>NW_008795283.1:1015846-1029301 GCF_000699145.1 Aptenodytes forsteri | reverse complement strand
TTCTCACTTTTGCTCTTCCGATTCTCTCCCCCATCCCACCAGGGCAGGGAGAGTGAGTGAGCGGCTGTGTGGTGCTCAGTTGGCTGAGGTTAAACCATGACAAACTGTTATATCACTTTTCTTTTTGAAAATGGTCTTTATCATAAATGTTTTGCTGAAGAAAAAAAATCAAATGGTCAGAGTAAAGAGCTCATGTTTGAGATGTGATTAAATGAAAAATCCTATCCCTTTCCAAGTGATAGGGGAGGTAGTAAAGTATTTGTGTAACGTGGAACTGCACTGACTGTAAGCGGACAGGCAGGATGGTATCTTCCATGATTCAGTGATGGGCAGAAACTGTTTTGTTGCTTGGTGTCATTTTCTTGGTATACTGATTTCACAGAGCTTTGAGAACCACCTTAGTTCTTCAAAAATAATTGCTTTGTAAGACTGTGCCTTTGGAGAGCTTGGGTCAGTAGTAGTAATTTGAAAGAATATTAAGGTTACCGAGTAACAGCTTAATAGATTGAATTAAATCTTTAATAGTCAGTGAGTTTTGCTTAATTTACCCTGTGTGATTTCATATGCGTATAATTGCCTGGACCACCAAACTGGTGTCAAGTTAAACACTAGCTTCCCTCTATCCTTCACTTAATACGCCTTTTGAAATCTAGTTGTGCTACCAGAAAAAAAAATAATTAAATGGTAGCTTTTAAAAGGTATAGAAGGCCCTATCTAGTAGATCAAAAAGGGTTTCCAGAACTCTGTTTAAAACTACAAATTAGGCAAAATTTTAGAGAAATGCAGGCAATAAATAGGTGTATATATATGTCAGTGGTCAAAGAGTATGTCTGGCTTTACAGCTGAGGCAGTGTTTGTAATCTTGTGAGCCCCAGAGATGGGGAATGTCTGATGCTTTCTGTCCTTCAGTTCTGGGTCCAGTAATGCAACATCTTGGCCAAAATATTGACCTCACAGTTGAAAAATATTTATAAATGTATTCATAAACTTTGCTCTCAGCACCTCTGCTATTACTCACACCTGAGTCACTATCCTTTTCCACAAGCATCCCCTTGAGAAATAATTGGTGTCATAGTGAATGTAAAGTGTGAGTGTATTTGTAATCTCGGTGAGTAGCAAAATGGCTGTGCCCCAGAATTTGTATGTTTTGATTGGGATTTGGGTCTGTTGTTGTTCTGCCACAAAGACACAAGGTGTATGTTTTCACCGTGGTCTCCAGGAAGAGAGGGGGAGAAAGGCAAACTATAGTAGTTTCATGAATCGTCAGGAGAAACTGCCCTTTGATAATGTCAAATTGTCATTAAATGCTGCTTTCAAGGGCCTGAAAAATAAACTCTGCTAGATACAAAATGCTTTAAAAATTCTGAGAATTTTTCATGCATGTCATCATCAGCCTAGATGGAGCTCTGAAGTACATTGTTGATGTTGGTGAACTTTGACTTTACTGCAATTTTGTGTATTATGTAAAGTGAGACTTTAGATTAGCCTTCTAGTAATAGTTGTCTCTTCTCATGTTTCAAGGTTATATTTGTCATTAGCATTTCTCTGTCTGAGCTCCAGTTGCTAAAGTATCATAAAGGTCACAATTAGGGATGCTGTCTTACATTTTTCATTGTTTAAATACTCTTTCTACGGCATACTTTATCTACAGTGCGCGACATTATACTAAGTGTTGTGGAAAAAGTTGACTGAAGCTGTACCTAAAGTGATGGCTCTATAGTCAAGTCATTGAGTGACAGCACAAAATGCATAAGTTGCAAATATGTCATAACCTTACTAAATTCTTGGGTAGGTTGGATGATGGTACATGCTGTGAATGTTAAAGACAATAGCTTTTTTTCCCCTCCTCACTGATGAATTATATTGCCAGTTTGTAAAGCACATGCTAGGTACTAGGTTAAGTAGTTAAAACAGCACTTGGTAGACAGTACAAATGATTTACCATCGCATTTTTGACAAGGTTAGTAACATTGCTTTTTACAATGAAGTTTATTTGAGAGTCCCCACTGTAAATGCTTGATTGCAGTCCCTTAAGTGTTTCAACTGACTTCAGGTATGAACCAGCAAGTTCCAAGAATGAACCTCAGGGGTTTTGTTTTTTTTTTTCTGTAGGTTTAAAAAAATGTATGTGCTGTGCTTTGAACTTAAACTATAGTTGTTTATAATCTGAAGTAGGAACTTAAAAAAAAAAAAAAAAATAATTGTTTACACTTACCCAGAGACACTCTCAAGATTTGAAACGGTATATCTGCAGATACAGTCTCCGCAGATTCTCTCTTTGATTCCTGTTATTGACCGTACTATTAACTTCATTTCCCCTCTGCAGGAAAATTGAGAAACTTTCCTCATGTGTAGAAACTCGAATATGTTTATTAATAATTCTGTAATGAAAAACTTCCTGAAACTTGCTTTAGAGATACTAAACTTAAAACCGAAGACGTCTGATTCCAAAAAAGGACACCCGCCTCAACTCTCAAACTGTCGAAATGATTCTGGGTTGGCTAAAGTGAATATTTGTGTTTATGGTTGTTGCTTAAAACCATAAATTCCTGTCCCCATCCACAAATTGTTGATAAATACATATATTCAAATAAATCTCCTTGACGCTTCATCTCAGTTCTTGCAAAACAGACTCTTGCTTTGCTTTGTATTTTGTTCATTAGGTTTTCTGTTTTCTTGGATATCAGTTATCAGGATAACTTCACCAAAACTTTTGGAAGCGGGGACACAGAGGGTGGGAAGAGGGGTCTTGGCTTGTCCCTCTTTCTTCTTCTGTGTAGTATTCTGTAAGAGAATAGTTTTGCCCCCTTGTAGCCATGCTAAGGCTTTCTGGCATTTTCCAGCTGTGGGATCCAGAGAAATTGCATGAAGAGATTCTTTGTGAGCCTTTTAGAGGACACCTGTATTTGGGAAGTTAATGGTCTCATGGAACAGCTGATTAGAGCAGCCATCCTCCTTGTAGAGGAATCAAATTTTGCTTCAGCTTCATGCTTCAGTATCTCCATTAGCATTTTAAAATGTTTATCTGCATCTCGGGGGGGAATGTGATCCTTAGAGCAGTACTGCACCGCATTCATTTGAATCTACAATGGAGAAAAAAATATGTATCTACAGAACTTATAGGAGGATTTGCAGTGGGATTTTTTTCCCCTTTTGTTCTTGCTTCTTCAGAGATATTTAGTTACCATAACAACACAAAGTAATTGTTAAATGCATGCTGAGGGCTTTTTTTTTCCTTAGTTTCTTTTGCTGCTTATGTTTGAAAGTGTTTTATATTGAGAATAAAACCACCTCAGTCACTCAGGAGTAATACGATAATTCTGTTAATGACTTTTATTCTGAAAGTAAAATATTGAATTGATAAACATGGTGAAATATTTAGGAATGGCACCTTCTTTTTTTATACTTTGAAGCTAACTTGTGGTGGAGTGCTTATTAATGTGTAAATCTGGATTGAGGCTAAAAAAGAACGTACAAAATATCATGTCTGTTGTCAGTCTTTCAAAAAAGTAAAGTCTTAAACCGTCTGAGATGTTACTAGGGCTTACATAAGCGTGGCATTGTGATACATTACAACTTGAACACTTATCTCCTTGGCTGCTTTTCAGCTGGTAGTGAAAACTGCTGGTCTGAAATACCTGCCCAAATACTTACCTGACATCTACATTTATTCTGGTTTCCAGTTCATGCTGCCTGTCCATGCCTTTTAGTGTGTTAGGGTAGAAACTGCAAATAATTTTCTTTAACAACAGTAAGCATATTGCTTCTAATGAGGAAACGCTTGTGTTTATAGGCTGAACTCTATCTTTGGCACTGGCTTGTGAAGGTGAGGGGAGCACAACTGGTTACAAGACTTAACAGTAGTTAGAGCAATCCACCATGTAGCTGAATGGAGCATAATGTGATGGTAGGAAATAAATCTGTTCTTCTTTGTGTGACTTAGTAGTGGGTAGAGTGCTGCATTGGCTTAACTTCAAACTTCCAGAAAGGACATAGCTATTGAGAATTCAAGCCAAAATGCTAATTTTTTAAAGAAAGCAAACGTTGTGCTTCCATTTCTGCCTGGTACTGAAGCTGAGGAGCTGACATTTCAGCAGCAGAGTGATGTCTTCATAGAACATGATGAGTACAGGCTGAGTCATGTAATCTTCAGCTTCAAAAATTAAAATTGATCTGCTGTACATAAAGTTTTTCATTGCTGCCAGCCCACTCTGAAAACTTAGTTATGCCATATTTGCCAGTATAATTGCAACAGTTTTGGCTGGCTTTCCTGTTTTTGTTTGGATTTTGTTTTTCTTTTTATAAAAGAGAAAAGTGTACGTAGGTTTTTCTAGCAACTTGCCGACAAATTGCATCTAAACAGCCACAATGTCACTTTTTCTCTGAGTTACTATGCCAGTTCCTTATGAACTTTAGGCTTTTCCTCTTAGCAAGCTTGATTGATAGCTAATTCCAGCTCATCAAAGTCCAAATGAACATTTTGTCTTTGTGGGTCAGTTACAGTCACTTTGAGGTTAAACAGTAATGTGGATTTTTTCTTTTCATTCTGGGATTTTTTTTTTTTTAGTGTTTTAAGCAAATACATTTTATTCAACATTTGTATTTTGCTACAGGTCAGTAATATAAGGTGGAGTCAAGTTTTAGGATGTTTGATTTTTGCCTGAAATAAGGTACACCCATGTCTTTAAATGACTGGATAATCAATTTGGGAAAAGAAAAACGTGTTTCTCTGAGCCTTATTCTTTGAGAGATAATACCTATTGGTCAGCTGTTTCTGAAGTGGATTATGTAGTATCTTTCTATATCAGGTTCTGTTAGAGGAACAGTTAGGGCATGATGTTGGATATATGGAATACTCTTGAAATCTGGGTGGCCGAGGGAAACGAGGGAAGATAATTCAGTGGTTCGAGATTTAGAATCTCCAGTGTAGGAAGTTGCTGCTTGTGTTTCCATCACGGTTTTTAAGAACAAAACAAATTTGGAAAAAAAAGAATCTGGAGGAAATGCTAGCAGTAAGGATCAAGATACAAGTTTGCTTTTAAATTCTTTTAGCTCTGTCAGCATTTTGGTTTCTTTCTTATTTCACTTACTACAGTGATTCTGTTTTCATCTTGAGTTATTTAGATGTCTTTAAATTACTGATGGTTCCATGTGGTGGTGGTACCATATATGAATTTCCTGACACTGCCTATGTGCCTGGGCAATGTTTCCAAATTCTTGCTTGCTAGCCTCTGCCTGCTTCCACCTCCTGTATACTGTTTTGTTTTGCCCTGGAGCTCAGTCAGGACTTTTCCTATTTAGAATCGTAGAATCATTTAGGTTGGAAAAGACCTTTAAGATCAAGTCCAACCGTAAACCTAACACTGCCAAGCGCCACCAAACCATGTCCCTAAGTGCCACAGTGCAACATCTACATGTCTTTTAATAACTCCAGGGATGGTCTCTCTGTCTCCTATGGGGTCCCATCTACTAGTTCTACCACCTCTGTTTGTGGTCACTACAGCCAAGGTTGCCATTGAGCATCACATCCCTAGCCAGGTCTTCCAGGTTTGTCAACAGCAGATCCAGCTGTGCATCAACCCTGGTTGGCCCATCCAGTACCTGCATCAAAAGCTTATCCCTCTTGCTCTGTAATTTTGCAGTCAAGTTTGAAATAAAAACATTCTTCCACTGTGTTAGATACTAAAATGAATCCCAGTTGATTAAAAAAATGTGATATTGTATACAGAAGTGAATATAAATCAGTATATTCTGTAGCTGTTTGCTTTTCTGTGTAAAATAGAAATTAGGGACACCTCTTAGATGGTGGTAAAATACAATAAAGGGAATTTCTTTGCACATATCATCAGTATTTTATGAGGCAGAAGCAGAGGCAGATTATCTGGAATCAATACAAGCTTTAGAATCAACAAATTATTTTTCATGTGTGCTAAATAATCATGTGGAAGACATTCATTGCGAACAAGCTGGTAATATTTTTTCTCCACACAATTCTGAAAAGAAATTTCTGTGGCAACAGTGACACTTGCCAATTTGGTCTTAAATAACTATTTCCCCTCTGCTAAAATGGAGTTTGTCCCAACAGGGATTACAAAGTTACTCTATAGAGACTCTTTTTATAGAGAGATGAATGTTAGCCATGCAAGCCATTTAAGTCATGTTTTTCTGTTGTTCTGGTGGGTTCCTTATTTTTTTTTCATCTCTGTCCTTTTAATGGAAAGGATTTGAAGAGGAAAATGTTGAAACATAAAATTTAGCTTTAAAACTTGATGATTTTACCTCTTCAGTTTACTGCAGAGTTTACACAAGAATCGTGTGTAATGTGGTTCACATTTTCAACTCAATGATGTTTTAATGGAGGCTGGAGAGATCAATAAATGACTCGCTGCCAAGAGGTGTTAGCATCATACTAATACAGTTTATTTGGTGGTTCTTGTCCAAGTGTAAATGCTGAGGTATACAAAAATAACCTAATAGTTTCTGTGGGATTGAAACCTATGTAGGTTAAATATCCTTACTGCATTATACCTTCATCTTTCAGTTGAAGCTTGCCCATAATGAAAGATCCTCTCTGTGATGCATTAATATTAAATGTTAATTATCTTGTTTCTGATAATTTTTGAACAGTTTTCCATTTAATAAATATTTATATTGGAGATACAGTTAAAAATATTTGCCTGCTATGAGACTAAATAAAAGGCACTAGAGAAAATGTGACTTGAAAGTGATGGATATTTTTCCCAAGCAATGATTATTAAATCAAGATGTTGGGAATCAGATCTCAATGCTGGTAGGGGCAGAACTATGAAATGCTGTAGTACCACTTATTTAACCTATACATTACCTGTTGGTGGTGAATGTGTGGCAGAAGTGAGCCTGAGTTAAGAGGCAGCTTTTGGGCTGCAGTTCTCTTGCCTCTTAACCACTGACAAATCTCCTTTCTCTTCTTACGGAGTTGCCCATATTTTCTTCAGGTCTTCTGTCTGATCTCACCGTCTGACAACGCCTCCTACAATCTGATGGTATTCTAGTTGTACAGGAAGATGTATTTGTTGCCAGTGGTCTCACCTATGGTGTCTCCTCTTTTTAAAATGTAAGTTTTTCATACAGCTGAGTAACAAATTAAGTTTTGGCTATTTTTATCTTCCTAGGCAGACAGAAATTTCCTTGTTATCATCTTTGAGGGGGAAATCCAGACCTGTAGTTCTTGTAGTCTTTTCTTAATCCTAACCCACTTGACCAGGTAGGGCAGTAATCATTTTGTATGATGGCCACTCTCTTTTAAGAGCAACTGTAGTTAATGTAAAGTGTTTCTTCTGTGTGACATAGGTCAACTATCTTGTAGATATGAAGTATGGCATTCGTTTGGCTTGCCTCCATAAAACAAGCTCAAGGTTGTTTGTGGGGTTTGGGTGGGTTGGTTTTTTTTGTATACAGTATCTGACTCATCATGTGGAGCCTTCCCCCCTGCCCCGTATTTGAGAAAAGGTGAGAGTTTTCCCACTGTAAATTTAGATCCTTTTCTTAAGGTTTGCCTTATGTTAAATACTAAAATCTGTATAATTTTTTTTGTCTTAAAGTTAGACTTTTTCTTACAGAACTAATTAAGTACAATGTTTTTTAAAATACCTTCTCATATATTGGCTGCTTTTATGGTCTGTTAGTTACTTAGAAACTCTTCAGCTTTAATTTAAAATGGATAAGAACAATTCTCTTGGAAGACTGATACTGTCTTAGTTACTTGCATCCTGCATACAAGCTATTGAGTGATGTTTTTGTCAACCATATTATATCATATCATATTCGGAAAAATTTAAAAAGGTATTTTCTGCTCTCTTCCCCATCCTTCCCTCCCATCCTGACTTGATAAGTCTTGGTCTGCTTGCTAAAGGCAAGATTCACATACTAGGGAAAATGTCATGAATTGCTGGCACATTTGGGGGGGTGTGCATTCTGCTTTGTCATCTTGTGTGTCTTGACAACTTCAGCTTTTAGCAGCTGCTGTACAGAAAGACTTGATGTTGGTACTGAATTATTCCCCACTACATAAGTATGAACATTATTACTGCATGCTAAGATGCAGGCTGTAGAAAATAATAAAATGAACAAAAAGTTATATTGCATGTTGCCATTTTAACCAGACATCCAAATCTCTAGATAAAAGATGAAATCCTTTGAAGTGAAGTCCGTACATCAGCACACCACCAGGTTGATTAATAGCAACTTCTGTCAAATAGTGTATCTCTCAGGCAGCTCCCTGTAGATGCTAATCTGTTTTATTTTTAGCAAACCATTAGTCTCTTACTGGGGAGTGTGGGAGTAATTGTCAAAGCTGGTGAAGGACTGCTATTAAACCGATTTGCTGTAGCAGGTGTTGGGTGGGATCCCCTTCCTCTCATCAATTAGTGACTAGTGGCTTCACATTTTAAAGACATGTGAAAAGCAGCCCTGTCATGCAAAGATTTCCTAGCCTTCCTTCCAACATTGTTAGATCGGGTCTTTTGACAAGTATTCCTTTCGAAGCTTCTGTTCTTTGTCAACATACAAGAATTTGTACTATGTAAATTCTTTCCCTAGTCTTTCAGTTCATTTTTTGAGGGGGTCTTTTGTAAGGGACTGCGTTTAGCCTGGGTTTGTTAAGCAGCCTTGCCCATCCATCAATCCCTTTCTTTTATCCCTCCTCCCTCACTCCAAAAGGGGAAAAAAAAAATCCACGAACATCTTGGGTGTTAACTAGCTGCTGATTTCTATTGCTGACAGAGGTGTAAAGCTCTCAGGATAAATTGTTGTGAAAACTGGTGGTTAAGTAGAGGAGACAAGTCCAAACCTTCACTGAGAAACAGCTAGATAAAATCTAGGCCATACCTATCCTGGGTGGCCACAGATGCTGCTGCCCCTCGCTTTGCCAAGCAATGTGCATCTGCAGGCTTGGTTATAGCTGTAGTGTTTCACGGTATGGAAAGTATATATGATGTATGAGCTGGGGAGAGGAGGGTGCTAGGACTGTACAACTAAATGGGGCCTGTTGGTCTCAGCAACCACTGGTAATGTGAGTCCGGTCTGCAGGGAGGGAGGTGATGGGTTAGTTTCTTTCCATCCTGCACGTTCTCTTCGTACCAACGCTTGCTTTGTCCATCTTTTTCAGTCCACTTTGCTCTTCTGAAGCCAGTGTTATTTGAGGAGTTTGTTTCTTCAGTTATCTTAAAAGTTGGAGCCTAAGGGTTTGTTAAAACAAAACAAAGCTGTGGTTGCGTAGAAACTCCTCAGTTATCTTTGATTTATCATTGTTGGAGTCCAATTAAAAAAAAACCAAAAAAACCCAAACAAACAAACAAACAAAAACATAAAGACCACTGAGTTTAAGAAAGGCAAGATAGGAGAGGAAAAGATTGTACAAAGTAGAACGCAGGCTTTTTGCTGTGTGTATACCTACTCCTTGTCCTGCAGTTTACCCAAACCGCTCCTCCTTTTGTGAGTACTGCAATCATGACCAGTTATATTTGACAGGAGACTTTTGTAACTTTATTGATTCCTTTATTCCTGCCTTTCTGAGAAGCTTGTTACACACATGTGGATATTCAGGAAGCTTATGGCAGCACAAGACAACAACTCAAAATAAACACAGTTCCCAGCAGGGGAACTCTTAATCAAGCACTAAGTTGAGAAAACTGTGGAGTGATGAACCAGCTTTTTTTGGCGATGGGATCAGAGCTAATTAGGATTAATGCTCTCCTCCAGATCATAACTGCTTCAATTTCTGTAAATGAAAAGCAGCTGTTAAAGCACCATAAACATTTGTTAAATAATTGGCCTGGGGAGCCAGCTCCAGGACCTTGAAAATTACGAAATTCTCTAAGTTTTCAGTTTGTAGGGTATCGTAGAAACAGAATTTAGTTTGGAAAAATCTGGAAGTGTATGTAATGTTAGTACATTTTTTTTTTTACTGTCTGGTTGTCAGAGCTATGGGTATTGGATAAAAATGTGGTTGACAAAGCTGCTGTTGTGTTGTAAACTTGGATATTAAGTGGATGGCCAGCACAAGTTGTGTGCATTACTGAGATTTCACACGTGAATGTTCTGTGTAGGATTTTAATGGTGCACAGGACTTGTGCTTCAATCTCCTGGATCTCTGTAGCAAATTCTCTCTCTGTTACTAAACCAGGGCAAATAATACACTTCTGCAAAAGGCAGAGAAAAAATTTAGTTTCAAGCTGTTCTCCAGTTTCAGTGGGGTTTTTCCCTCTTACTGCAAGTTCTTCATCCACGTAGCCATAAATGTTTGAAATACCACTGCTGTTTAAGAACTTTCTTGTCTCCTGCCACTGAAATAGTGGATACACGGTGATGAAAACATAGTACAGGAGTACTAAAAATTGAACCTAAAAATGAAGGTGGCATGATACGTAGGAGGATTAATGCCCCTATTGCTGTAATAGGATTTTTATATCATTTTTATTGAGTTCTAGTGACACATTAAGGTTGAAAATATACATTTCATTGGGATTTTTTTCTGAAACAGGCTACAGGTTGGTTTTGAACCTTGTCAGGTTTGTCAAATAATGTGAGTAATGGGGCAGAGATACTAATATTGACAATGTTTGTTTATCTATCGCAATATATCAAAATACCCAATTTCACAGTACGAGACATACCTGATTCTTGAGGTTTCTTTAGGTGGTTTAGTAAGAGGTTACTTGACAAACAAGTGTTTTCTTTTCTGTTTTCGTTTCTAGTGCATTTCAGTGCCTTATTTAGTAAAATAAAAAAATTAATCTCATAATTTGGAAGTATTAGAGGAGGAGGTTACATATGCAACTCATTGCTCCATCTTTCAAATACATGGTTGTCATGTTTCTATTTTGGTTTTTTTTTTACTTGATAATGACTGACGTGAATCAGTCATTCTCTTGTCTACTGTGAAAAGCTTTGATACATTCCAGTGTGCATGCTTAGGAAGGAGCGTGGAAAGAAAACCAGTTGCTGTACAAGTCATCAAGGCCACTGACTAAAGCTTCTGTCTCTACTTCACAAGAAACCCCGTAGTATTCTTGATTTATTAGTGCTGCGTGCACACTTATGTATGTCAGTTGCATTTCTAGGGCTTGATTGTTTTGCTTTTTCTACTGAGGATTACAACTAAATCCATAAAATATTTTATGGATATAGAAATCAACTTTGGCCCTTGATTTTGGAGAAAAAGGAAATAACACTGATTTTGAGGTAATGGGAAGACTATTGAAAATAAATGTATGTAATTACATTGACTATACCTGCATGTTTGTTTCTTAGATGGAAGATGAACTTGTGAATGGTTTCACACTAGATTTTTCTCAGTCTTGCATTAATGGTTGACTGTGCCTTACTTTCTTCCTATTTATAAAGTAAAAAGATACAGAAGGGACCCCTGTCTCGAAGAGAAATCCATTCTGCTAAGAAGTCTATTTTTATTTTGGCTAATGACTTCATCAGAGAAGCAATGCATAGTAGCATGCTGCATACCACAGTAGTGTGTTCTCTGGCCAAAAACGTAGCCTGTTGATAACGGGAGCTCCTTAGTGATGAACACTTTTTTTTCCATTTGCTTAAAGAATTTAATGCCTGTTTATTGCACTTCTGTGGCACAGCCCGGTGTACTGCTTGGTTTGTGTACAAAGTGGTTATTTCAGGTAATTACTTGACTTAAAAGTCATCTTTGTTCTACTAAAGAAATAACTTAAAACATTTTTTTTTAACAGTAGAAGACCTGTCATCTTCATCCTATTCCCACATTTATATTTTAAAGGTTTAACGAGTTAGAGGATGGATTATATTAATTCAGGTTCTACCAATAAGGCTTTTTTATGCAGAAGAGTAGAGTGAGTATGGGTTGAAAACAAATCAATCCACTTTTTTAAAGCCAAGTGCTTATGAGCCTGATGTTTGGACTTCTTAACCTGTTAGTTCCTAGACACTTGTCATGATGATCTGCTCTCAAAAAAAGGCATTCCTAGTTGTTGGCAATGTGTGATAAATGAGGTTGCTTAAAAGGATCACCAAGTCAATGCAATTATGAGTATAACCAGAAGAAAAAAAAAAAAAAGAATCTTTGTATCTTTTCCTCCTCTTACCCAAATCAAAGCTTTTAAAGCCACTTGTAGGAACTCTGCATTTTGTGTAGTGTCCCTCAGTTTGGCAGTCATAACCCTTTTACCTGACAGCATGGGAGCGTTTGAAAAAGATTTAAATAATTTCTCAAAGCTTCTAAGAGTGCAGAGGAGTCTTTTCAAGAGTTTCCACTGTATGTGAACTGATTTTAACTGCAAAATGCTGTAGTACTGTACTATCTGCTTACTCATGTTCTGGTTTGAATAGTGATATGGATAATAGTAAATTATTTACGTTGCCAGTTCACGCATAAAAATACTGTGTTTTTAACTGAAGTGCTGTTTTCTCCTTCACTCTTGTTGCCAGCATGCTTCATTTTGCGCAAGTATTTCAAGACATCTGGTAATTTTCTGTATGCACCAAAGGCTTCTCTCTGCTCATTTTCTCCTCTGCTGATTAGCTATTGATCATTAGCTGCAGGAATTATGTGCTAATACAGCCTCTCTGCTGGAAGTTAGGCTGTTGATCTAAAATAATATTTGTTAGGATCAATACCCTAGAAATACAGCACTTCACTGCTGCCATTTTTTCTCATTATCAGTTAGCATCTGTTCAGACTGCTCACCGGATTGTTACCGCTATATATTACTAGCAACTCAAAAAACAGTATAGTAATAAGTTATCCACTGATTCTGTTTCTCACAAATGCAGGTGTAATTTTTTGGCCTGTCTATATAGGAATTCCTATATAGGAATGATGATAAAGGTGTATTTTTATGGTATTTTAAGTATCTACTTTCTAGCTGCTGTGCTGATACATAACTATTTCAGTTAAGAAATATTTTTCTTATTTCTTAATATTTTAAATAGTTTTCTATTTAGGAACTTAACTTTTCATGCTAGATTTGAAAACTGGAAGCTAATCTTTCTGGATGTACTCGCACCCCTTCACAATTAGTTCTCATCATCGTTTCTGTTTCTCAAACTTTTACTTAATCTGTTGTCCTGGTTTCAGCTGGAATAGAGGTAATTTTCTTCCTAGTAGCTGGTACAGTGCTGTGTTTTGGATTTAGGATGAGAATAATGTTGATAACACACCAATGTTTTAGTTGCTGCTAAGTAGTGCTTACACTAGTCAAGGACTCTTCAACTTCCCGTGCTCTGCTGACTGAGAAGGCTGGAGGTGCACAAGAAGCTGGGAGGGGGCACGGCCAGGACAGCTGACCCAAACTGGCCAAAGGGACATTCCATACCATGTGACGTCATGCTCGGTATATAAACTGGGGGAAAGCTGGCCGGGGGGGCTGCTGCTCGGGGACTGGCTGGGCATCGGTTGGCAGGTGGTGAGCAATTGCATTGTGCATCACTTGC
>NW_008795283.1:989303-1015781 GCF_000699145.1 Aptenodytes forsteri | reverse complement strand
CCCCCCCCGACTCCCCCCCCCCTCCCCCCGGGGGTGGGGGGAGTGAGGGAGCGGCTGTGCGGGGCTCAGTTGCTGGCTGGGGTTAAACCATGACATCTGTGCACTGTGGGTTACCTTCCATCTTTGTAAAGTTCAATTTTAGGTCTCTGGTCTGTGTTCTTGATGCTTTTGTTTTCTTCTGTGGATATGTCTTAAGGGGGCTCTGACCACTTGTTTGAGGACACATGAGGTAGGTGTGGATGTGTTAGTGTGGATGTGAGTTGGGTTCTGCAGGTATCACTAGCGCTGCAGGTTAATGTACTGCAGCAGAAAGTGTATCAAAATGAAAATAGTGTCCAAACCATGGAAATAAATGAAACTTTTGAATTATTGTACTCTAAAACAAACATCCTTTTTCAAAGTTAATTTGATCCCTTCTACAAATTCTTTAGTCAGAGAGCATTGCCTTATTTTACTTTGAGTATGTAATTTAGATGAAAACACAGTAAGTAAGAACTGAAGAATTAAAATATTCTTATATACCTCAATATTTTTTTTTTTAATCTGTAGTAGGAACATGAATAGTTTTCACAAAGATTTCAGATGTAACCAAGCTCAATAAAACTTAATTCTCACAGGAGCAATAATCATCATATTCAGTCTATGAAAGGTAATGAACTGGAAAATTTTAGCGTCATGTAGCTGAGATTATTACATATATTCAAGAGGATGTTCTTCAATGATTCCCAGATGCTGTAATCTCTCAGTGATCATTTGCAGGAGTAGTGGAAGGAGATCCATTGACTTTATTTTCACATGTATTAGCACTAATGCAGCATCCCAGTTTCTTTCCATGTGACTTGTATCCAGCTTATCTTCTGCTTTTTTTTCTCTCACTGCACTGTCTTCCTTTGTTCACATTCCACATATACTTATGACTAAAATATTTTCTCGTTCCATACTTGGAACTGAGGACTTTTCTCCTTGAAGTTAAGTAAAATAGAGTTAGTGGGGGTTGAGGCAATGACTTTGGAAGAGTGGGAAGTTATGATATCAGTTCTAAAACAATGTGGTTTGAAAAATGGCAATATCAGTCTGTTCCCAGTGCACTGTTTGCACAGTTCATTTATAATATGTCAACATCACAAACTGTTTTTTTTTAAAAAACAACCAGTTATACAGTACTGTGGCATAGTAGCAGTGCAGAGCTCTAACATCTAGTGTATGCAGATTTTTTTAATTTAAGACAGGTACTGTTGATGATGTAGCTTGGTATATAATGTACTTTTCACCTTGAAATCAAGGTGAAATCCTTTTAGAAAGGAAGCTTTGTAGTAGCTTCACTATTAGCTGTGATGAATGGATGGGATAAATAACATTAAGAAAAAGAACCTATTATGTTTGTCTTCTGCAGGCACATCCTTTTTGTTCTCTGTTTATTTTCATATTATCCAGATCCTCTCAGACTGTTAAAATAATCTTGTGCCTTTCCACTCCTTTGTTTTTGACTTACATCTTCCCAGTATCTCACATGGCTTTGCAAAAAGGTCTTCTGTTTGGGAGCTGTGGGTGGAGGGTGCCACTCACACTAGCTAATGTTAGCCTAGTGAGTGTGGTTTTGTAGACTTCATCTATAATCAGTGAGGAGAGAGCCAAAGTCTCCTATAGGGGGCAATTCAGAGAAGACCTGACTTAGTAGCTCATATTTTAGATTCAATAGGGTAAAGACAGACAAGGTTTTCGGGGAAAGAGCTTTTTGTTAGAGCAGTTGCTGTGACAGGAAAAGTCCTCAAGCTAGCTTTCAAAATATTGAAATATTTTCAAAATATTTCTAACATTTCAAAAATGTTAGAAATAGTCCTCTCACTGGGATTGCATACATTTGCAAACTGCCAAAACATGAAAATGCTTATTTTTTGTAATTTGACAGTCAGTCCTGTGAATAGGTAACTTCTGAGCAATAGGTCTTAAATGAGTATTTTGAAGTCAACTTAGTTCCAAAAGTAATTTAGTTTCCAGAAGCTGCATTAGTCTATACCTCCCCAAACCTGCTGTTGGCATCCTTTCCTAATACTCTCCTTACCTTGGGTTTTGTTTGTTTTTTTCCCTTCCTCAGTTTATTGGCTGCTCTGACCTAATGACCCTTTTTTTAAAGCCATTTCAGTAGAGTAGCATGTTGATTTTGGGAGATAAATTTGCAAGACAGAAGTAATAGACAAATTTTTAATTCAAACTTATAGCCAATGCAAGTGTAACAGTCTTTAAGGGCTTTTCATCTGAGATGGTAATATAAATAGCATCTATTCCTTTAAGCTAGTTTCTCATATTAATAAAACTTAATAGTTTAATAAATCCTAGGTAAGAACATAAAAATAGCTGTTCTGAATCAGATAACTGCTCTACCTTTTTGTATGGAAGAGAAAGGTGGGAGCAAGCAAATAGTTATACATCTTGTGGTATGTTTTCCTAGTTTCTAGAAGTCTGACTGAAGAACTCCCTCAGCTGCATGTTGAACTATTTGCCCTTGAAGCCCTTGATGAGATTTTTCTTATGTGAATCTATCTGACCGCTTTTTCAGTTCTGTAAGTTTTGGCATCCATAAGTCATGGTTATGAGATTTCATAGTTGAATTATGCGTACTTGTTGGTTGCGTTGTAGAAATTTTCTGTTTCTAGGGTAACAGAACTGCCTGTAATATTTCAGTAGACACACCATGACTTTGTAGCACATAAGGGGGGGCAGGGGGGAGGTTTTCCTTTCAGAATTTCTAAGGTTCTCTTTGCTTTTTGGTGCTCAGGAGCATTGAACTAAGGTTTTCAGAGATCTGTCTGCAATATCTGCAAATGTTTTCTTCAGTCACAAAAAGCTGATTAGGACTTAAATTCCATATGTATAGTTAGGGAATGTCTCTTTCTTCTCTGTGTATTTATCAACATTGAAGAAGCAGTAAGTGATATATGCAATTCAGTCATTATCAAGAGATACCTCTGCAACTCTTTGCATTCCGGCTGTTGTTGAATCTCTTCACTGTTGAATCTTTTGTTACCAGCTCAAATAACCGTACATCATCAGCAGACCTCGGTGTCTTGCTGTCTTTTTTAGATGGTACACAACAGTGTTGAACTGCACATTCCCCAGTGTCGGTAACCTCTCTCTTCTGTGGAAGTGATCATGTGAAAGTCGTTTCCCTTATATCCTGTCCTTATTCGATTAGTCATTCATGAGGACTTCCCCTTTCATCTTCTAATGGTCCTTTTTTCTTTCACAGTCTTTAGCAAGTTATCTTATTAGAGGATTTAGGAAATCAGTCACATATGAAACTGATGTGTCTCATAGTGGATGATTCCTTGAAAGAATTGTAATAGATCTGCAAGGCAGGACTTCTCTCCTCATTACATCATTCTGTTTTGATCTACTAATTTTGGCAAAATGAATTATTGTATTTATTTTTCTTATGTTTAGCTTGATGATCACATAGGAGACTTGCAACAATTTTTGACCGGTCAAGAACATCCTGGGCAATTTGAATCTCTTGTGAGAAATCTTGCCCTATGTTATATTACATTCCGAAGCGGTAATATTTTCAGTTGCTTTCTTGATGAATCCTGTTTGTGGTATAAAGGAGTATGAACTATATGTAAACAGTCAAATTGTCTCAGGACTATGAATTCTTCTTAAACTACTTGTCATTCCTGTTAGCCTGTAAGAAAGGATGACTTTCAACTGTTGGCCTATGAACTGAATACAATAGGGTGAGTTGCCCTCAGCAGTTGTTGCATCTTCAATAAAGATTAAAATGAACTGGAAACATGTTGTCTGGCTGCAAAAATTCTCTGGTGATATTTTTACAGCAACAGTTTACAAAGAACAGACACTTAATTATGTATGTGAAGAAGTCTAAAGACTCAAAAATTTGGTTTGCTCCACTGCAGAATTTCTGCCTTCCAGCAATTGTATTTTTTTCATTGTATTAAGAAAAAAAAGATTCAGCTTTACTCTACTCCCTCTTCTGAGGTAATGAACTACTCAAGAGTATCAGAAATTTCATGTGTTTCATTTCAGAGAGAGTTTATTCATTCCTCACAGTTTATATGTTTGAAATTTGCAACTGGAATGATCAGTCATCCTCAGTGGAACCTCTGGCAAGTCTGTATTAAAGAACAGGTGAGCAGAAATTTATCTAAAAGCTTTACTTTGAAGAAAAATATTTTCATTATAAATGTTAGTATTTTGAAGCACTTCTGTGATCTTAGGAATTCATGCTCACCAAGCAGTTTTAAAACTGTGTTTTTATTTTGAGCCATCTCTCATTAATCAAAAACCAGTTTTTTGGCTCAGTGAATTTGGTAGATGATGACTGCATGGTTAGGATGAAGGGCAAAGTAAAAAAAAAAAAAAAAAAAGAAAAAAGTATTTGTAGAACTAGCCATACAATGTTTTTAGGTGTAGCAGCTTTTTGCTGCGTGTGACCTACTCCAAATAGGTTTGTCTGCTGTAATCTCATTGCTGTGCTCATGGTAGGCTTGAGGATTAGAGGATGTTTAGTGAGGGTTACAACCCAAATGGAGCTGATGGGGTCTGATTTATTTATTTGTTTATTTTTCCTTCCCCCCCAAGCCTCCCCCAAACACATACCTGCACATAAGTCAGCTTAGTTACACTGGCATCTTTGTGTAAAATCCTAGAGACTTAAACGTATGTAGGTATTGAAGAGGATTTCCTTCTGTGAAAAGGGTAAGTTATGTTTTGGGAGCTCTGGTTTCCTCATCTGCTTGGGTTCGTTGTCTGTTGGAAATCTCCCTTCTCAACAGGCCTGTGGAAATTCAGAAATTGCCCCTGCTGGCAGCAAAGGGCTTTTTTTCGGTCTCATCTCATGAGAGATACCTCTTGTGTTTCTGCTTAGATTCAAAGGCTGTGGCTTGACACCCTGTGGCTTACTAGTGAAATAATAGTAACACAACAGAGTTCTTAAAAATATGTAGAATCTGAATTTTAGAAGTCTGCTGGTGTTGTCGCTGTCTCTGCACTTGCAAAGCACCGATTTAAGTGTGACATTACTACGTTTGCCTCCGTTCAAACTCCCCATTTTGGGGGTAGGTTTTGCTGAAGGTTGCTTGTCAAAATAGACCCTACACTGCTGCTATCGTGACCAAGGGGAAATTTTGCTTTATGACAAAGACTTAGCAGTGCTAACATCACACTGGTTTACTGAATCAGCTACCGAAATTGTCATAAAAGACAAGCATTTTTCTTAAAGGTTGTCCCCAGAAAAACTCCATGTTCCAGTTCAGAAAGATGAGTTGCTTTCAACAGTGATGGTATCACCAAGCAAAATTTCCTTAATGGAAGGAGGTATAAAATCATTTAGTCTTTACAGGGTGAAAGCAAGATCTAATTGATCTTGAAGTATAACAAGGAGATTGTGGAGCACAGGTACAATCCCTTTCTGATCAGAAACCCTACCAAGAAATTACTTGTGATGCTTCACAATTGCTGACATTTTCAAGTAGTTTTCAGATATTGATCTGCCTAACAGATAATACGTGATACTGATAAAATTCCCGTTTCAAAGTAATAGAAGAGTATATAAAAACCAAAAAAGAAAGTGTGCACGCTTAAGAAAAGGCAGCCCTGTGAATTGAAGAAGGCACATTTGGCTTCAAAGTACTGTTTGTGTTACTAAAAACTCCTGAGAAATCCTAGCAGGGCCTTCAGATTGTGAGCAGGAGATGTGGCCCCAGCTGGTGCTGTGGGAATCATTTCAACTCTGTGTGAGCGGGGAGGTGCATTAGCCAGGAGGTGCATTAGCCTTCAAAGTCTGCTTTCTGTAGAGGCTCTGCAAGGACCTGGGGGTTGCGGTGGCAAGCGGAGCTGAGGAGGATTCTGCAGGTGTCACCATACTCGGCATAGGGATGAGCCACAGCCTTTATATTGATGGATAGTTCAAGCCGATTCCTGTGGTTTAAGGTTGGCTGTTAAGGCTTTTACAAAGACGTGCATGGCTGGGGAAAGTCACCCCCCCCATGTGCACACCTCAAGGGTGAAAACTGGTGCAAGAATGGTATTTCTCTTTTTCAGAAAGGGTTAAGAAACGTTCTTGCTGAACTGTTATCAACGTGATTTTATGTAATGAACCATAATCAGAAATAGTATGCAAGGCTGATTAAGGCTGTTAATGCAGTGAAACAGGAATACACCCACACATGTACTTTCTGTAGGTAATTTGCTTTTGAAGGTTTAGTATTGGAATCTAAATTATTTCAAATCTGTTTTCATTTTATAAAATGTTTTGCATGCATGTAAACCAGGAACAGATGTAGATATTTCCTTTTACTGACCATGGCCAGAAAAAAAAAAAAAATCATGTAAGGCGAAAAGGCTTTTGCATCGTACTTCGTTAGTTTTAAATGTGAAAGCCTCAAGTAGACATGGTGGACTACGTCTGGGATTCAGTTAGAAAGGTGTAGGCTTATTTTTCTTGTTTCTGCCAGATATTGTAGCCCAACTTACAGAAAAGACAATAAATCTTCTAAAGAATAAATTCACTGGTCTTGGGCTGGAAGGCAGTTGGTAAAAGACATCTATAGTGTTGTGAAACCTGAGGTGTACCTGCATGGACAGGTGGGCAGGTCAGACACACACAAGTTTACTTATGCTTTGAGATAACTAGCAACATCCAACCATCCACCTAAATTTGCCTCATGTTTAAAGATGTCTGGATGAAGTGCCAGTACTGCTGGCATATGTGTGCTTGTAATAGACTGATTCTTATTTAAATTGCAAAGTGTGTTTTTTAGGTGTCAGTGCCACCTTGCTTGCTCTTTTCAGTTTGTATCCTGCTTTGCCAGCTTGACTGTCTGGATTCGTGACCAGAATTGCTTATGTTGCTTCTCCCTGGTATTGCAGTTTGGTGTAGGTCGCTTTACACAATGGGTTGTGCACAAATTTTCACAATCACTCCTTAAGAGTTGATGTATATGGCCAGCTAGGTATTATTTTCCCTTTGTAGCTACCGGAGATAACTCTGTGCCTTCAGCTGGTGACTTGTATAGCTATCTTAAAATTTTAAAGTACTGCCTATTTGCCTGTTTTCAATTGCTTTTATTATATAGTGTATGTTAGAACTATAGAATATAACACACGTATGTCATCAAACCAAAGGGTGTCATCTACCTGTTGGTCACTGCTGAGATATCTACACAAGAGAGAATTTCTAAATAACGAAAAACCCTTTCTCAGTTTTCTGCATGTAAAGAGCTCTTCCTCTATTTAAGTCCTCTGAAATCCAACCTGAACACCCACTCATAGCGCAGTGCTCACAAGAAATGAATCAACCAAAATATTTATATCTAGCTTTATTTTCTAAACCATAAACGTTGCAATTGTGCAGCATGCAGATTTCTGCTGCGTAACAGAGTTATTTTGGCAGGTATTTTTTTTTTCTCTTTCCACATTGTTGTATTCACCCTTATTAGGACTTGAAATATTTTAGATGAAGAATAGTAATTTATGTACAACCAGTCTGGTTTTTGTCTTGTGTTCTTGTGTACATTCCTGTATGCAAAAGGAGAGTGTCATTGGAATATTCGTTCATTTAGCAAAGTACGAGGCTTGTGTAGTTGTACTCTGTTCCCTGCTAGGTTTTTAGAGCTGTTTACTGGTTTATCCATCAGTCTTTTGCATTTCACATGGAGAGCTTCAGGCATCCCTTTCAGTTTTTATGGTGATATCATTAACAGAGGTAACACACTCATCACCAGATGCCTAGTGCTCAGAAATTCATTTTGGTTGTTTACAGATCCCATCCGTATTTTTCTGATACATTTTCATACCCCCAAAATTGGTGAATGCTTGCTTAAAATGGTGTTTCTTTTAGTCTTAATTTTAAAGGACGTTGGAAGTATCTACAGGAAAATTAACAAGAAAAGCTATATAGAGTCCTATATGGAGGTTGAGCTTGTTATTCCTTTATAACCATAAAGATGGTATTTTGGAAAATAAATGTGTAATACATGTGGTTGTCAAAGCAGAAAAAGCTCTTTATATATGTTTTCTCAAAAATAGCAAAGTGAATTATCCCCAGGGATCTCTGATTTCATGGCTGGTTATGTTATATAAGAGTTAGAAGCCTAAAAGCTTTTTTTCCTGCTGGATTTATGGTGCCTCATGGGTTTAGATATACACAGCATGTGTGCCAAATGGTAACCTAAGATGGTTTTCCTTTTTGGTCTGTGGGATGATCCCCATGCTTAGCTATGAATGGAAGCAAACATAGTAAATAAATTTATTCCTTGGACAAAGATCGCAACCTTTTTAGTTTAGGAATATCCGTTATATCAGAGGACTGAGATGGGTTGCTGTAAGCACTGCGCAAAAAAAATATGTAGTGACTTACTGAATCAGTTGCCGTGCCTTTTACATGAACAATTTAATTGTCTGAAGAACAATGTTATTTCATCTGGTTATAGTTTTTATTTGCATGTGTGCATAAAGTAGGCTTCAGAAAACACAAAACATTGTTCCAGAAAGAAGGTTGTGCCCAATGTTCAGTTTCCCGCTTTGGGGTGGAATATATTGGAGCAATTCAGCATACAGTAATCCATCAACATCAGTAAAATACTGGTCTAGACATTTGCTAGTGGTAGTGATTTAGAATCCTTTGCAAATTAATACATAACTAATTTTGAAGCCTGTCTCAGTGGTCCAGTGAAAGGACACCAGAGTCTGGCTTGTAAATGGGATTGCATGCATGAGAGTTAAATGATCACAGGCAGAGTATGAAGCTGATGTTCTAAGGGAAAAATTAAAAGAATGGAAAACATGAGAAAGTGAGGAGTTGCTGGAAATTATTCTTGCTTTCATGTAAAATCCGTTGCTTACTAATTTTTGGGTTTATCTTGTAAGATCAGTATCTAAATAAGAACACAGTTATAACTTTTTTTTTCTTCAAACCCTTTCTTTTAACCTACTTTATTTTTAAGGGGGTTTTATTTCTTTTGGTTTTTTTATTCTACACTTTTAAACCAAGTTCTTTACACTGATATACCAGTATTCTTTTGAGGGCTTAAAACTATAGTAATACAAAACTTGTCATTTTAAAAAAGTAAACTGGCATATTGTTGAAAAGAATATTACTGAGTTTTCAGGGTTTTTTCCAAAAGGATTTATAGTGGAAGGCTGTGGAGGGTTCAGCTGAGTGGATTTCAATTTGAATGTTCCAGTTGTCCACAATCATTTAAAAAAATAATAAAAAACTTCCAAAATATTGTCCAAGGTTTTGCTCACAAGTCTGTATCTTCCTTTAAGGTTTCTAATTTACTTCCTTTCTCGGTGTTGCACACTTGATTGTATGTGGGAGTCTCTTGAAGCAGAAGCCGCTGTACTTCTTGCAAGGATTATTTGAGGATTACATACTTCCCTATCTGTTCGGACATGTGAACTGTTAAAAAGATCTCTCTCTTACTCTCTGTAGCCCTTGTATGACTTTATAGTCTGGACTATGATTTTCGGTATCTTTATTTTTATGCTGTCTTTACTTGACCAAAGTTTGAATAATCTGAATACCTAATACATTTCTACTGTGGAGCCTATCCCAGGTTATTAGGTTCTGTAATTCAAAATTTCCTGTAGAAACTTACGATGAAAATTTGGTGGCGTTACGTTTAAATTTGTTTGCTTTTCTTCATAGCCTATCAGTACTTAAAGGGGGTTTATAAAAAAGATACAAACAAGATGCAAACTTTTTAGCAGGGCCTGTTGCGACAGGACAAGGGGGAATGGCTTTAAACTAAAGGGGGGTAGATTTAGACTAGCTATAAGGAAGACATTTTTTACACTGAGGGTGGTGAAACACTGGCACAGGTTGCCCAGAGAGGTGGTGGATGCCCCATCCCTGGAAACATTCAAGGTCAGGTTGGACGGGGCTCTGAGCAACCTGATCTACTCGAAGATGTCCCTGCCCACAGCAGGGGGGCTGGACTAGATGACCTTTAGAGGTCCCTTCCAACCCAAACTATTCTACGATTCTATGATAGTGAATACAGATTCATTAAGTGCATAAACCGTTAGTAGTTGTGGGAACAATTGTTTAAATGACATCAGGATTAATTACGTTTGCTTATATTTATATACTCTTGTCTATAGTATACTCAAAGTTGGTTTTGAGAGATAGCTTTAACATCTTGTGTGTAGATATATGTAGATATATGTATATAAACATATACATGGTATATATACCTACACACAAAAGCAAAATACCTTTTTTAGGGAAACTAACTTTGTGTATGCTATCACAAAAGAATACCATTTAGATAGACCAATGGACATTTTTAATGGGTTACATGGTGGGGAGAACCCCTCTTTTTAGCTGTGTGCTTTCAAAATATTGTGTTTCAACAGTAGTCTGAACTTGTTTTTCACTTTACAAACATAGTGCTTGATTTTATCTGTATAACTTCCAATTGCTTTCTGTTGTTCTTTCTAATATGCAGGAACCGTAACAGACTCGAGTAATAATCTGCTTTGTGTTTTCAGGCCAGTAGATAAGGAAGCAAATTCATTGAACAGCTATTAGTTATTTGGAAGCTTGAAAAAATGACCATTTGCTTGATGAGATGTTCAGCTGTCTTTTGAGTGGCTTTTGTTGAGGGAGGGAAGTGAGGTCTGAAATTCAAATCGATGGTGTCTGTTCTACCCTGTTGGGGGGGGCTGCTGTGTGGCCGAAAGGTCCCTGAGTTGAGAAGGAAGGATTGTAGTGGGCAATAGCTGAGAGTGCCAGCAGCTGGGCTTAGAGGGGAAAGATAGCATGTGACTGGCTGCTGAGGAGGCCTGAGGCACGGGGTGATGGTGGTGCAGAATTGGGAACACCTCATGTGGGCATCTAGTAATAATCTCCCTGCTCCTAATTCTCCTCTCCAGTACTGCAGCAGTACCTTTAAAGTAGGAGTAATAGTAGCAGGAGTAATCGTTGCAGGAGCATGTTGAGGAATGTGTGTGAATATGAAATGCTGTCTAGATGGTTAATATGGGGGTTGCTGGGAATAAAGCCTATTAATTTTAGGTAAAATTTAACTTTCGCTTCTGAAAAGCTGCTTTTGTTTCTCCCTTAAACACATGACTGTGTGATCAATCAGCCTATGGAGAAACAGTACTCTGTGGAGGTTTGGGAGCTGGATGACTTTCATGAAGACAGCAGAACAGCTCCTTGCAATTCTTTTGCCAAATCATGAGTTTAGGGAGAAGCAACTGCAGTGATAGAGCAAAGGAATAAAATGGTGTTGGGAAAAATATTTTAAACACTTTCAAAATGATGGGTAAAGCTAAAAAGCTAAAAAAAAAAAAAAAAAAAAAAAAAAAAAAATTAGCTTTGAGTTGCATTCCAAACTACTTAGAAGCAACTGGAAGTTTAGAGGTACTAGGTTAAACATCTTCTTTCCCCCTCTTCCAAACTGAGATCTCTCACTCAAGTCTGCTTGTGGGATGTCATGAGACATGTGGTGATGACTGGTGGCACTAGTGTGCCAAGTGTGGCCGGCAGGAACGTAGCTGGCGGTGCAGCACAGAGACCACAGGCTGAGCTCTATCTTTGTATTGGTACCAAAGTTATGCCGGAAACAAACTTGTGGCCGGGCTGGAGGAGGAGGGCGGCGTACGAGCCTTTCTGCTATGGAATTACGAGCAAGGATGCAAACCTCAGGAAAGCGCGTCCGTGGTGCTTACTGTAATGTACAGCAATTAGGCTGAACTCTATCCATACCAGCAAGTATCAGCCCATTTTCTTTGGGGTTTGTTTCTTGGTCTGTTTTTTCTGTGTTTGATTTTGGTCTGTGACTATTCATAGGTCAGAGTCTCGCAGTATCAAAAGCTAGTCATTGATTAACTCGGGCACTTTGCAAATAAGTGACTTTTACAGGAGTCCACACACCAGAGAGATCAGTCTGTTTCTGGAACCGTTACCCAGGGATGCAATATATCAACAGCTAGAAACTGAAAAAGAAACATGGAAGAGAAACACCTCTTTAAAAAAAGAAAGGGGTGGGGGGGGATGTAAGTGGAACTCTCTTTTGTAGTTGCTAGAGAGATGGTGTCTGGGAGCTAGAATATTTTGCTCTCGTGTTTTGGCACTGGTTTAGAGTTGCTTCCTAGAGAGCAAGTGCTGCTATCAAAAATAAACTATTGCCGTTAACAATCTCATTCCAGGAATAGAATACAGTATAGCATACAGTAAGACTTATCAGCGTCTTTTTTTTCAGATCCTGTAAGTTAGCTTCCAGGAAGGGGATTCTGCATTTAATTAACTAAATGAGCAACACTGGTACCAAAATGGAACATGAGTGTTGAAGTGGGAATGACCATGTGCAGTGCCTTTTCTCTTTCTCCCTCTCTGCCTCAGTTAAAAGGAGTTTTAAAGGGTTTGCTTCAGCAACAGTTACTTGTACACTTGAGTATTACGATATCCTTGTCTTGATTAATGGTTACAGAATTGATGTGAAAACAGAGGGGACAATTCTGGCTTGAGATATTGTAGTGTTTACATGGAGAATAATGAGTGGGAGACCGTAATGGAGCAAAATGTGCCGAAATGCACAGGTAGGGGGTTATTGTCCCCTGTGTTCCTATATCTGTCTCAATTTGATAGCTTTTCTTATGCTTCATTTACCATCCTGTTATGTCATGAACATTTTACCACTGACTGCAAGCCAGTATGATTATTGAGTGTGACTTCACGGTCTTCTGCACAGGGAGGCCAGCAGGTTCGGTGTGCTCTGAGCCGACCGACAGTTTACGACCGTGGTTAGCAGGGCTCGAAACCTGAGGGAGCAAATTCTGCCGAGTGCCACAGCGCATGAGCTCAACCTTGGCACCCTTCTTTAGTGACCGCACACCCTCCAGTTGTTTCACCATGTGGCAGACCAAGCTTGTGTTTGCCTATAGAAAGGCAAACTGCAAGATACTTGCAAATACTGCAAGAGTGCAGAAACTGATGGTAGTAATTGACATTACTATTACATCTTAAAATCAATGTAACCTTGCCTAAGTTCATGTATTTTAGCGTGAGCTACTTCAGCAGAGAATGAAGTTAAGAATAAAGCACTATTAAATCTCAGCAGATCAGTGCAGGTGATCGTTGTGTGTATGGCAACAGATGGCACTCAGTTTCCTTAGAGCAAAGGTTTTCTTCTGAGGGTTAGGGAGCAAGGAAACATTCAGAGAAAAAGGCAGAAATGCAGACTTGCTGACATGTAGATCAGTGGCAAATTTTGTAGATAACATAAATTGGGGAGGTGGGGGGCGAAGAAGGAAAAGTTAGGGGAATCTGTCTTTCATCCTATGCAGAACAGACGATTGCCACAAATTCAGTTAACGCAAAACCAGCAATTCCTTTAAGTGCAACAAAAATAAAACCAATAAGCTAGTAAAATACCAAACACTATTCTTCAAATAGCCTTTCGGTTGATAAAAACTTCCCCTGAAAGATGAACCTATTAACTTTCCTTCAGTTATAATGATGAAAGTAATCCTGGGAAGAAAAGGATGAAGTTAATAATAGGTAACCACGTAAAGCCAACTATTTCTAAAGATTAAATTGATTTTTTTTTTCCTCTGAGGAATTCATTTTATGAAATTAGACATTATTTTGTACATATAACTTAATTGGCTGATAAATTAATATTCCTCCCTGGGATTTGATCTGTGTTACAATTCAGGTAAGAATTTGTGACACAAATAAATAAGCTTTCACATATCAAATATTTTTTGTTGTTCTCATTTATTTTTCTGATTTGAGGAGCTGCTAGTTTTCAGGTTTTATGGCAATGCCAGTTCTTTTCCCAGTAAAAGTTAAAAAGGGTTGCTGCCAGTAACGTGTGTGTGTGTTGCACTGCATTTCCTAAGTTGGCTAAATTTCAGTAAACCCTGTGGAACAGAGATTATTTCATTTACATTTTTAAAAGCTACTTGCTGTAAAATGTTATTCTGAGCTCCTTATCCTACAGTTTTCAGTATTTTAAAATATCCCTGGTAATATATTGCACTTACCATCCTCTATTATATTTTATTGTTTGGGGTGGGGCCGGGGGAGTGGTATGGAGGCTTGGCAAAAGTGAGACTTTTCTAGAATTTGAAAACTAATTCCCTCATTCCCACATTTTTAATTATAAAAGGCCACATTTAATGAGGGCTGATGGAGAAGTATGAAGCCTTTCCTCTGGAACATTATGAATCATAAATAATTTGGTACTCCCAAATCTATCTCTGTCAACATCAGAATATTAGGATCATTAACATCTGTGATCCTACAATCTGAAGTCTCAGCGTGTTCCCAGCAGATAACAGAGTAATTATTAAATCTCTTCAAGTAAGACTTCATTGTGGGTAAAGTCACTACTTTGTAAGGAAAAAGAGCACGATCCCACATAAACTAAATCTAGGAAGAACTGTAATAGAAGGTCTCTGAATTGATGCGTCAGGCTTGAGCTCCTATTTTCCATTCATCTGAACAAGTAGATGTTGAATCATCTTATTTGGCTACCTGAATCCAAGATAGAAACTGATTAGTGTGCTGTAGTTGAGGTGGTTTGGTTTTTTTTTTTACTATCCTGAGCTGAGTTGAGCGAGACATTTCTTCTTAATCAACTGCTTCTATTTGCTTCTTTGTAATCCAAAGGCTTCTGGATGAAATCTTGATTGGTAGATCTTCGTTTTCCTCATGGCTAACTTCAGTCATGAGGAATAAGAAATCAAGATCTCTTGACTTACCTGCCTTTTAAGAATGACGTAGGACTGCAAAACTATCTTGGGATTCATCTGCAAGGACCTTTTAAGTTTGATCAGAATGGTCCTTTGTCCTACAGCTGGAACCCCAGTTTTGGAGGAGGGAGCAAAGTGATGAAAGAGGTATAAATTGAAAGGGAAAGAGTGAAGACAGGTAGGTTTGTAGCTCATCTTGAGTTGACAATAGACACAAAGTCCTCTGGTGGTGGTAAAAAGCAATGAATAAACTTTGTCCAAAGGATTTGAGACCCGTTTTGAACAGATCCTTGGACTGCTTTACTAGTTGTTGCATGCAATCTGATAAGCAGATCATTGGTTTTCCAAGCTTGTTCTCCTAACTGGTTTTTAATTGATATAATCAGTACTAAATTTTAATGTATCTCTTTTTGTAGTTTTTGCATAAGGTTTTAATTTACAGCTTTTTATATGTAGCCGTTCATCTGAGTACTTTGTTGGCCTCCTCAATAAGTTCAGATGAATTGGAGAAGCGTATGTTTTCTTGGTTATGCTAGTTTGTCCTCACCGTATTCTGTTCACATAGATATTCATAGCTCCACCTTGAATTATATTTTTTCTGTATTGAAATAGTGACGAAATAGGAATTGTTACTCTTCACAGTTACTGCTCTTGTCTTTAGAAGTACATACCATGCTGCCTATCTTGCAGTTGTAACTAATTTTAATAGATGACATATTTTGTGTTAGCAATTCTGTGACTTAATATTTAACTTTTTGCAGGTTTTCCAGTTTGTAATATCATCTGGTTATTGGTAACTGATGGTCGTTTAAATCAAGTGTGATTCACCCTGTCTTTGATGCCATCATGTTTTGCAAGTAATGAATATGAGAAAATGTTAAAGTACAGATTGCTGTTATTGTTCCTTTTCCATTAAATCTGATGACCAGTGTACCCAGGATCTATGCTTTAGGAGTTTTTAATGTTATCAGATGTAATGTTTTCACTTTATTTTGACTGGAGCTAATCGAACCTTTTAGATCAGACTGTTAGGTCTTAAACTAGACACGGAGACAGGAAGGTCTAGGGAAGCAACCACAAACAGATAGTTACTGTCTCAAAAAAATTCGACTTAAGTGATTTAATTCATATAAAGATACACAGGCAAGGGTGGAGTTCAGTTCTTCAGAATATGATATTAACTATCACCTTAATCATTTATTGCCTGTATTCCAGCTGCTACAGCAGATGAGGTAGAACAGTTGCAGAAACCTGCAGAGCATGAAACAGCTGGTCCCCAAAGTGAGACATCCTTAATTCTGAGTCAGGAACAGGGAAAGTATTTCCTTTGGAAAATGTACTGTGTGGTCATGTAACTAATGACTGTACCATACATACACAGGTCAAGAATAAGTTCCACAGACCACTTAGTTACATTTTTTTCATATGTTATTTGACATTTATTTTTTATATATAGATCTCTCCTTAATTATTTAGGATTGTTGTCCTTGAAATTTTTAAAGGGAAAAAAAATCTGGGGGGTGGGGGGAACTGGTAGCATTTAGATGCTTATATGGTTAACACCAAGCTTGGGAATTTTTAGAGCTGCTGCGTAAACTTCTGCCCTTAAGTTAATGAGAAACTTGTACTAGTAGGCTATCTGTTTCTGTAAGGACCAGCACTTGAGGGGGCGGAGATGTATACTTTGCTTTCAGAGGTATTGATGGTGGAAGGGGAATGGTGAGGGGCAGAAATCTTCAGTTTCATTGGAGGCTATGAAGAGGAATGTGTGATAACGGACACTTTACTCCTGCCTGTTTTGTGTTCCACCCTCAGCTTGACTCTTCCTTCACTATCCCTTTTACCTGGTCTTACTCCTGCCCTAAATACTTAACAGTTTTCATTCTATTTTCCTTCCATTCTGCCTATAAAAGCAAGCCTGTATAGCTCTTTAGAAAGGACTATGCAGTGTTGCCATTTCATAGAGCTTATTGCATAAAAGATATTTGCTATGGCACCATTGAAAAGCATAGACAGAACATTAGGTTATGTGATGGCGCACAGTGTTTGCATTTTTCCTTCCTTGATCTGATCTGTGCATGAAGTTGTTTCACCAGCTTGATCAGTTCTTAGACTGGAGAGCGTTTGAAATTTGTAAAAAGTTACAGCTGAAAATTCAGTAGGTTTGCAACAGCTGCATGGATAGACTGCCTTTCTAAAGTCATTTTAATTATATAGGTAGGAAAAAACTATTGTTTCAGCAGCCTCATTGTAGCAGAATTACAAGGCAAGTAACTGTGCTTATAAAGGCTGTGCAAATACAATCATACCCTAGATCACTTGCACCATTCTTGTTATGTGTGATGCAGTCAGCTTGCATTTTAAGTATTCCTTATGTGTTCAGCTTTATATAAATAGCAGCTATTTCAAAGAGGTGCTGTCTATGGTAAGTGAAGTTAGAATATGCCGCCTTTGGAGGCAGAAAGTGCCCTGGCTTGATATTTAATTAGCGTGGAGCAATGTATCCCATAGTTTTGAGAAGAGACTGCAGAAAGTACTAGTTTCCCTGGAAGCAGCAGAAGGCCTTAATTCGTAGACAATACTGTATTGTCAACACGGTGCTGGTTCAGCAGCATCTCTCTGCACACATTTGGCAAATATTTAAAGGCCACATTTTGTGTAATTGGTTCAGCCTTTGAAAATTATTAACTTCTTTGTGTTAAAGGATGTACACAGCAATGCAAGATTTTATCTTGACAATCTCATGCTTTTGTCTTCTACCAGCAAGGATATATTTGTGGAATTTTTTTTTCTAGTTCCTCAAAGGGTAGTATACTAAATGCTTTGTAATCACGTCAGTACTGATGAGGTATGGGAAAGCATTTAATTTGTAAAGCTGGATTATACAGGAGCTGTGGCATTAGCCAGTGAAAATGAATGGAACTTTTCATATCAAGTTATTTAAAAGTATGTGTTTTTATTTAGCTTTAGTCATCTTTTATGTTGTGAAATCTGGGCAGAGGTAATATATGCTTTCTGGACTATCCAACTAATCTGCAAATAAGGCTGTGCAAAACCAGAATAAATTAATCACGTCAGTACTGATGAGGTATGGGAAAGCATTTAATTTGTAAAGCTGGATTATACAGGAGCTGTGGCATTAGCCAGTGAAAATGAATGGAACTTTTCATATCAAGTTATTTAAAAGTATGTGTTTCTATTTAGCTTTAGTCATCTTTTATGTTGTGAAATCTGGGCAGAGGTAATATATGCTTTCTGGACTATCCAACTAATCTGCAAATAAGGCTGTGCAAAACACAGAATAAATGTTATTGACAGCCATTCTCTCTATTATAATTTTGTAATCTTTTTGCTAATTAGCTTCCTTCCTTTTTTTTTTTGTTAGCATATCATAGTTACTTACATTAATGGAAAAGTTGACTGGCCATTGTTAATACCTAATTGCAACCAAGGATGTATGACTTATAAATGGTAAATTCTTTAAAGCACTTAAACAAAATTTGGAGTCCTGATTTGGCTCCTCTATATTTTCTCCAGGAAATGTATGCTGTAAGTGTCCTTCAGCTGAGGAAATGAGGTCCCTACTTGAGCTTTGTAAAACTGTCCACTAACCCAACGAAAATGTATCGCTAATCAGTTCATAAGGAAAAAATTGTATTTAGGTGTGGAATCCAAATGTAAAAGTATTTTTTCAGAAGGCAAACCAACAATATCTAGAAAACTCTTCACCACCGTATAACACGACTCTGCATTTTTGAGATGATGATCAATGAGATTTAAAAGCATGTTTATTAGAAGTATTAATTCTGTGTAATAATAACTTTGATAGTTTCGGTTACGAAAAAGTTACATATGAAATGATTAATGCTTTTTTATCTCCCTTTTTCTCTGTTCTAGGCTTAAAAGAAGCATAAGCAACTGGGTTACAGCTCTGACGTTTTGGAGCACAAGTGATGTTAAAACAATTTGAATGTATTGGAGCATGGCTACTTCTTAAAATGCAAAAGTTAGAGGAAATTATTGCTTATCAAAACCTACTGAATATCTGAATTTTCTAGACATCCTGCATTTAAATGTGTCCTTAAATGTCCATGATTAAGATCTCATGCAACCATTGTATATTTTGGAGACTATTCTCCGAAAGAGAACTGTGCATTTAAAAAGCAGAAATGACTGTTTTTTCTCTTGGAACTTACTAAGATTGAACATACTGAAAGATCATGACCAGCTTGAAGCGGTCCCAGACCGAAAGGGCTGTTGCCACTGGGGTATCAGTCGGAACAGATGGCACCTCAAAAGTCCACTCGGATGACTTTTATATGAGGCGCTTTAGGTCACAGAATGGCAGCTTAGGATCTGCAGTCATGGCGCCAGTTGGACCTCCTCGCAATGAAAGTTCCCATCATGTTACCTCTACCCCTGGAGTCCCTAAGATGGGGGTCAGGGCAAGGATTGCTGATTGGCCCCCAAGGAAGGAGAACATCAAGGAAACAAGCAGATCTAGTCAAGATATTGACACATCAAGTTGCCTTGACAGCATGTCTTCTAAAAGCAGTCCTGGAAGTCAGGGAAGCTCTGTTAACCTGAATGCTAATGATTCTGTCATGTTAAAGAGCATCCAGAGCACACTTAAAAACAAGACCAGACAATCTGATAATCTAGACTCCAGGTTTCTTACACCTGATGGCTATCCCAGTTCCCCAAGGAAAGCTCTTCACAGAATAAGACAACGCAGCAACAGCGACATTACCATAAGTGAGCTTGATGTGGATAGTTTTGATGAATGTATTTCACCCACTTTCAAATCTGGACCATCTCTGCACAGGGAGTATGGCAGCACATCTTCTATAGATAAGCAGGGAACTTCAGGGGAAAGTTTTTTTGACTTATTGAAGGGCTATAAAGATGAAAAGTCTGATCAGAGAAGCCCAGCCACAACTAAGCTCAGTGAACTCCTGATTGCCAGTGGAAGCAAGGGTTCAGGATTCTCTTTAGATGTGATAGATGGACCTATTACTCAAAGGGAAAACCTGAGACTCTTTAAGGAAAGGGAGAAGCCACTCAAGAGACGCTCAAAATCAGAGACAGGAGATTCATCCATTTTTCGTAAGCTGCGCAATGCCAAAGGTGAAGGGGAGCTTGGGAAGTCTTCAGATCTTGAAGATAACAGGTCAGAAGATAGCATGAAGCCTTGGACTTGTCCAAAGTGTTTTGCTCATTATGATGTACAGAGTATTTTATTTGATTTAAATGAAGCGGCAATCAACAGGCATAATGTTATTAAAAGAAGGAACACAACCACAGGTGCATCTGCTGCTGCTGTAGCATCACTTGTCTCTGGACCCTTGTCTCATTCTGCAAGTTTCAACTCTCCAATGGGCAGCACTGAAGACCTGAATTCAAAAGGAAATCTCAATATGGACCAGGGGGATGATAAAAGCAATGAACTTGTGATGAGTTGTCCTTATTTTCGTAATGAGATTGGTGGGGAAGGGGAGAGGAAGATCAGCCTTTCCAAATCTAATTCAGGTTCCTTCAGTGGGTGTGAAAGTGCCTCGTTTGAGTCAACTCTGAGTTCTCATTGCACGAATGCCGGAGTAGCGGTTCTGGAAGTTCCCAAGGAGAATCTGATTTTACATCTAGACAGAGTGAAAAGATACATCGTTGAACATGTAGACCTTGGTGCATATTATTATCGAAAATTCTTCTATCAGAAAGGTAGGAAATTTTATTTCTCCTTGTATTTTATTAATGATTTTTTTGTTTTACCAACATACAAAATTCAGCTGATGTATAATAGTATTTGCAAGAATTATATACTTTTTTAATCATCAGTGCTTAAACATGGTATATTTTACTGATCAGTACATGCTGTGTCTAATAGAGTCTTTCACAGTGTTGGACTGGAAAAGTGTTGATGAATTTAGTACTGATACACATAACAGCAATGGCTACAAATTATAAACGTCTTGAAACGCAGCTTTGGTATCCATGGGAGTGGGCAGGGGTTGGCACTTGAAAGATTAAAAAAGAAAATAAAATTCTAAAATATGAGAACTTTCTTCCCTCTGCGTCAAGACTTGATGTACTGAGGATTTAGTGGAATGTGCAGCTTGGAAAGTTAGCATTTACAATAATCTTTGGACATTTTAATATTTTAAATTAAAAAACCCCCATGTTTTGAAATGGATGATTGTCAATAATAATGTCTTCCTCACTCACTATTTTCATTATAGCCATCGTTCTAGAAAGAAAATTCTAATTTGTCAGATTTGAAGAAAGAAACTATCACTGTATATACATAACTATATATATACACATGTATATATATGTTGCAATGACAACAATGTTTCTGAAAAAACAGAGTACAATTCTCTTATCACATGGTTCTACTGAAACCAAGGATTATAATTTCCACTGGGGGTATGCAGGGAAAAAAAAAATCGGATCAAAGCTTTTTGACTTATAGAAACAAGCAAAACCCAAACATTACCAAGATACCCCCCTCACCAAAATGTTGCTGGCACCGTGAGATGCAGATCTCTCTGTTCTTCCTGATTCTGAAAATGATCAAAAAGGAGTGCAGACCAAAGTCCTTCAAAGTTTAAGAGTTCTGTCTGCAGGATTGTGTGCCTTGCTATGGTATCTCCTGATGGATAGAATTGGTCTAATGACTGACTTGAAGTGTGCTTGTTCCTTAGCTACCAATGATCAGGATTGGGTTTCATCTCTTTAGTGAAAGCAGCTCAAAAGAGCTTGTTTCCTGCAGATTAAAGCAACAGGGATGCCTGATTAAAATAAGTGGATGGTCAGTTCAAAAAAACCTTCAACTTGTTAACTGTGTGTAACAGCTAATAATCTCATCTCCCATTTTTCCCTTGCCTTGAAATATGTCCATCTCTCGCCTCTTCTTCCCTGCATGGTCCCATGGTTGGGTGGCTCTTGTCACGCTTTCCATAGTCTCCTCTTTCTGCAGTCTTTCTAGGGCTGAGAGGTAGCCTTTGCATGGTTTTTGAGAGTGCTGATCCACATCCTTTGGAGAGAAAGGAGTGAGGCAAAATACTGGTTTCCTGAGAACACTAAGCCAGATGTGCAATATAGGATGAGGTATGTTTGGAGGGGAGAGCCTGAGAATAGAGACCTTTGCCTGCGATTACCTTCCTATGTATCTCCCTCCGGAACAATTTGATTCCTTATCACTCTGGTGAGTTTTGCAATCAGCAACTAAAGGTGCAGTTTCATGGTACAGCTGACCTGATTTAACAGCATTTCAGCACTAAAAGAGGAAGACTTTATTCCTCCCCTTTCCTTGTACCAGTTCTCTTGTTTTCTGGAAACTTGATAAGCCAGTTCGGTTTACCAACCAAGCAGAAATCTTGTCATCACAATAAATTTGCTTTTTATTGCTTGATTATTTCTCTCCAGTTTTAGTGAGTCAAATCAACTTTCCTTGCAGTCAGAGAAGTGCCCAAACCCCACAGTTCTACAAGTAGCGAACACATTTTGTTGACCACCCAGTGTATTGTCTTTCCCCAAGCAAACTTTAGACTTAATTTGAAAGAGACGGGATAGTGATAAAACTTAAAGCAGCATAATAGGATGTCGTGGTTTAACCCCAGTGGGCAACTAAGCACCACACAGCTGCTCACTCACACACACACACCCCCCAGTGGGATGGGGGAGAGAATCAGAAGAGGAAAAGCAAGAAAACTCATGGGTTGAGATAAGAACATTTTAATACTTGAAATAATAGAATAATAATAACAATAATAAATTGTAATGGAAAGTAAAACAACGAGAGAGAGGAGGAAAAAAAAAACAGGGAAAGGAAAAAAAAAAAATTGATACAACCACTTACCACCTGCTGACCAATGCCCAGCCAGTCCCCGAGCAGCGGTCACTGCCCCCTGGCCAACTCCCCCCAGTTTGTATACTGAGCATGATGTCATATGGTATGGAATATCCCTTTGGCCAGTTTGGGTCAGCTGTCCTGGCTGTGCCCCCTCCCAGCTTCTTGTGCACCTCCTTGCTGGCAGAGCATGGGAAGCTGAAAAGTCCTTGACTAGTGTAAGCACTACTTAGCAACAACTAAAACTTCGGTGTGTTATCAACATTGTTCTCATGCTAAATCCAAAACACAGCACTGTACCAGCTATTAGGAAGAAAATTAATTCTATCCCAGCTGAAACCAGGACACAGGAAAAAAAAAAAATCAAGGAAGTCAGTTGTAACTGAAAGTTACTACAACATGAAGCAAGTAATGATGCAGAAACTTCCTTGTTTGAAGAGGAGGTTGGATGTTATGAATGGAATAGACAGTGATGAAAGACAGTTTCAGTGGGATCAGCTAGTCAAGTCAGCAGGCCTTGGGTAATTTTATAGTCTTAAAAGTATGAAGCAAAGAATTCTGATTCATCAATGGTAACTTTTAAAGATATCAAACCAGGAAAATGTCACAGAATTGGAGAACTACTGAAGTAATCCTAGAGCTTGTAAAGAATAAAAAGCAATGACCCTGAGAACTGTAATCCTTTAGCTTGTTTTCATTCCAACTTGAAATAACAAAGCAGGTAATTTGGGACTATATCAACAAAGAACTGCCAGTTAAAAATCATTAACGATGCCAGTCAGCGTGATTTAATGAAAAGTAGGTCTTGTCACAAAAATAGCCCCATACTGTTAATCTTTTGTGTCTTAGAAAAAAAGAGAATGAAAGCCATTGCATTGATATAGTCCATTTTAATTTCTCCAAGGTAATTTGGTGACATGCTCATGGTGACTGGACTGAAATCTTTAATTATATGGAAGTAATAGCTCATTCTTTACAGGTATTGTTACTTGGATGATAGATGCATCTCAAATTTTAGCAGTGTATGGGGGAGGTATCAGTGAGCTGGAGTATTACTAACATGGTCCAAATTAATTAAAATATCTTAATCTAGTTAGTGTAAAATATTTGCATGTGACATTTATGGATGAGTCTTGTGTAAGTTCATCGATGAACGCAAATGGATGAGCATTTGTATGTAAAGGAAATACTGAGGTGAAATCAACGTATTATTTGACCCTTTACAGAGCAGTGGTAAAACTAGTGATAAATAATATTCTGGCCTGGTGTCCAGAGTTCTAAATGTGAAAATACTGGTGGAAACAAGTTAGTGGAGGTTAGAAAAATGGTACAGATATTGGGAAAAGAACTTCATAACGGTAGTTCCCAAGGTTGGATTCAGCTCCTCTACTTTATATCTGAGCTAATTGTGCAGACTCCCTTTGTACTCACTGGAGAGAAATGAACCTTGCAGGATGATACAAATTGCAGTCTTACTTCCCTCAATTCACAGAAGGCTCATACACAACTAACTCACATGGAGATGTTTATACTTACACGAGATGAATGCTACTCTTACATTGCAAAAGATGTATTTGCAAGGTGACTATTTAAAGCTGTATTCAAAAGGTGTATTTGGTAGGGGGACTTGTCTAGACTTAAGACTTCTAATTACATTTATAAGCACTGAGATGTGGTAATACTAGTGCTAAAAAAAGAGGGGGGGGGAAGCCAGCACAAGAACAAATTTGTGAAAGTTGCACAAATTTGACCTTGAAATAAGATTTAGCTTGGAACAAAAAAGATAACTATACACGGGAAAAACTTATTAAAGGAAGCTGTTCGTTGTTTGAATTTTACATGGCAGTCAGTTTTTTGTATGACGTTTTCCCTTCTCCTCTTAACTTCAATGCCTGAAAAGACAATTTCTGACCTGTTTGAGTTAAGGTAACAGGGTCTCTTCTGGCATCTCTGTTTCTTAATCTGACAATCCCTTCTTTTAAGATGCCTCTTTATTGGAGGGGTTTGCAGTTCATATAGATGTAGTAGGTAGCTAGACAGAGTAAGGCTGGCTTCAGTTCAGTGCCATAATTTATATGTCCTTTCAGCTCTTGCTGCTTGTTTGTGTCCAAGGGCAACTGTGTAATCTGGACCCTCTGGAGTGAAATCAGAATACTGGCTGAAATACACACACAAATGAGATCATTAATAACAATAAAAATGTTTCAAAGTGTGCTGGTACTGGGCAAAACTTTAAAAATCTGATTATTGAAATAAAAGATTTTTTTTCTCTAAACATGGTGCTTTTAGGATTAATCAGAAGGAAAATGGGTTGGATTTGTTTGGGTTTTTTTTTTCTTTTCTACACAGTGGCACCAAATGTAAGGGTGGGGAAGAGGCAAGGGAAGATTTCAAGAAGCTACCTGGCAATTGTTTTAGGGCTACTTTCTGGACTGTTTTTTTCCTTGTAGAGCATTCTAACATTTTTGTTTGTCCTATGGTTGTGATAAGTATAAAACCTTGCAACTAATCTTCTAAGAAAATACATTTTAAGACAGCTGATGAACTTCAGTTTTGATAAAAAGTACATTTTTTGACAGAAAGGAGGAACAAGTTGTTCAGGCCTTCTTACTGAAATGTAAGAAAAGTTGTCTTTTTGTGTGAGAAAGTGAGATTCTTATTTAAATACATAACTTTCTACCCTCCGCAGTTCATTTTGTACTGTTGACCGCAATGCTGCAGTTTATTTAGTTTATTAAAAAAAAAAAATAAAAAAAAAAATAGAGAGTGAGAAGCAAAACCCTTGAACTCACTGCTTCTGGACATAAAATTACAGTTCCCAGAGAAGGGAAGAGTCATCTTAGGTCAACCCAAAACTTCTAGTCCTATCTTCTGGCAAAGGCCAGTAACAGATACTGAAGGAAGGGTAAGAATAAGGCAAAGGCATAGCGATTCTTTTCAGGTGTACTTTGCCAGCCTCTGGAGATGTGTAGATAATGGACTTAACCTGGTGATAGTACCATTTGTATTTAGTAGTCTTTGGACTTATCTTCCAGGCATTTATCCAGTTGTCTGTTACCCCGCATAAACCTTTAGCATTCACAGTACTCCTGCAGCAGCAAGGAGTTCTGCAGCTTGACTACGCTGGTCTTAAAGAGCCAATTTTTAATGTCTTTGTCTACTGGCTTCCAGAATGAAAACTAGGGTCATCAGATTAAATGGTCTCACTGCTAGGTGAAAAAGTTTTCTCACCTTTCCTTGCTATGTGTTATTTTATAAACCTCAACCATATTATTCCCCTCAGTCATGTTTTGTTGCCCTTCTCTGAATCTTTTCCAGTTGAGATCAGGGCACAGTGTTTAAGACAGAAGCAAACTGTCTGTTTTTGTAAACTGAGGTTTACATGGCACCGGGCCTGCTGGTGACAGACGGAGTCCAGCTGTCTCACAAGGGAAAAAGGATCATGGCTCATGAATTGGCAGGGCTCATTGAGAGGGCTTTAAACTAGGTTCGAAGGGGGAAGGGGATAAAACCAGGCTCGCTAGAGATGAGCCGAGGGGTGGCGTGCCGATGCCGGGGGCGAAATCGATAGCCCGGCTCAAGTGCATATACACCAATGCACGCAGCATGGGCGGCAAGCAGGAGGAGCTGGAAGCCATTGTGCAGCGGGAGAGATATGACTTAGTCGCCATCACAGAAACATGGTGGGGTGACTCTCATGACTGGAGTGCTGCAATGGATGGCTATAGACTCTTCAGAAGGGACAGGCGAGGAAGGAGAGGCGGTGGGGTGGCCCTGTATGTTAGGGAGTGTTTTGATTGTATAGAGCTCAACGATTGTGATGATGGTACGGTTGAGTGTCTATGGGTAAGGATGAGGGGGAAGGCCAACGAGGCAGATATCCTGCTGGGAGTCTGTTATAG
>NW_008795283.1:926903-987206 GCF_000699145.1 Aptenodytes forsteri | reverse complement strand
AGCCCCTGCTCGGGTTTACGTGGGGGACATGGCCAGCACAAAGCGCCTCCTTGGGGGGGATTTCCCAGGCAGATCCAGCCAGTTTCCATCCTACTGATCGACCTGCAGTGCATCACACACTCAACACCATGCCCAACGCGGGGAAGAGATTTTTTTTTTTTTCCAAGGTGCAAGGGTTTTTCCAAGGTTAGAAAGGCATTGCCATGACCATGGCATTGCCATAACCATTTGGTTAAACATTGGAACAGGCTGCCCAGGGAAGTGGTGGAGTCCCCATCCCTGGAGGTATTTAAAAGACGTGTAGATGAGGCGCTTAGGGACATGGTTTAGTGGGCATGGTGGTGTTGGGTTGACGGTTGGACTCGGTGATCTTAGAGGTCTTTTCCAACCTCAGTGATTCTATGATTCTATGATTCTAAACCGCAGACTTACATGGTATTGTAATGTTTTCTGTTTTGTACTTAGAAATTCCAAATGTCTGGCCATAACTTATCATCGAGACTTGAATTTCTTTCCCATACATGGGTAAAAGCTTTGCATATGTATTCTGGATGAAGTCTTATAAATGTTTGTACATTTAGGTAACAGGTTAATTATTAGGAATAAAGTATTTTTCAAGGAGAGCCATGCTTATTAGCCTATCTATAGCTTGATATTAAAGACTTATTTATTATCAATAATAAAACCATAGGGATGGAAAAACTTGTTTCCATCAGCTTGTCTAAGTGCTGCTTAGAAAAGAGAGCATATCGCTCCGGAAGAGCAGTCTATTCTCTCTGTCCCCCCATTTGTGCCTGGGAATTATGGTTCTCAGGGAGAGAACCAAGAGCATCCATTTAGCTTTGGTCATCATCAGGCAGGAGTTGCTAACATCGTTACCATTTAGGACAAATTTGAGTTACTGGCTTAGAATGAAAGACTTGACTGAGAAGTAAATAGTTTCCTGAGCTGGTTTTATAATGAATGACTGTTGGTCAGCTTTCCTTTAACTTGGCAGCCAGTAAAAAACCTCTTCGGTCTAATGCTTTAAATTGCTGCATATTCTGTCCCCAAATTGGTACCTTTCAAGTATGTGGCTAGACTTCCAGAAAATTTACAGTTAACAGTCTGGTCATGAGCAACAGTCTGAAGACATTATAGGACTGAGCTCTAAAAATGCTGCCCTCTTGTTCCCAGAGAACTGCTGGGCAGAGTTGTCCAGTGCTGTAAATGCTGCAGTAAGATTAGAGGAAAATGCTCGTTGCAGAGTTTCATTCTGAAGCGGTATGTTTGGGATTTTTACTTCTAGTCTGGGAGCACAAAATACATCAATTGAACATGATATCCAAAGGTAAATAGGATAAAAGCACAAAAGAACCTCCTTGCTCAAAATAAAGTGCATTTGCTTGGATTTCCTTTGCAAGGGAAACTCATAAATATCTGCCAGGAAAATGAGTACTTTCACTTAAGTTCTTTCACTGGAAGTGCCTTTTCAATTATATGATAAATATTTAACTATTTTTAGAAGTATGTATAATCTGTTTTAATGACCAGGTACAAGCAATTAATTATTTCTTTTTGGCATGGATTTATAAACTAACTTACGGCTGTTGCTAGTTGTCTCAGGAATGTCTTTTAATTAAATAATTTTTCAACAACAGTTTAAATGAAATAATGTCAAGCTTGAGAAGTGTTGCTTTCAATGAGGTTCTGTGTGGGGTGGAGGAAAAAGCTGTCTTCTATGCTATTCATGTTTGGCATAAAATTCTTGAATTATAGTTGTGAAGTAGCCCTTTTTACAATAAAACTCCTAATTAACTACCTTTTAGATTGGATGTTAAGCTTTGTGCACTTAAATTCTGCTACTGCTTTTCCTGCTACAGGAAAGAGAAAATGGTTGGATGCAAGGAAATTCAGGATGTAGTGGAAAATCAGGTGGAGATGCAAGAAACTCTGTACCACAGGGAAAAGTAGCCAGATACTGGGGTATATACTCCAGCTTGCAGAATGAATACAGAAGTGGGGTAGAGGAGGAGAAAGAGAATAAAGTCGAAGGTAAAGAATGAATGACCCCATAGTAAATGTGAATAGAGGAGGGGACAATGTGAATAGAAGAGAGGACTGAGGAGATGCATAGGAGATGAAGAAAAACAACTGTCCAGTGTAGAGTGAAGGGAAAGAGAATAAAAGACAGTTCCTATTAGCAGAGAAGTGTAGAATTCCACACTTCTTTGTGCATTTTTCCAAATAAATAGGAGCTAGATAAAAAGCTTAATCAAATTATACAGAATTGTATGTGTGTTTTCATGCAGCTTTAAACGTTCCTCTTGCCAGCCTTCCTAAATGTGTTTTCAAGATGTAGAATGATTTCTCCTGAGAAAACTCTCTATCTGAATTGCAGGCTAGACTGGTTACAAGATATACAAATTTTATCCTGTGCAGTTGTCAGTGCAGAAAATTAATGTAATTTTTGGACCCTTCTAGTATGTATTACCAACATACCTTTTTTCCTTAAAATTTTCTATTGTATAAGCAAAGGTACATCAATGTTTTTAAGTCACTAAGCAGTTTAGCATGGAAATGGCCAAGCTGTCTTCTGGTTTTGGAACCTGCATAATATGCTGATTGAAAATTGATCTCATGTTCTTAATGACTGTGCTTCTTCTGCGTTGACCATCTCTGCCATAAACTGTTTGGTGAGCTATAAACATCCTGAAAAAAGCAAGTTACTTAATGGAAGAAGAAAAGCTAGGGTGCTAATAAGATGGTTTGGGTCTTTAAACAACAGATGATCTCCATGGCATTTACAGGGCTCATGTCAGTGGAGTAGTATAAAGATGTAATTAGGCTTATGTGGATGGTCTAATTTATTCGTAATTTCCCCACTCATGACTAATTCAGTCACCCAAAACTTACGCCAATATTTACAGGATAATTCCACAAGATATTAAAAGCATTTTGAATCTTAATTACCTCTGTGCAGAGTATTGGCTTTTGATGACTTGCAGGGGAATTTGGTAGAAAGCAAGCTTTATAATGCTGCAAGCATGTTTCTTTTGTCTTGCATGCTCTGAAATCTTGAATGGAAAACACTGAGGAATGGGTAATAACATACCAGATACTGGGGAATAGATTTGAGTCCCCAAGGGCTTAAAGGGGTGGACAGCTCTGTGAAGACAAAGGTGTAATTCTAGGGCACAAGTAAGTTCATAAGGAGAGAGCACCTACCTGAAAAGCATTTAGTGTGTTGGAGGAAAGTATAGCAAGAACCAGCAAGTATAATTTTAAAAAGAAATAGAATGAAAAATGAGGCACTCAAATTTTTAACACCGCAAGTGATTATTCATTGGGAAAATGACTGCCATTCACTTTGGATGGAGTGTATTTCAGTATCTATTTTTAGTATTTTTAAAGATGCAGTTCTTGATGGTGATATTAAAATATTTTACATTTTATCTCTGTAGCAGAATAGCTCATATTAGACTGCTCTTGTTTTAAACTTCTGGTTGTTTTAAGAATCACAAGTGATCTGTATATAGTAGTTCAGGCAGTATGGTTACATTTTCTTTCAGTGCAGTTACATCTTTTTTTCATTCCACTGAATTTAACATTTCTTTGAATTGTTGAATTTTCAGATGGCTCTAACTTTCTATTTTTGTGCATGTATAAATTCATTCATATATGCAGATATGCAACATATGGAAAGTGATTACATAGGACTTATTTTTCTTGTACAATGCTTGACTTCTATTTTTTGGCAGTTTCTCTTTAATTTTCTGTGCAGGTATTGTATGTTTAAATGCAGTTGTTGTCACCTGAGATATGTGCAACTTTGTTTATATGTTGCTGCATTCATGGTGACGTACCTCTTGTCATCTGTCAAGATAGTTCATGATGGTCAGAAGGCTCAATAGAAGAGCCTTCAACACCAGTCTCTTAAATTGTTGAGCTTTAATTTCTGTAAATGCACTTTTCTAATATTTTTTCATGTAAAGCTTTGCTTTATGTATGTATAGTTAATGAATATAAAAATCCATCTCAAATAATCTACTGTTCAGCTAGTGAGCAATTTCACCAGTCCTGTATTCTTCTCTCTGCCACCTTCCCGACTAGGCTAGTTTTAGACTCAACTCTTAGCACTTTAAATGTACTCTTAGGGTTGTTCGACACTTCACTGTTAAATATTTATGCCAGTCATTTTGTTTCTTGTGCTTTATTCTATTTTTCTATGGTACTATGCTTTGATTTTTTTTACTATGAACAAGTCTTCATCGGTTTTTCCCCTTCTATAATTGAGTAACTTGTTTGACTGTTTTTTGCTTTTTCCATACAAAAATAAATAAGTTACATCCTTTGTTAAGTACAGTTGTTTGCTGCTCCCATTTTAACATAGATTGGTGAGTTTCCCACTTGGGTGCATTTGGCTTCCTTGTTTTTATTTTTAAGGGAAGGAAGTACTTTAGTTCAACGTGAATGAAACAGATTTCGATATAAGAGCCAATGTAAGAGGTGTATCCTGTTTTAGGCCTGTTTAAGCAGAGATGCAATGTTGAATTTCATCCTTCTTGTATAAATGGAGCTTGTTAGAGAACTGAAGCACAAGAATGAAATCCTGGTACCGCTGAAGACATGCTCTTATTGACTAGTGGAGCTGGCAATTTATTTCCAATACAACAACTAAGCATGAAAATACAGTGGAAGTGTAAGAAGTAAGACAGACTTTTATTTGTGTGTTCTATGTTTGGTTTTTTTATATGCAAGAACACTGGAACTATTTTGGGGCAGATGAGAACCTGGGTCCAGTAGCTGTGAGTATAAGAAGAGAGAAGCCAGAGGAAATCAAAGAAAATGGACCTCAATACAACTACCGGATCATATTCAGAACCAGTGAGGTAAGCAGTTCAGGAATGATAGTAAAAGAAGCTAGAAGTGAGCAGGCAAAACCAGGTGGTATGTGTGGAGTTTGTGTGTTTTTCAGTATTGATAATAGATTTCCTTCTCCTCTATATAAGTATAATCCAGAAATCTCCTGACAAAGTTATGCTGTATGTTTGTATTACCCAGAATACAGGTAAGTGTATCAGTGAGTGAGTTATTCCATAACATCCCATACAGAGGAAACTGTGAAGGTTGTTTTGGTTAAAGTTTGAGAAACTTAAGAGGAGCTATATTAGCTAGAAGCAAGCAAAGAGGAGGAAAATTACTTCCTCAACTTTTATACATGACAGTGGGTAGACCTGAGAAGCGTACTTTTTATACTTTGAAATGCTCTGCTAGAAATAATACTGCTAATTTTTCCAAGTATTCGTTTCCTGTAAAACTTAAATCTGTTGAATCATTTGAAATATTCTGACTAGTTAGCTATCAGAGTGACGTTTTGCATATCACTGTCTGTTTCACGCAACAAGTTACTTAATGTCCTCTATCTCTATTCAGAATTGGAAAAATAGTATGTTTTGCTCCACTGCTATTGCTAATCAACCTTTTCTCAGTGCATAATTCAATGTATAAGCTATTTTTGTTTTGTATGCTTAGCTTATGACATTAAGAGGCTCTGTGCTGGAAGATGCTATCCCTTCAACTGCAAAGCATTGCACAGCCAGGGGACTTCCCCTAAAAGAAGTGCTGGAATATGTGGTTCCTGAGCTGAATATCCATTGCCTAAGGCTGGCCTTCAACACTCCAAAAGTCACGGAACAGCTTATGAAGCTGGATGAACAAGGGGTAAGTGCAGAGTTGTAAAATGAGACGAATTGTCTTAAACTGTCAGATTACTGCCATGAACTGCAAAATTACCTTTTAGCTTTAAGTGATTAGAGTCAGTCTATTAAAATGCCTCATTTAAACTAAAGCTTGTCACCTGTAGGGAGAGTTATGTTGCATGTCTTTCCCCCAAGTTTTGCAGAATATTTGGTATGTATGAAATCAAGCTCTAAGCAGTCTAAAGTTTTAGATTAATGTTATGGTAATTGTCCATTTTAATTTACTTTAGAAGAGACTAAGTGATTGTTTTTCAAAGACTGTGGGGAGGATGGAGTTCTGTTCTGATTTTCTTACTGCTATTATAATGAGAATAGAAATCTCCCATGTTACTAAATGTTTTGTTGTAATTTTGTATTGGCACAACCATTACCAGGTGCTGCCTGTCTCTATTTTCTTTTTTTTTTCCTTCCCCTGAAACAAACTACATGGCAAAATATTCTAAGCCTCTTCTTCATACAAGTGGTTTTCAATTAGGTCATAGTCCCCTGGTCTCTTAAAGATGGAACTGATGCTCATTAGCTATATAGCTTAGACTTAGCAAAATGAAAGTCCATGAGTAAAGTGAATTTTATGATTAAAAACTTTGACAGTGACATTTAACAGCTCTGAGTACTGAGACTGTCTCTTTCTCCTGGTCTTTTTGCTTCTCATGATCAGCCTTTCCTGCACAGAATTAACACCTATGTTATTATTTATTCTTGTTGTCAGTCTAACTTTGCTATCATAAAATTGAAAAAGGTCTAATCATTTTCTGCCCCACAAGGGAGAGAATATAGCTATTCTAAACAGGTTTACAAGTGACTATCATAAAGATTTTGTCAGCCTCCTTGAGGTTTGGTTATTAAAACGGACAAGATAGAGAATCCCCAAATAAGAACCTACCAGAAGCAAAACTTGAGCAAAACACTTTGTCTTCTAGTTAGTTTCAGAACCTCATCTATTTCACTAAGAACATGATACGCGGGAGTGGTTATGTGTGGTCAGCCCAAGGTAGGTGCCGCCCAGTATTGTCACTGACCATGACCAACAGTGGGTGCCTGGCTAAGAATATGAGAACAGGATGAGCATGGAGTGATACTTTCCTAGCTCCTGATAGCTTGTAGGCTTTTACATGGCTCTCTATCCTACTCCTCTGCTTTACCAGTTTGAGTCCTAGTTTAGTTAGTCATTTCTCATGTAGAAGTTGTTCTGTACTTCTGATCATGCTTTTGCCTCTCTCTGGAGTTTTTCCAGTTCCTCTCTTCCTCTCCCCCATCTATTTTAAAACAGTGCACTTTTGAAGATGGGGAAAAAATTTGATTTAGTATGCTTTCTTATCTCTTCCCTCTCTAGTAATTACTGATGTTTTATTTGCATTATGGCTACTACTGAACTCTGAAAGTATCTTTTCATGAACACCTAAGATCCTGTTCCTTAGGGGTATAAGTCAGAGCTCATTGCTGTAGATAGAAAGTTGAGTATCATTGTACCACATGGATCACTTCAAGCTTTACTTGCACTGAGGTTCATCTGCCATTCTTTTGCCCAGTTATCCACCATCATAAGTTCCTTAGGTAGTTCTCATAGCCAGTCTTCAACTCCAGTACTGTAGAGTAATAACTCAGTAATGTTAGCAAACTTAGTGACCTTACTATTCATCAAGTTACCTTACTATTCATCACCTCTATCAGATTGCTAAAGTGTGTGTTGAAAACTGTATGTCCAGCTTCAGATCACTGCCTTACTCTACTGATCATTTTCTTCAGCTTCTTTTTGTCTTTTAGCCAGTTACATGTCTAAGTGAGTTCCTTTTTCTGTACCCCAGCTATTTAGGGTTTTTAGGACTTTTTGAAGAAAAAGCTTTGTTAAATGTCTCTTGGAAATTCAAGTATACTCTGTACTAGCTGTTTCTCCTGCATGTGCTTATTGGCTCCTGCAGAGAACAACACTGCGATGAGCCAGCGAACACATAAGGTTGAGGGGAGATGGGTTTACTGTATAGCCTGCTAAAAGAAGGATGGAATCTTTAGATGCTTACACTGCTCAGTATAACTATTCTCTTTCACGTTATGAGATCCTAAGAAGTTGGAGGCCTGAGTGTTTTCCTTAGATAATTAGAGAAGTGATTCCAAATATACACACATTCAGTGTTTATGATTTATTACCTGAGCCTAAACCTAATCTGCCCTTCATCCAGAATCAAGTTTGTCAGGCACTTGAAGACTCAAGGATATCTTTCAATCTCTTTCCAAAGTTTTGTTTCAGCAGTGGAGAAAATGGAATTTAATTCAACATGGGTCCATAAGTGAGCCTTTGGATTCAAGGATCGGTACCTTCCAGATATGCCCATCAAGAACATGCAATCTCAATAGCGTTGATGGGAAAATTTTCACAAAGAAAAAAAAAAATCTAGCAGAAAGTTCTAATTAAAAAAATTAATTCCAAAATTATTTCTAGTTAATACCTAATTTGAAAAGTAATTTAGTATAATTTGCTTCAGAAGTCAGTTATGTCTAAAAAGGTGAGAAATTAAATTCTCTTTATTTCATATCCTATACATCATTAAGCTCCCACAATATGGTATATAGTATGGTTTTCTGTTACTGCTTAAACTTTCAAGAATCATTAAGGACAAGTGATAGTTAAAATTGTATTATCTACATCAAAGTATTTTCTGGTTTTGTGGTAATGACAGTTTGACACTTCTAACAGAGAAAGATAAGCACACTCTGTACTAATTAGAAGCTGCATTTTTTATCAATTCCAAGCTAACAGAAAAATTTGGGTAACAGCTGCTCTACTAATTAGGTACACAGAATGTTTATCACTTCTTGCTGAGTGTCGCACTGTTTCATTACAGCACGAAAAGGTGCCCGTTTGATATAGCAAATAAGATGTTTTGTAAATTTAAGAGTTAAGACTGTAAAGTGACCTTAGCCCGACTTAGCCATTAAATTTCACCCAATAACCACTTCATTGAGCCAAATTCGCATGCACCACTTTTGATTAAGATAGGCTATCTTTTTTTTTTTTATTCTTAGAGTGAAGTTTTAAAGCAGTTGGTTGTTTTCTTATTTAAGAATTTGCAGTTCTTTATTTGAATTTATCTGCTTTTGGCTTCCAGACTTCCAATATCTTTCTCTGCTACATCTTAAGAGTCATTTTGGTGTGAGATTTTTTTTTTTCCAGCAAAGGTTTTTGTATGCAGTGATTAAATCATCTGTTGGTCTTGTTTATGATAAACTAAACAGATTGCACTTTTCAAGTCTTTCACTGCAACATATTTTCTTTGAACTTCATATCACTTTTATGGCTGAACTCTGTCTCTTCTATTCTTTCAGTATCTGCATATGTCATCCAATGTCAGAATGGGAATATTCTTCTTGCCCCAGTTTTGTACTGGTATTGTATGTCAAGTTGTGTGTTCCTTATTTCCCCTTAGATTGCTAGAGTCATGGTAACATCTGCTGTTCTGTACATATGGCCCACATTGCTTGTCACCTAGCTGTTCTTTTATTTGCTTTATTAAAATGTATTCATTTGAATGGTTCTGTGTTAAAAAGCAATCCAATCGTTCTGTAGGGCTGCGCTAGCTTCCTGGCTAATTACCATCTACTAATCTTTCTTGAATGCAATATTCTTCTTGCCCCAGTTTTGTACTGGTATTGTATGTCAAGTTGTGTGTTCCTTATTTCCCCTTAGATTGCTAGAGTCATGGTAACATCTGCTGTTCTGTACATATGGCCCACATTGCTTGTCACCTAGCTGTTCTTTTATTTGCTTTATTAAAATGTATTCATTTGAATGGTTCTGTGTTAAAAAGCAATCCAATCGTTCTGTAGGGCTGCGCTAGCTTCCTGGCTAATTACCATCTACTAATCTTTGCCTTGAATGCAGAGTTCATGGTAACTTACTTTAGGTTTACTTCCAAATATGATTTAAAAATTTGAATATCAGGGCAATTACTGGTATATTCCAGTAGACGTTTATCTTTATGGCAATTTCTCATTCACAGCAATACTGTGAAATGTCAGTCAGTTTTTAATGTAATTCCGTATTTATAATACAAACTTGCTGACGGGTTAAATCCAAGATATGCTTTCCACTGTCTTTCATTGGGTGCTAGACAAATAATTGAAGTGCACTTTACCCACATATATAAATATGTAAATACTTTTAGATTATTAAAATGAAGCTGCTACTTGAGGAGTTTTACCACAGCAGAATTCATCCTTCAGCTCCTTTTTTAGCTTTTACTTGGAGTTAATACACTTCTAAGGACCCTAGATTTATCAGAAGGAGGTGTAGTAATGGGGACTGCATGCCTTCCCTCCCCCAGATCCGCTTTTTTGATTCAGAAATACCAGCTTCTGTTGTCCTTATGAAACTTTTTTTGAAGTTCAGCAAATCTAAGAACACAGCTAGAAGGCATATCCTGATCTTTGCATAGTCCTTACTTAGTTTCTTAGGCTGACATTTCCAAAGCAATAAAGGACAGTTGTTTGGTTGCTCATGGATGCTGCGGATCCCATTTATGTTTATGCCCTTAAAAATACTTCCTTCACCCAAAATTGAAGCTTAAATAGTGTCGGTGTGCTTGGTGAGAATGATTTTCTTTGTCCTAACTTGTTTAAGTAAAATTACTAGAAACTATTGTAATTAGCAGTGCGGCTAAGGCATTGTGGTGCCATGAAACATTTCCATCCATCGTATTTCCCTGGGAGCGGACAAAGAGCATATCTGAGCAGCAAACATTGCCTGAACAGTCCAAGACAGGACCTGCTACTGATGATACAGAAAGTGATGGCAGTTGTTCTGGCAGGAGCAGCAGCAGCGGCCACCTCTCACCACCCTTCCTCTCTCCCTTCCTCTCTCCTCTCTTCCCACACGTCAGCAGTAGCTGGTCCAGGTTCTCTGTGAGAGCACATATCCCTGTCAGTGAAGGCACTAAGTTTGGCTGTTGTGAGGCATTAAGTTTGCAGTGAGTGGGATCATGTAGTTCACTAGCTAAGCAGAGGTCATAGAAATGTACCCGCAAACCTCATCTACCTTCCGTGATTCCTGAGAAAATTTAAATCTTAATCAGTCATCATGCAGAATGTTTTACAAAAAAAAAAGTGTGTGCCATCCATCTGTATCTGGATTGTTTCGAGCATTGTGTACACTGATGGTTGTTTTGATTTTTTTTATTTTTTTAGTGAATAGGGATTTGAAATAAATAATCATAATAATAAATTGTAACATTAATTTGCATGTGCTAGGTATTTGTTTTACCAATAAATATCTTTGCTTCAAATCTTAATACTTGGGTGCCCAAAATATGCAGTCTTCATTCTTAAAGGTGAATGTTTTTGGTTGGGTCTCTAGTGCTGAAAGAGTATATTTCCTTTATAGTTACACAGAAAGCATTTCAAATAGTTAACAATGAGAGAAAAGGAAATAGAAATATTACTTCAAGGCATGAAATTGAAATTTTTTTTTTTTTTAGTTGCAGTTTTGGAAGTTGGCCTGCGTATGTTTCTTTCATAAGAAATAGATTGAGATGAGGACAGGCTGAGAGAGTTGGGGTTGTTCAGCCTGGAGAGGAGAAGGCTCCGGGGCGACCTTATAGCAGCCTTCCAGTACTTAAAAGGGGCCTGCAGGAAAGATGGGGAGGGACTCTTTATCAGGGGGTGTAATGATAGGATGAGGGTAACGGTTTTAAACTGAAAGAGGGTAGATTTAGATTAGATATTGGGAAGAAATCCTTTACTGTGAGGGTGGTGAGGCACTGGAACAGGTTGCCCAGAGAAGTTGTGGATGCCCCATCCCTGGAAGTGTTCAAGGCCAGGCTGGATGGGGCTTTGAGCAACCTGGTCTAGTGGAAGGTGTCCCTGCCCACGGCAGGGGGGCTGGAACTAGATGATCTTTAAGGTCTCTTCCAACCCAAACCATTCTGTGATTCTATGCTGTACTCATATTTTATCATAAGAAATTTGGACATATTTAGAAGATGCAAGTCAAGTAGTCATTGTGTCAGATGATAAAATAAGGAACATTCTGGAGGGGAAAAAAGAAACAGCCTAGAACTGTGACTCATTACATATGCTTAACTTTTTCAGCTGGAGTAATCAAGCCAGGTTGAAATTTACCCTTCTTTTTCCCCCTACTTATTTTCCTACTGCTAATACTTCATCCCTGTCACCATTCATCTTTTGGCAGTAAAAGAAGAATGCAGTAAAGCTGCAATTTTCAGACTTTTTTTTTTTTAATTTTAAAATTGACTTTCATTAGAGACAGAGTAGGACCACTTCTGAGGGCTTTTAAATTCTCCCACCATAAATATAATAAGTTAAAATTAACAAATTTCAGTTTAATTATGTGTGTCCACGTCATCCCAGCAAGTTCCAAACCCTTTTGTCTCACGACCTGTGATAGAAGCTTTGAGAGCAAATCACACTATATGCAGATGACTGCTTCCAGTGCCCTTGCAAATAACTGTTTTCACTTCCCACTAACCTGTAGATCAAACTTGTAAATCTCATGCCAGTTTCGATAGACTTTCTTGTGATTTTCCTCTGGCAGGTCTGCTTGGTATTTATTTAAAATGGAGCCTCTGCAGAAATTCCTGTGTGGGAGGAAAAATTATTTACCCTGCAATAAGTATGCATTTTTACTAGATGAATTACATGCGTAAACTCCAAGGCTCTCCTTTGCTCTCTGCCAGAGTTCCTGAAAATAAGGAACATTAATGTTTGTTTCACTTCAGAAAGCATTTTGACATCTTTAGATGAAATATACTATCATCGAGGCAATTATGGTGGAAAACAATGAGAGTATTTGGAACGAGACTACCATTTGAAATTAGACTGATAAGTAGGTATTTTTGTGAATTATGGGTTTATTAAAAAATATGAAGTGAATTCAGTAAATAAGTTGCTGCATCACTTGGTATACATACAAGATTTTAATCTTTTTCCCTTTGCAGTTAAGTTACCAACTTAAGGTGGGTATCATGTACTGTAAAGCCGGGCAAAGCACAGAAGAGGAAATGTATAATAATGAATCAGCAGGTCCAGCCTTTGAAGAGTTTCTTCAGCTCTTGGGAGAACGAGTTCGACTCAAGGGATTTGAAAAGTATCGTGCTCAGCTGGATACAAAGAGTAAGGCTTTTTCTTTTTTTTTTTTTTCCCCTCCCTTAAGTGAACGAAATGCATTGTATGGTTGCTAACTGACTTTCTATAGAGAGTTCTTAAAAATAACCTCGTTGCTATAGGAAGACAGTTGCTCAACATTAGAAGTGAAAGTAGAGCAAGTATGTAATTTGACCTATACCCATATGGTCTTTCAACTCTGATAATTATTGGATATTTGTACTAATTTGGTATGAAATTATCAATAAAGCTGCAACACGAAACCAGTAACCATGGAACCATTATCGGCATTGCAAATCCGTCATCAGTGTGTTGTCTAAAGAGTAATCAATACAGTTGGTATGTCATAATTTCTTTTAATGATATGCTAATAGGCTGTCACCAAAAAAGTTTCGAGAACCCATCTATGTAACTCCACCGTGACAAGTTGATCTATTGTATTTCTGGTCTGTCTGTTGCATGTAGTTTTTCTTTTAGGCAGTTTTGTCTTACTCCTGCTATCAAATGTATTCCTCTCTCTGTGATATTTCTTTTTAGTTATGGAAATTAAACTGGATTTGGCAGTTACGTTTTACAGTTAAAGCTGATAATATAGTACAACAAAAATGCAGTGGAAAGATGGTCTTGGGCGACAGTATCTATAAAAGAAACTCCCTACTTTTGGAATCAAGCTTGTGAAATACCTGTTTATCAGCTAGCATGTGCTATATTCCATTTGTAAATCTATTTAAAAATACTCAGGGGAAAATTTTGGCCTGTCTTCCTTTTCTTTGTAACCAGTTCCTATGGAAATCTTTTGCTATTTTGCTCACTTGCAGCAAAGGAAATTGAATTAAGTAGTTGATTCATGAAAGCTGAAAAGTATTCATCAACTTCAGTGCACCAAAAACTGTGCTCCTGTCATGGGGGTCTCCTATCACAAATACAGTAACTTGCTGTGCTTTAGTGCTCTACTGTTCTACCTTGTGTCCTTGATTCTTACAGGGATCACGTTGCCATCTCCTCAGGCTGTTCTTGATCAGCCTAATCATCGCTCCTCAGAGGATTATAAAACTTCCTGGGGTTTTAAACCTAAATTAATACCTATTTCGCACATATTTACCATTGAGCCAGCATTCTTTTAGTTGCAATACTTATATTCCCTCTGTTGTATTTACTCCCTTGAGTGCATTTACACATTGCGGTTGTGTCTCCTCTATGCTTTTGTGATGTTACCCTTAATAAACCAAGTCTTTTATTGGTATGGGAGGCGTGGATTTCTCTGCCCCTCCCCCCCATGCAGTATTACCTGGTAACCTTCCTATGCACTTGTCCAAGTTTGAATTCAGTGCCTTTAGATTTAGTGGCTAGGATTATATACGTGATTGCAGGTGAAATCCAGGCAGTTTCTTGCTGTAACATTGCCTTGCCTTTACTGGAAACATACCATACAATAATTCTGAGGCTGGGTTTTCCTTTTCTGCAGCTCCAAAGTACTATTTCATCAGTTATAAAAATAAGCTAGGTCAAAAATCAAATGTGTATGGAAAACAGAAAATACCTGTTATTTCATGGCTTCTGGTTTTACACTGTGACCTTCTTGTTACTTTCAGTAATTAAAGTAAAATCCTCTCTTCACTTTCTTCTGGCTTAGTTATTTAAGACATCTGAAAAAAACCCCTTTTTTGGTGTCAGTCCACACACGCTGGTTTCTAGTACATGTAAATGCTGTATGATTAAGAGTTGACTCATCTACTTGGATATACCCATGAAAGCTGTAACTGTGTCTTAGTACTTGTTTAAAATTTTCTTCTAAACAGCAGAATTTTTCAATAATGTTTGAGTTCCTTCTTGTTGCTTCTGACTCAGGGAAATAATTTTGTCAGGTTTTGATTTTAGGTACTACAATCTAGCACCTGTTGAATGGACATGTATGTAAACTTTTAATTGACTGAATCTCTCCTCGTTTTAAGAGTTGTCGTCTTGTACTGAAGGTTTTCCACTCCATGTTGAGAGCTGACGTGTCTTTTTTCACGTTGCCCAGTAGACCTACCAGCTCCATTCTGTATCTAAAAATACAAAAATTGAGAGGCTTTACATGAACGCTTCACTGTGATCAGAGAGGAAGGGGGGATGCTCTGAGTGGAAACTGCTGCTTTCATGAAGGGTTTCCTATGTTTTCTTTCGGTCAAGGTTTACAAGCTCACATGCATGGGACCTCATGAGCTAGAACTGCTTAGGAGCTCCTAAGGTGTCTGAAATCTTTTGGGTTACATTGTCTGCAGGCTCACTGAGGAAACATGTGACTGCACAGCATATGTGAGTTCTTAATGAGCAGGTTTAGACAGCAGCAAATGTGAACAATGGCAACAGACTTTTGTAATTTATCTTGATGGTGCTATGTTTTCCTTTCTGCCAGTATGCAAAGCACAGACTGGAAGTGGTGGAAGAGAACGTGGTGTTTTGGGGGCACAACACTAAGCTCTGGATAGCTACATTCGGAAACCCTTATTGCATATTCTGCATAGGAAATGGCCAAAAAAAAAGCCACCTTGTGGTAGGCAAAATGCTAAAGACGAGATGGTCGCAAGAGCTGCATCTCAGGTATGGGGAATATGTGAACAGCTGAATGCAGACAGGCCATACATCTTCGATAGCTACCCAAAGTAATCAATCAGTCTTTTTTGCCTTGGCCCTAACACAGAAAGGCCCGCAAAGGAGGAGGTTGTGGGTTTTACCATGACTTAGGTTTATAGGGTTTTGTTGAAACAGCTAGGTCTACAGCTAGGAAGCGAGCTTCTCCCTTTTCCAGCTCTGCTTTTCTGTTGCTAGAGGTCACTGTGATGAAATAGTTCTTGCTGTCTCATTACTCAGGAAATTTTCCTGCATAAAAATTCTGTTTAATGTCAGCACAGCTGATTGCAAAGATGCTCTTGAAAACAAATGTCTGTTCGTTAACTTGCAAGAAAGTTCAGAGCTATGTAGGCTACTTTGCTAGTTCCTATACCTTTGCCAATACTTCGCAACCTATGAAAAGCAGATGCATGATGTAAGACACGATGAAACATTTTCTCAGCATGGAGGGAAGCTGATTTGTATATGTACTCCAGAAATTTTCACAAGATGTTTTTAATTTATGCAAATTTAGAAAAGTAAAGTTGCTCTAGCAAAAGGCAGTTTCGGAACAGTTGTTGTTCTTAGAAATTTTTAGAATTAGGGGCCTAATTGGTAAGTATTCGTAACAGAGCCAATTTTTAAAATTGGAATCTCACGCATCCTATTAACTGAAAACCTATTTAAGTATATTGGATCCTTCAAGGGCTTTAGCTTTGGATCTGTGCCAGTGCCACTGTGGAAAAGAGCTGTTACTTTTAAAGTTTTGTTTGTATATTTCTAGAGTTACCAGAGGGGAAGCAGTCTATCTCCTGGCAGCCTACAGACTTTGGATAGGAAATAGAGCTTGAAAATGTCATCTATCCCATGGTTGCTAGGAAGTTTATAGGCATCACTTTAAAGTAATAAACATCACAGTAATCTTTCAAATTATAACTTCAGTCATTTTACTTTATTTTCTAGTTGTATGCATGCTTTATTTCCCTCCCCCTCACTTAGTCTTATTTCTCAGTATTTTAAATTGGTAAATGGGATCAGCTGGATAATGCTAGGCCTGGTAACCTGGCATGTGTGTCCAGCAGAGTGGTAGCGTGGTTGGTGCAGGAAATGAAGGAGATTGATTAATGTGAGTTGTAGGAGTTTATAATCTCATCATTAGATAATTCATAAACCTAGCTAATAATGGTAGGTTTCTGTATGAGATGTTTATACTGCATAACTTTTTGGTTAAGACATGAGAAGAATATAAAAATAGCACAGAAGATATTAAATAGATTAAAAATCTGGGGAATGAATGGACTTCAAATTGACATTTCATTTAAGGGTTGTCAATAAACCCCAGTGTTTCTACTGAAATAATACAGATAGATTACCTTCTTAACTTGTACTATTTAACATCTTTTCAACCATGCGGAAGTAAGAATAGACTTACTGTTGGGTTTGAGACATTTGCTGGGAGACAAATAGCCAACGGAGGTCAGAGCTTCCTCGATTGCTTAAGAAGCAGAAATGGGGATGGGGGGAAGTCCATCTGCATTTCTCTGTGTTTGTATTACACATATACTTCTGTATGTTACAAAATAAAGGATTCTGTCCTCGGAAATAGTCTCTGAGAACAACTTGGCTATTACAGAAGTTGAACATGAGTGCTTGGTGTAATCCTTCTGTATAACAAAGGAGAGCAGGTTTGACAGATGCTGAATTTGGGCCAATGACTAGGAGAAACTAGAAATAAGGCAGGACTTGTTAACAGCAAAGGTAGATGGGAAAAACATTAAGCTCTGAAACTTCTTGTGCCTTTAATTGTGAGCACTGCTGCAGTTTGTAGCAATGGCTGTTCCTTCTCCTGCCTCATCAGTATTGTTTATTTTTTGTTTTCCTACAATTCCTTGCAACATGTTTTCCTTTGAAACACTGAGTTAGAGTTTCTACTTGTACTGGTTTTTATACAGCTTTCTAGTGCAGAGGTTTTAAAAGCTGCTGTAGAAGCTGACAAAGTCCTTTGGCTTCAGTGAGGTGAATTTATCAGCAGTATGCTGGTGGTGTCAGTCACAGTTTTGAGCACTGCTGCTGTTTGAAAAAAACACTTAAATGGGAACCTGTTAAGACAGTCCTTGTGAAGATAGCCGAGAAACATTGGAAGGACAGAAGAATAAGGTGGATTTTTAAAGGTGAATAATGATGGAAGGAAAAGAAGGTCAGATAAGTCCTCAGCTAAGTAACTAAATCCAGTAATGGCACAAGTCTGAGAAGGCAGCATCAATAGGTATGCCATAAACTGATGGCAGGAGGGGATGTCTTCAGTGTAAAAAGGTGCTAATGAATTTGTAGATCCCTCGGGCCTCTGTTAAATACAAGGAAATCAAAGTAGACTGCAGTGCTGGCTTACAGTTCTGACCTTGAAATGATGGTTATTATTCCAGTGCGCAGTCTTGGATTTTATTGCAATGGCAGTGATTTAATTTAGAGCAAACGCCTGTAATTATTGTGTTGTACTTCAGAAAAAGTATTCTTGACTTCTAAGAAAGAAGAAATCTGAATGGTGAGAAAGATGCACAGTCTGTAGTGGATATGGACTTCTGTCTGTAGTTGGATTTGAATAACAGGGATTTAAGCTGTGAAGTACTTGGAAATAATTGGAATCATTAAATGTGTCACTTGGATTGTAGCCTTATTACTTCGTTTGCAGAACCAGTGCTGTTCTGAGAACGCTTTTCTGCCTGAACTGAAGTCCATCCAGGAAAGTTGAAAGTTTGGCTTAAATGCATAGGTGTTGTTCTAGCATATTATTTGTCAGAATTGCTTTATTCTTTTCTTCTTCCCCCCAACCCCTTTAGGGCCCCTTCCCCTCTTTTGTGGCCTTCCTTCCCCTGTATGTCTTCTTACCCACTTCCCTTTCTTTTTGAACCTGCTCCCCCTTTCCAGTTCTTTGTAATATTTTTGTGTGCTCTATTTATGAAAGATGATGTACAAATTAGCATATTTACAGTTAGACAAAAAAAGCCAGTGAGGAGTTATGTTGATGTTTAGGTGACTTTCAGGTGCATCTGCCTCCTTCAGCATGCCTTGCAGTGATCAGGGAGAGGATAGAGGCTGTTGTGAACTGAGTGCAAGACGAAATGATTCCCTTTCAGCTGTCATGCTGTTGTAATTAGCATTAAAAAGAAAATGTTTAGCAGCTAGCTAGTTTTTCATAATGGCAATGTTGAGTGCTGCAAAAGAGAGCCCAGTCTTCTTGAAACATTAACTGAGATTTTTTGATAAGATTCTAGGAACCTTTTTTTTTTTCTTATCCCCATTTTATTCTATATAGATGATTTAGAAATGCAAAATCTCTATGCAGCTATAATGTAGAAAACTTTCCATTTCATTTTATAGATGATGTTGCGGTTTTTCATTTAGAGCAAAGCTACCTCTATTTTATTATTCCAAATTTGACAGAAAACGAAAACTTCTTGTCAAAGCTTATACCCAAAATCTGGGTAAATAAACTGTATATTTATGTTATTGTAAATGCCTCACAAATCTCAGAGCTATTATCTCCTTAGTAACATGATCTCTCTGCTAATAAAAAATGCCAAGGTGTAGTATTTAACAGCTTTTTAAAATACATTGCTATAAATAGCTGGGATTATATAATATGGTAGCATGTTTATATAACTTCAAATAACCAGGATGCCTTTTTCCATATATAAATCTAGTTATTTTTAAAATTCTGTTTGAAAATGGGCTTTTTGCACTGTGGACAGCAGTTATATTTAATAGAATATATTCACTATTTCAGCTTTAAATGTGTTACTACTTAATGGAACATTTTTCAAGGTCTCTTTTTTTTTTTGAGAGGGAAAAAAGTAAAAACAGAAGTTCCCAATTTGTCTGTAATCAAGTGTTGTCTTCAACCAACACTTTGTAAACTTTAATAATATCCCCTCTTTTTTTTTTCTTTCTAAACTTCATAATCCTAGTTTTTATCATTTTCTCTCCACATGGAAGTCTCTCCATCCACGTATAATTATTTTTGTGGCCTGTTTCTGGATCCCTTCTCTTTCTTCTATAACTTTTAAAATAGGGTGGCCAGAACCCAAAACAGGTGAGAGTACCTTTGATTAATATACCAGCATTATAATGTCATTGTTGTGGGCTTTTTCCATCATCAGCTGTAAGCATGCTAGCATCCTATTTGGGTTTTTGACTGCTCCTATCCATAAAGCACCTGTTTTAGTGAAGGTTTTATCTGACTTCATTACAGTTAATTTAGAGTCCTGATATTTATGTTTAAAAGAACCCATTCTGTTCTTTCATATATTGTGGGTTATATCACCACTGATACTTAATTATGCATGAGATCATGGTATTCGTTTGCAGTATCTGTCTACCTTCCTTTCTGAAGTCCTTTTCACATTCCTTACAGTTCAGTTTCATTCCGATTAGCCTGAGATATTGGGTGGTGTCTGAAAATTATTTCAGACTTTGTTACCACTTTTCATGCTCAAATAGGCTTTCTTCAGGGTTTTCTGGTATAAATTCCCTATTCCTAACAAGTTCCTCATTGGGAAAAGTACGCAAAATTATATGTGCCATCTATATGTGTCATTTGCTTTGGCAGGTGAATAAACTCTGGGTAAGTTTTTACTTGCTGACATTTCAGCTATGATCGAGGATGAATAGGAATTCTTGTCTTGCCTGATGATTTTCTTTAATAATAATGGAGCTTTGTTTTTAAACTTTTTTTTAAATAATGCTTTTATTTTCTTTTTTCTTTAACTGAAGCTGATTCAACGGGTACTCACTCTCTATACACAACATACAAGGACTATGAAATCATGTTCCACGTTTCTACTATGTTGCCATATACTCCAAACAACAAGCAACAGGTAAGATGGACCATGCCTATTTAGAATTAATTTTTCCTCCATCTGAAAAGTAGCTGAACTTATTGAATATTTATGACAACTTTCATTTGTTACTCGCAAAGAAAACACTTAAAGAATCAAAAGTATCAAAAAATAAAATTGGCCATCTCTGTGTCAGGAAGATGAGCAAAGCAGATCATTGTAGGTACATCATAGGTAGATTTTTCTCCATAGGACTGTTTTCTATTTAATTATGCATTATTTACTGAAACTTTGATCTAAATATTATACAATAATGTCGGTAGCACATCTGTGTTACATAAATAAGAGTTCATATCTTATGTCAAAGGGACCATAGTGTACTTGACATGATTTTCAACCTTCTGCAGCAAAGTCCATTGCACTTTAAGGAATGCATTCAGCAAATTGTAATATGCACAGAATCAGAGGTGACAAGTGGGTGGTCCAGCACGCTACACAAGAAGCCATGAGACAAAATCCTTTCTCTTTTTTTTTTTAAGTTTTTTTATTATACTGAAGAGCTATGTAGGCTGACCTGCTTTGTTACTCTGAAGTACCTGGTCTTGTTAAATAGTAGGCCGTCTTGTTGTGTATGATGTGTATGCATTTTACTCTAGAAATGATGTTATTTTGTGTTTCTGCAAATAAAATAGAAATTTCCTTTAACAATGAAAGATAACACAGCATTCTTTTTAGTTTGCTTTTGTACACTAAATGTTACACTGCTTTGTAGTTTATCTTTCTCTTTTACTGTAGTCTTGGATTTACTGAAAGAAGCCTATTAGAAAATTATTATAGCGTGTCTTAAGGACAATGACAACTATTTTCAACTTGAAATAGAACCTGCTTCTGGCTTGTAAAAATGTGTGAAGTGAGGAGTGTTTTCCAGCTTCCATGTATCACTGATTACTCTGATATAGCAGGTTTTGCTGCTGTTTTTCCTCTGTTTAGCTTAAAATTTTCCCCAACAAGGTCTTCCTGTATGTTACATGTAGAAATGAAATTGTTACAAAAATGAAAATGCCCATGCCTGAAACTTAGTAGATGAATAACTAATATTCTGGTATTTGTCATATAAATCCCCAACTGTTTCAGTTTTCAGCTTGAAGTATCACTTGGAATAAAAAAAATTGAACAATAGTAATTTATAATAATGAGAAATAAATAATTGAAAATTGTGAAAAGACTGTGTTTTAACCTATGCTTTTTTTTTGTTAAAGCTTCTGAGAAAACGACATATTGGAAATGATATTGTGACAATAGTTTTCCAGGAGCCTGGAGCACAACCGTTCAGCCCAAAGAACATTCGATCCCACTTCCAGCACGTCTTTGTCATTGTAAGAGTGCACAGTCCCTGTACTGACAGCGTTTGTTACAGGTAACTATCGCTATTTTCACTGAAAACATGGAATTTGAGTGCAAAGGGAGGTGTCATTCCTCTCTTAAATTCTCAGTAGGGAAACATAATGAAAGATAGGGGTCGAGGAGATTTTCGATCATGTGAATGTAGTACGCTTTTTAAAAAGTAAATAGACACACATGAGTATGTAAAGGAAACATACCCAATGAGGAAATTAATGCTGTCAGTATGTCTGTACACACACACACATGCGCACACACATATAATATAAAATCAAGCATTTGGGAATGATTTTAAAATTCCATCCTCACTTCCTTTTTATTCTCTTCATTAAGAGTATGCTAGAAGAGTATTTCTATTTTGATTCTTATGAATTTACTTTTTGTTTAATTTGGGCATTTGAACTTATGTTCCATTTTTGAAATTAAGACAGTGAAAAAGTATGACTAACCTTTCAGAAAGAAGCTAAGCTCTCTGAAATACTTTTTCTGAAATACCTTAATTTTTTATCTCGTTTCAGGCCAACAAAGACATTCCAGAGCATTATGCAGCAAAAAAAAAATCTTAGTGTGACCTTAAAGTCAATATGATTAAAATAGAAAATGGTAACTGATAGTAACATATAATAAAAAATTGCAAGATGATTTCTATTTAGCATAATTTTTTAACCAAATGGAAGGCATATAGAAAAAATGTTTTTGAGTTACACTTCTTTTTACGGTCAATGAAACTTTTTACCTTTGTTATATCCTGAACTCTTAATGTATTTTTATTTTTAAATGTTGACTGATCTCACAAACTTTTCTAAAGCTTCTTTATTTAAAATATGAAGTGTCAGAGTAATGGATTTAGAGTAGTTATCTTGAAATGAGATAGCCTTAGAATTAACTTGTCTTTACTGAAATACAAATGTTCACCTAAGTGTTTCATTCAGTCAAGTGCTTATTTAGAGGAAGAGCTAAGACTGCAGTGTCTGAGATGGCATATTCATGTTTTTCAAGTAAGTATAGTAAGGTGTAAAGGCTTTTCCCTCCCCGTAAGTGTTTGGTAAAGCTCACACAGCACTTCTGGAACTGATGCTGAACTTTGTATGTGTATTAAATTCTCCTGGAGTAGGTGTGTTCATGTTGGTACTCATTTTGAGGTATTCAAGGTACTCAAATTCCACTGCTACATAATTTATGTGGACATAGCTTGTTCTTAAACTTTTAGACATATGTTTCAGCTCTTACTCTGTACAGAAACTGATTTTGAAGTAAAAGGAAAGTAGGAAATACATCTACAAGGGCTACAGATGCATTTTCCATTTGAATTGGATATTACAAACACAGAGAAAGATTTGCTTTTGTTATTATTTTAAATAATATGACTGCATATTTTCAATTTCTTCCTTTTAAAAGGCATGGGAAAGATTTATACTTGTTATACTGTAATAAATTTAAGTATCTCATTGTTCTATTTCTGACCTTCAGACTTCTGAATCGCTTTTGTTTTTCAAGTGTTCACAACTACAAGGGCTGGAGCCTCACTGGTTACTATTAGTGAATAAAATTTGAGAATTTCAGCTTTAGTGATGCTACAAGCTTAAATTTTAAGGGGAGGGGGAGCAGGTAGGAAAAAAAAATTGAGAGTGTCAGTGTTCATTTTGATACAGGAGACTGCCAGAGTACTGTATGTTCTGTGTACTGCCTTTAAGATTAAAATCCTTTCTTTTTTTGTCCTCTCAGTGCAAATACTTGATTTAAATTTACAGAATTCCATTATGAAAAGTTTTTCTAGGAAACTTTTCAAAGTAAGTTTGACCTCTTTTTCACTGAATTATTTGGAACAGTTTCATAGATTTGTTATTCTAGACAAAACAGGAAGCCATACAGCATAAAAATGTACTGGAATTTATATTAAAAACTACGTAAAAGGAATAAAATCAAGCACTGTCTTGGCCAGTGATTCTCCCTCCCAACTAAGATAAACATTTCTGATGGCTTCTGTCGGCATCATTCACTTTTTAAAACTTCTCTAGCATATGTTAAAGATTAAATTCCTATCCCTGTGATTCATGATATTGAATACCTAATCAAATAAAACGTCACTGGTAGTTTTTCATTACATCCAGTAATTGTGTTTAATGCTTAGGCTTCTATCTCTTAATAACAGACCCTTTAGGACCACTGAAGATGATCGAGAGTCAGATGGTTGCATCATGAGCACCACCTGTTGCATACTTTTAGATATATTGGCATACATTTGAAGGAAATATGACAGTCGGTCACATCTTTCAGTATCAGTTGCCAGAAAATATAATTTAAAAAACCAAAAACAACAAAACCAAAACAAACAAACAAAACACCCCACCACCCAAGAACAGGGGGGCGGGGGCAGGGGAGGGGATTTTTCTGATTACATTTAAGGATTCAGATAAGTTAGAACAAAGTTAATACCAAATACCAGCCAGTCTTCCAAATGAAATACCACATACATTTGTTCAAGTTCAATGAAATACCACATACATTTCTAGTGTGTTCAAGTTCCATCCTATTTTTCTTTATAAAACACCATTACAGTGATATTTTGGCCAAAATTAGTTAATGCTTTTTCAGATCTAGTTATAGATATGTGGTAAATCATATTTGAACTGTTGGAGCATTTCTTGTCACAAAACCGTTGAAGTATGGTTGTCAGTCTCTTCTTAGGACAGATTACCAAGTGAATGATACTGGACTGGAATGGCAAATCTTCAGTGATGCCAAACATCTCTCATCCGCTCTGTATCAAAAGAGAATTGACCAGGGAGAATAGCTAGTCGGCATTGCCTAAGGCTTATTGTCAGTCTATCACTTGGTATGGAAACTGAGAGTTGAAAAAGAAAGCATCTATTTCTAATATATGTCTCCAAACGTCTAAGAAATTTCTTATTTCTAGTATTTTTGGAGTCTGTTTTATCACTAGCATGCAATATCAACTAGTGCAGTTTTCGATCCGGAAATTTAAAACATAATCAGTATGTTATAATAGTATAGTATATACGTTTAAAATGTAATCAGCATGTATGCATTCAGTCACCAGAAGATGCTTCTCACAGTGAAACTGGCCTTGTGAGATGACTTTATTGTCTTTATCTTTTTAATGTGTCCATTTTATGTATATTTCTAGTATTGATCATACACTTCACATTGCTTTCAGTTGAGCCTTTCAGCTTCAGGTAGCTAAATTATAAGCTAGCCTTTGTAATAGTGTGTGTTAGAAATTTTCTGTTTATAGTAGAAACAAACAGAATTCAGAACTGCCATACATGAGTGATTACTTTGTCAAAAAAAGCATGATTTTGCACTTGAAGCTCTTTTTAAGCTGTGGTACTGAGGATGACTCAAAAATGCCTGGATGCAAAAATAAGTGGCCTTCTGTTTATATGGTAAGGGGGACATAATCTCCACACTGGCAAGATTTAAATGTAAACATAGGCATATTGCTGAGAAAAGGAGAGGAGAATTGAGGGCTTAAGGAAAAAAGGAAATGTGTTTTCTCTATTCAAAAACTGCTGAAATGGCACACAGTGAAAAACTCTGCTTCTTCCTTATTCTTTTATTTCTTTTAGTGTTGCTGTGACAAGATCCAGAGATGTACCATCCTTTGGACCACCTATTCCAAAAGGTGTCACGTTTCCTAAATCAAATGTGTTCAGGGACTTCTTACTAGCCAAAGTCATTAATGCAGAGAATGCTGCTCATAAATCAGAAAAGTTTCGTGTGATGGCCACCAGGACCCGTCAAGAGTACTTGAAAGACTTGGCAGAGAAGAATGTCACCAACACACCTATTGACCCTTCTGGCAAGTTCCCCTTCATCTCGCTCGCTTCAAAAAAGAAAGAAAAGTCCAAGCCTTATCCAGGAGCAGAGATCTATAGTTCTGGTGCTATTGTATGGAGCGTCCATGCAAAAGACTACAGCAAGGGTATGGAAATAGACTGTCTCCTAGGCATCTCTAATGAGTTTGTAGTCCTCATTGAACAGGACACGAAAAGCGTGGTGTTCAATTGCTCCTGTCGAGATGTGATAGGGTGGACTTCAACAGACACAAATATCAAAATATTTTATGAGAGAGGTGAATGTGTTTCCCTGGAGAGCTTCATCAGCAACATTGATGATATCAAAGAGATCGTCAAAAGGCTGGAGGTTAGAATGTGTTCTCTTGTTTGGTTCCCCTTTTTTACTTTCTCCTCATGCCCCACCACCAAGTAAGGCTTCAATTTAAGTAATGCTTGGGATCCCTAAAACTGTTCTAATTGTTTATTGTGAAATCTATGAGGACTTTCTTGCTTTTATTTCTCATAATCCAATATTGCTTTCACTTTTATCAGATATCAGCCAACCTCAGCTGGTTGTGTGTGTGTCAAAAATGTCTCAATATATTAACAAAAAAAAAAGCAGAGCCTTCAGATGTGTAAATTGCTCCCAGTAAATACAGAAGTCTCACCTTATTTCTCTTCCTTGTTTTCCTTCCCTTTCTCTGTTTTATAGGCTTGTTGTAATCTTGTTTCAAATGAAGCTGTAATATCTTTGAGACTGACTTACTATGTTGCCAGCAGGGTGCAGTCCCTATTGCAACCTTCAGATATTCTCTGAATGCACGTGATAAACTAAAAATGCAGTGAATCATGGTATCTTGTCTATAAAACATCTGTCCGTGCTCATTTTTTATCCAATTAAGTTATGAAAGAATGTGTTACATTTCACTGTCTTTCCTGTAATTTCACAACTGTAGTTGTATAATGACCAGGAAAAAGGGAAAACCAGGCCCTATTAAATTGCTCTTGGCGGTATTCATGCTCATGGTACATAGAAGAGTTGGCATAGACTCCAGTTTACTGTGCTTAGTAACTGCATGCCACCACATTCTGACTGTAAGTAATCTTGCAGTTTACTGAAACAGTTACAAAAGTAGAATGGTTGGCTGGTTACTAAAGTGTAAAAGATAAAGTAGACATGCTGGTGTAACTCCAGGTGTTTTTCTGTTGTGTGCTGCCATGTATCTTCTAAAATTCCTGTGGTTTCAGTAAAAATTTCAAGGCAGAACTTGGGTAACCAGACTCTATTGAAAACAGTAGTTAGTGACAAGACCCACTTCAGCTAATTATGTACCCAGGACTGTGATATATATTACTTGATTTGGTTGATTGTACAAAACTGGAGCCCTTAAACCTCTATTAGCACTGAAGGTCTCTCTGTGCATTAAATTCTGTCTTTGTTTCAATTCACAGCTTGTGACTAAGGGCTGTGAAACAGTGGAGATGACTCTGCGTAGGAATGGTCTGGGTCAGCTTGGTTTCCATGTAAACTATGAAGGCATTGTGGCAGATGTTGAGCCCTACGGCTACGCGTGGCAGGCAGGACTGCGACAAGGCAGCCGGCTGGTGGAAATCTGCAAGGTAGCTGTAGCCACTCTGAGCCATGAGCAAATGATTGATCTTCTCAGAACATCAGTAACAGTGAAGGTTGTCATCGTCCCTCCGTATGAGGACTGCACACCACGCAGGTATTGTATAATAGCTACATTTGGTCTGAAATTATATCTTGATTTGTGGGGTCAGGGGGGAAAGGAACACCACAGAATAAGTGTTAACCTCCAAAAACCATGGTATAATTATAATACAGCATCCAGTATTGTAAGGTGAAAGAGGAGAGCAGAAAAAACTGCCCATATTCAGACTCCAGGCCCCATAAAATATTCATTGAATACCACAGTTTAAAAATGTGTGAAGAACCTTACGTGTCCTTTAAATTCCATGGAATTTAACGTGGAAATAAAATGATTTTTTTTTGTTGTTGACAGTTGTGTGTTTGATGCATCAAAATTAATTGTACATTTCCCTCCCTGCTTTCCCATTTGTTGGTAGTTTGCAATGTCTGTGGATGTAATTCTCGAAAGCTATGAATAGACTTACATTCTTCTACTTTCACAAATAAGTAAGGCTGTAAATGATGAGAGTTTATCAAAGGTATGGATCTGGCCAGAGAAATTGCTGCAAATTCTTCTTTACTCAGTAGTAGATCTTGCTGCATCTCTCTCACTTCCTATCTGTGTTAAGCCTGAGGCTTGTGTCAGCTGCATTATTGCTTTTATAGCTTTAAAATGTTGCTTGATCAGAAATAAGCAGTAATACGTGCTTTTTTTCTAAATTGGACATTAAGTCCCTCCATTTTTCCTGAACTGACACAAAAGCTTTTTATAATTTTTACTGCTCCCATCTGAACTCTCTGCAGTTGTCTGTAGCATTCAGCCACATCACTAAATCTGATTCCCATATTCCTGACATCCTGTATTAATATCTTGCAAATGCTATATGATTAAAATGGAATGATCTTTAATAGGCTAAATTTGCCTGCAGGCTAGCTCAAGTTTTATGCTAGATTTGCCAAGAAGCAGCAAGTACAGTTACCAAAGTTCAATGTGTTCCTTGCAGTGAGAGACTGAGAGAGTGTTTTGCACTGCTGTTTTCTAATCAGGCAATATCTTTGTAGGGGTAGATGCTAAATCTTTGTATACTTAAGGTTGAGGCTGAACTTAAATGCATATTTATTTGATATGAAATTGTGTCTCCGAGCAAAGACCTTGTACTTGCATAAAAGAAGAATCCATGTTTGTTTTTACTGTGAGCCATACTAACTCCTTTTGTAACTGGTAGCAAAACAGGAGCAGAGAGAAAAAGGAGTTTTATTTGTCCTTTAGCTGTTAGTGGAAAATTGAATAGATGTCAGGGATTAAAATGAGCAGTGGCATAAGGTCACCCATGAGGTATTTGGAAAGCTTTTGTACAGTATTTAGCAGCCCGAGCAAATGGAAAGTTCAGCTGCAATCATAGCAAAAGGATTAGAGCAGAAAAATCTGTGTGGAAAGCACAGATCCTATTATTCCTGAACTAAATTAAGTACAGCCAAAAGCAAGCTTAGCTTTAGTGTATCCAAACCCATAGCAGGAAGAGAAATTACTGCACTTTTTGAAATACTGTACTCAGCATCAGTGAGTTTTGTTGTTGTCTTGTAGTGAGCAAATGTTCACAGTGAGTTATTGCCTAGTTATAAAATTTCATAAAGCAACTCTTTATCCTGCTTGCTGTATCCAAAATCATTAAGGTTGAGGAACTGTGTCTTGAATTTGTAGCTATCCGAAATATATTACTAGAGACTTGACTTAAATCTTTGCAGAAAGCAATTTCTCTTTTGGCAATTGGTTTTCCAAAATCGGAGTCCTTTCGTTGTGTCCTCTGGAGGTCATTTAGTATTTCTACTACAGTAACTTCTACAGGCCATAACTAAAATGAAGATCAGTTCTGCTTGGTACAGTACATTCATATGAGAAGCAGTCCCTATCCTAATAAATTGATTGGCTTGAAGTTGGAGGAAGAGCGGGGGTGCAATTAGATAAGATGACTTGCCAACAGGCACATGGGCAAGGTCAGTAGCAGATACAAAAATATATCCAAATACCCCGATTCACAATCTAATGCCCTACACAGAGGCAGGCCTTGTTATGGTTATATCTCTACTAAAAGATGGTCGTTAAAACATTGCCACTGAACTCATTTAGTGGACTGATTGCTGACCTTGAAGTTAAGAACACAGCAGCAAGAGGACATTGTGTATTCTTGCTTCTTGAACTGTAACTATGTCTGCCAAAAAAAACAGCAACCCAAACTACTAAAGTATATAATCAATAGGGAAAGAATAGCAGAGACATAAAATATGAAGAGAAAAGAAAAAACAAGGGTATCAAGATTTTAGTTAGGTTGTGAGTGGACTTCGAAAACAAATCTCCTGATCATCCCCATCTACCATGCAGCGGTTCACATCAAAGTGGTCTGGGTGCACACAAACATTTCCTTTCAGATGAAGCTGAACTACGTGTGCTTCAGAAGCATACCTTGTGCCTTCCAACTTCTAATTTAATTTGCAGGTCAAGACTAGAGGGTAGGCCAAAGTAAAACCACAAAACGTGTATATTGTGGACCTCAGCAAGACCTCAGCACTGACTGCTTCACTTTGTCTACTCCTATTAGACTGCACGACTTGCTAATGTTAGCACAGCCAGATAACAAGTTACCTGTTTTGTTTTGTATTTTAGCTGGGAAGAGATACTGATATTTCTCAGCACTAATGGTGTAATCACTTAGAGGAAGGGCTAGAAGTAGAAAATTTTGCACTGATTGGTTCTTTTTCCTTCCCATTAAGTAATGATGTGTGTAGGTAAACAAAGTAAGCACAATAAAAAATTCACTTAAATAGAAGTATATACATTTTTCAAGAGAAATACCCAAATTATCCTCACCGAACCTGAAGGTCACATCTGCTTTCCAAATCTCTCATTTTAAATGTATACAGAAGTTTGCCCTGCATCTTACGTGGACTGCATTAGCTTGTGTCCTGTTCTACTCCAATTTTTATGCTGTCCTGTTCCTGTACATCCTCAGGAAGCAAAGGGCATCGTTTGGACTTGGCATCTACAATTTTTAGCAAGTGTTTTGTTTTCATAATGTGCAAATTTATCAACTGAGGTACTCCAAAGCCAAAGATGTTTGAAAATGAAGTGTGATGCACTATTTCATGGGAATCTTGTCTTTTCATGGATGTCTGTGCATCAGAAAGATTTATCTCAAAAAGAACAAACATTTCAGGTCTTAATCGTCTGGGTGCAGGTAAGTTCTAAAACCCGTGACTTTCTTTAAATCAGGAAGGGGAGATACCCTTCTAGCAGATTTTTTAGCTTTTATAACCCAGTAATCAGATGAATAGTATCAAAATTTGTTAAATACATGTTTCTAAAACGCAAAATCTTACATTTACTGTTTCATAGAATTGATTCAGCTTCTGTCTTCAGATTTCTGTCCTTGTGAACAGGATATATTTATTTTATTTTTTCTAGTGGCATGTTAAATTTCTTCATTTCCAGGAGTTCTTCAGAAAACTACCGTATGCCAGTGATGGAATACAAAGTGAATGAAGGAATGTCGTATGAATTCAAATTTCCCTTCAGAAATAATAACAAATGGCAGCGAAATGCAAGCAAAGGGCAGGGACCTCATGTGGCTCAGGTACCATCCCAAATACAAAGTCCAGTAACATCTAGGATTGGCTCTGGGAAAGGAGAAGGGAAAATGCCACCCCCAGAACGAGCAGCCAACATCCCCCGAAGCATCTCTAGTGACGGGCGCCCGTTGGAGAGCCGGAGGTACGTGTCTTCTTCACAAATGGCTTTTCATTGCTGCTCAGAATCTTGTCTGGAAAAAAGCACAATAGATTTATCTAAGTATCTGAAGACTGCTTTTAATCTTGGTTTTAATTAGCCAAAAGGCAACATGAATATGAGTGAAACATTAGCCAAAAGGAAGTACCTTTCCTGGCATGATTAACCACAAAATGAAGTGTTACGGGATTGTTAAGCTATGTTTCCCTGTGTTGGATGGTATTCTAAAACTGCTGTATTGTTATTTAAGTTTTAAATGAGTTACAATCAAAGTTTTAGATCTAAGTGTTCCTGAACTCCTGCATTTTGAAGTAGTAAATCAAAATTTTAGCTTGTTTATAGGCTTGGTGGAATCGCCTAAAGCTCTCAAGGCAGGAATAGTATCTAACAGGGTGTTTAGCAAGAGAATTCTGACCAGCGCAGAAAGCAAATTTATTTGATTGGGGAGTTTTTAAACTTCTTAGGCTAGAGAAGAGATTGTTTTAAGTTTGCATTTCTCCAGGGTGGTTTGGGGTTGTTTGTTGTTTTGTTTTTTTTAAACAAGAAAGTGACTATTATTAAGATAAAGGTATCAGGCACATCCTGTCACAGTATTTTCATTCTTTCATGGAAGATGATGTATTTGATAGTATTCAAATGGACTGTCATTGTTTTGATTATCTGTACAAATCGGTCACTGTCTCTGCATTTACAAAGAGATCTGTTGAGGGAAACAAACTCGTAGCTTGTATTTCTTGATTTGGACAATTCCTTAAAAAAAAAAAAAGCTGTAGACAGATTCTGATCATGCTTTACGTTGCTGAAAAATATAAAGGAGTGGAAATAAGAGGCATATTGTAGAAAATTTAAAGAGAGCTCTAATGAACTAACTTAAAGCATTTTTCACATCCTGAAGAACTGGGGATAAAAAAAAATAAATGTTCAAAGATGGCACAGCCAAGACCAAGAAACTACCAAGGTGAAATTGAAACTTCTGTGTAGGACACCTTGTTAAGAAATGATAATAGCTGGTAAGGACTTAATTTTCTTACATTCTTTTTCATTAGACACTATCATACTTCTGCACTCAAACTGATTAGAGAGTGCCCCCCAGTTGTAGCGTTATGTCAGCTCAATAGAGGTATACTTAAAGCTCCCATCAGAGTGAGTTGCAAAAGAAAATTTGCAACGCTGAAAGCGCTAATAATTTCACAGGCAACCTGATCAGATTGTCTGTGAAAAAGGTTGCAGAAACTAGTGAGACACTGGCCTCAGCTCTCTAATGGTATATTTGGACCAACATAAAAATTGCATGGCTTCAGGCCGTATCTGCCTGTTACAGCTTGAAGACGGGCAGATGCTGAATTTGAAGGAATAGGAGTTGGGGTGCTGGGTATTTTTGCTCTCTCCAGCGCTGTAGAATCTCACTCTCTAATTATGGAAGACATAGTTTAAGGCAGTGGCAGAAGATCAGAATCAGTTGAGTTGCTGACTGATTGCAGACGCTTCCATCTCTTCATGGTATTAACCAGAGTTTTGTCTAGAGTCTTGAGTTGGCTGTTCCACGACTCCTGCCGAGGAGTGTGAGCCTTTGGTTGCACTGAGGGGTATTATTAACTGTGTTTTTCTTGTGCATAAAATCCTATGTGGGCAACATCACACACCTAAAGCATCCAAGATTTATGCAGTCACTGGATGCTTCTAGAGGGGGGTTATGGCCTGGCAAATATTTGCAAAGTGAAAATTACATTTCCATATACTCAGTATTTGTCTTCAAAAAGTGAAACTTTGACTTTCCATTTCCTTCATTTTCAAGGCATGTAGCTGGGGTTTTTCTCCTCTAGACATTCTTTTAAGTATTTTTTTAATTATTATTCAGAAAGTGTTCTATTGGATCTTTTCATCCTTAAAAGTACATTATCAAAGTACCTTTTAAGTTTGGCTGGGAATTTTTTTGGATGCCTGAAAAATGTCCTCTCTCTTATCTTTCTGGTCTGCTAAACATGTTAGTCTTGGCTGGATCAAGTTTAAATATAACAGCAGCTGCATAAGGTTAACATGTTTCCAGTTAAAGTGAAGAAAAATACATTTTTGTCATTTTAAAGGAACACTGGAGGGGGAAAAAAAAAGCAATAAGCTCACTCCAAGACTCATTTGTCTTTTCTCTGCATGATAAAAGAAAGCTTTGCTTTTGGGGAAGCTCAGATACTTCTATTCTTATTGTGTAAAATCTCTAAAATCAACAAAGATGAGATTTGCGTAGCCCTCTTAACTACTGTCTCATTTAATTTTTCACCACTAACTTTCATACTTTCCATAGTGTAAAGATCACCTATCAGGAGGTGCTGGAATCTGTGCGTGTTTCTGGTGCAGGTGGCAGCGATGGTGCTCCGCTGTGCCTCGCTCCCTACGATTTGTTCTTTGCTCAGCTCTCAATTGGCTGGAGAAATGGAGGACCAAGGGTAACCTGGTAATATGGGTACCGGGATCTATACCGGTGGTCCCTGTGATCCAGAAAGGGCCCTCTAATTAACATGATTATAAACTTGACCCCACCATATACCAGATGGCTACTTCAGTGTCTCTCTCTCTCTCTGCAGTATTTATGTTCTATTGAGCAATTTTAAGGGATTTTAGAAAAAAGCACCTGTCATTACGGCTCATTAGCGAAACAGTACAGCTATCCTAAATTTCCTTAGTACCATTAGAGCTTCACTTTCGAAAAGAAGGTACTGCCTAAGTGTCAGTGGGGCTGGAAACTTACCTATGAAGATTGGCATCAGTAAGTAATTTCAGTACTAAATTATCTCAATTTTAATCTTTGGTTGTGGTCTAGATATCACCAGCTATCATTTGTGTTTCTGCGGTGCTGAGCCATGGTTCAGACTTGCTGATGTTTGACTGATCTTGCTACTTAGTTGTCTTGAGACTGGAGCTGGCATTTATCCCTCTGTGCTTCTGCCTTTTGACTGCATGTTTTTCTTTTATTGAGCCGGGCGCAATGACAGCGATGGCAGATCTCATCTGCCACTAAGAAACACCACTCTGTAGTTTGTGATCTATGTTTTAAGGGATGTGGCAGCTGAGAAGCCCATAGTAAATTGATCCATGTGGTTCTCTGAGCTCTGAATCTGAGATGATTTTTGGAACTAGTGCTGATAGCAGTTGCCCAGGACCACAGAGGGTTGGTACCGTCATTAGCCGTAGCTCCAGCAGGTGTGATTTCAAAGAATGAAATAGAGGCATTATAATATTTCTGACTTATCAGACCTAACATGGTACTCATTTTAATGGCAACATATCAGCAATAAATCCGTGACTTACATTAAGTTTTTAGAAAAAACCCTGAAGATTTGGGGGATTTAATTTAAACAGAAACAGATTAACAGACAGGTGTTTCCCTCTGTGAGTACAAAGTGCTCTCAGGGTATGGGGAGTACAGGTATAACTCTTTTTGAGTTACTTACTAGTGATATTTGACTGATGATCACTTTATATAACTGTGAAATAAATTTATTTTTTACCCTTGTTGATATTTTCACTTTAGTCCATTTAACTATGTTAAAAATAAATAAAAGCTGCATCCTGAGAACAGGAGGATTTCACTTCACATACATAAAAACATCTTGCCTCCCTGTGGAGACTTCTATTGTAGGTGGGAGAGTAGCTTCCTTGACAGTCCCTAATTCTGAGAAGGCAGACAAATGCCCAGTCCTGTGCCTAACCAGCAGAGTACTTAAATTTATCTTTATTGGATTGTCTTCATGTATCCAACTCACTAGCTTATACTTAAATTCTCCCTGTTCCTCATAGTATCCTGGGTCTTTGAATGTATTCATGATTGATATGTATATTTGTAGGCAGGAAAAATGACTCAAAACTTTATAAATCTTAAAATAAATCTCTAATGCTACTGCAACATTAAGACTGAAAAATCTAATAATATAAATGCAATAAATTCCAAGTTATGGCTTCTTTCACAACGTTAATTAGTCCACACGGGACACTATATAGCCTATAACCCAGAATAAATATCAGAGTGATACATTAAGGAAAACAACAATAACCCACATATATGTGAAGTATGCCAGAGCTAATGTTATTGGAGAAGATGTAATTTTAGAGCTTGATATTTTTTTCCCCTCCCAATTTTCGGTTTTTATTTTGTACACTTGGTTTCCAGACTTTATTAAGAAAATTGTGCAGGGAAAGGAGATGAGATAGTGTTAGTTGATAATCTCTTCTTAATTAATTTATCGTAAACTGGAACCAGCTTTAACTAAAACTTGATTCAACAAACATTTGAAAAGTGTGAAAACCAGTGAGCAAAGTGTGCTGCTGGACTTGTGCACTTCAGTGTGCAGCTCAGTACTGTACTGGATGAAAGCTCAAGGCTTGAACTAGAAAATTTCTGAGCACAGTCAATATTTTAAACCAAATGGAAAACTGAATTATGGCATGACTGCCGTCAAGCACTAGCTGTAAAATTCTACAGTATAGAACTAGTAGAACAATATTCATTAAGACTGGTTTTAAGTCTTATTGGGGACTTTGGAGCACAGTCTTGCCCTAAAACTTCATACTTCTTTGAAAGATGCCTGTGTGTAGTCAGTGACGGTAACTGTGCCAGTAGTAGTTTATAGGTTAATTCCTGCAGATAGATTCTAGTTTAAACTGTTCTCATATTATATAAAAATCCTAATCTGCTGCCGCTTAGCTTGGATCAGTGATGTCTCTCCTAATATAAACAAGCAGGTGCTTGTGCTCATCTTGCCAGCTGTCAAGTGAGCATTGTAGCATGTGTTGCCTACCTCACAGGGTTTGAGGATTTGTTATTTTAAAGTTTTCGTAACATTCTTCAAATTAAAACATGTACTAAGATGAGATTATAGATTATGCGTTTCCTACTGGCACCAGGACCTAAGCTAGATGTAGCAGTGGAAAATCAAAGGTTTGTTGGTACGCCTGGCTGTATGGGCAAACTCTTGTGTTCCAGAAACATCTGAGAAGAGCCATGCTGTGTCATGTCAAGAGTTGGTCTCTCTTGTTTGACAGTGGCCATCAGCAGGGACCAGGGGAAAGCATAAGAAATGCTTACAAGTATAAGGGAAGACTCCTTACCAGGTCCGACAGTCTCCTGGCTGTCTGCTGTTTCGGATCGCCTGGAGCCAGCTGCAGCTGTACCGCTGTGTTTAACAGCTGTGGATGGTATCTCTTCATCCAGGTGCCTGCTGATTGGTCTCTTGATAGTTCCAGGTCTCCAATTGCTCTTTTGTCATCAGGGATAATGAATAATCTTTTTGCTTGCTTGATCCAATATAATTCATGTTTGGATGGATTGAAGCAGATATGATAAAATTCTCTATAATCTGTGGAGCCATGTAACCTATTCAGTGTTTCTTCGTACAGAAGCCATTCTGTACTTCTGGTTGTCCTGTTGCCTGCCTCTGTATCTTTTCTTGTTATAATACGTGTTTTCTGAAATGCAATAATCAAATTGAAGAAAAATACTTGAGAAGGTATACAGTGTGGTGTGAGAAGGTACAATACGACAGCATTTTCTGTTTCATTCGAGATCCCCTTCCCCAAAATTGCTGATGTTCTTTTTTCCTTTTTGAATGGTTTGGTTTCCTTTTTAACATGAGAGCACTGAGTCAGTGTTTTCAGAGAACTGTCACATCCTGCAGTATTATTAGGATTGCAAAAATCAAACACGTGGAAGGTAAGCATGCCAGAATTAAGATTTGCTGTGCAATTTTATTCAGAACTCTTGTGTAACCGTGTCTTCTGATACTTCCTTTGATTCAGTTAAGAGAATTTCTTTTAACAGAGGACAGCTGCCTCATTCAGTTCACATAGTGCATGCAGCTCATTAAAGAAGAGCTATTTAATATTTTCTTTTCCTCTTCATTACTCCATCCCATATTTACTGGATGGCATTCAAATCCTGCTGTAAAGATGTAATTATTAATTCCCCTCTACGCTTTACAGTGGTGCCCAGTACTATGGTTTCTGAATGCTTCACGGATATTAATTAAACTTAATTTTCAAAACTCTTGTGTGAGAAAAGATGTCTTTGGCCCTCTTCAGATTAAGAACAAAGGTAGAGAGAGGAATTATGTTCTAATCATTTGCTGTGTCTTATTTTGGGCATCTCATATTTGGAAGTGTGCCCAGCATTGTTAATATTTTATATATTCAAATTACAGCTTCAGTTGACTTCATCTGCTTTGGTAAGTTTTCAGCTCAGAAGTAAATCGGGCCTTGGAATCAACTAAGGCCTTTGAGAGATTTGCAATTAGTGAAAATGAATGAAAAAATTTCTTTTAACAAATATGCCAGTGGTCATATTGGAGTGCTGCAGCAAGTGCAAGATAAGAATTCAGTTTGCTAAGTCAGCACTGAAGTGCCTTGACTATAAGGCCATCCTTTCTCTTCTGCCAGCCTGCGCCTCCTTCGCTTCCGAGCTGTGCAGCTCTTGCAGGAGAAGTTGTAGCACAAAATAAAACTGCGCGGGGCAGAGGTCCTAAGGGAGAAGGCACCTGTGTGTGATCATATAACTAAAGACTGCCTTAGGCCATAGGCACAAAGCGTCCTAGACTGACATTTTTCTTATGATGTGTATATTACATACCTATGCATACTGAAGGCGTGGGGAAAATTACAGCTAATGACATGGAAATTAATTTATTAAGAGCAAGATGGATGCTTTCGATGTCTGTGTTGTCATACTAAACAAAATAAATGTACGTCCATCCCACTCGCTGCCTTCACAAAAGATGGTTTTCTTGCCATACTTAGCAAGACTCAACCAGTCCTTTCAGGATGAACTAGATCTGTTAGAACTAAATCATGCATGGTATAAACCCAGTTCAGTTGACTGCAATGTAATTGTATCTGTTTAATGCAATGGACGCTTGGCCTATTTTTAAATTCAATTACGGGACTCACGTACTTAACCGTTTTTGAACTTCTTAAAGCTGTCTTTTGAAATAGATAATAGCTTGGTTTAGTTTTGTTTTTAATTATAAATAAAAGACAAGCACAGAATATCTTAACTATTGGGGCATACTGCTAACACAGTACTCCTTTTGTCTTGGGAAGTGCCTTTCATCAGTAGATTTAAAAGCAGCTCAAAAAGTCAATTTGAACTAATTTACTCTAAAGTTCTTTTGTCTTATTTATATGTTTTACATAAAATGAAACATCTGTCACTATTAATGTTTTTTAGTGCTATTGTGAACTGTACCAACAAAATGTATTGCTGCCTTAAATAATAGGATGTCCTACCTGACTGTTCATTGCTGTTGTTCAGACCACATTTATAATACAATTTTGTTTGCCCTCGAGGCCTTTCATCTTTGTAAATGAGTTATAACTCCATGACATAGTTCTGAAATCTTGACGTTCCTTCTGACCAGAGCTGTCACTTTTTGGTAAGGCATAGGAAGTAAAGAAAAGGCATAGCTGAATCTGAAGTGAAAATGTAAGCGTTTTCCAACAGGAAATCATTTTATAGCAATTATTTGAGAATAATTGGTTTCTTTGCCATAAATTCTAATTTAGTATCGGGGGAAAAAAGGTCATACTTTTGAACTGTGTATTGCTCTGCAAGCATAAATGAGTTTAAATGTGTGTGCCTATATAGATGAGTGAATGCTATTGAAAGCATGTGTTTTTGTTGGTGGAACTATTTTTTTTTTCTCTTTGCAAGAGTGCCACCGGGAAAATGAATTGCTTGGCTCACGGCTCCCCAAGTTTCCAACTCTTGAACTGTGTTCTTTGCAATCAAATATTTCAGAATTGTTGCTTGATAAATGTAAGATAAGTTAAATTCAGTTTGGTAGACTAGAAAGGAATTACTGGATTTGGTGTGGTACTTGTGATGGTCAGGCATTGGATCATTCCTTTCTTGTCTGGGAGAAAGAGTTACTGTTAGTCATATGCACTTTAGGAAATTCCAGATGATCAGGATGTTTGGTCCAGTCATACTGCTCCTTCCATTTTAAGATTTTGTTAGTTTACTGCTTTTTTGCAAAGCACTGAGGAGGACAAATGCACATTTTGGGGGGTGGGGGTGTATACACACACACACACAATCTTTGGATGTATACACATACATAAGTAACATTAATCAGTGCAATCCATTTTTCATTTTCAAAAGAGTTTTTGAACTTTAAAAGTTCTTACAGTATTGTGGTGAGAGCTGATTGAAATCTGCTACTCCTTTACAGATACAGATTAAATGGCTAGGCTAAGATCTTGTAAATCCCCAGGCCCAAGTTGTGTACTGAGGCAACTATCTGTGTGCTTCACTGAAGTCAACATGCATTTTTTAAATGTTAAAAGTTAAATTGCTATTTAACTTGTGTAAGTTATAGTCTTTTTCCTAGTTAAAATGAATAAAGGTTTGCATTCGCAGTAGGATTTTGATGTTTGTGGATGGCATAATTCAAACTCCACTTAAATCACTGCAGAAGTCCAGAATGGCTTCAGTCACCACTGAGTAGAACAAAAAACTAGCTAGCAGCAGTGAATTAGGTTGGGGTTTGGGAGACAAAATGCACAAAGCAGAAAATGATCTAAAAGAGCCTTCAACTACAGAACAGGATGTACGAGTTGAGCAGTAGAAGCCTGCTGCTTCCAGCCATTCTGCCCAGGTGCATGTGTTGCAATTCTAGCCCATTTATTTGCTGTATGGTTATTCTGACAGGAGAAGGCCTCGTATGACTCAGGTCTGTATTGTTTGCATAGACAGCTCACTACAGTTAGTTTAAATTCCAGGCAAGAGTTTGTTTTGAGAATTAGAAATATTTTGTTCTGTTTGGTATTTGGGTGAGGAATGTTGTGTTTCATTATTCCTTACAAGCAATCCGTAAAAACAAATCAGGGCTTTAGAAACTGGGTTGTTTTCCTAGTGTGTGCTGGGATTTTCCTCCCACACTTGCCTCTCTTCATTTACTCCCCGGCATCCAGCTTTTTACAGCTGATTTTCCTTGGTTTCCAATAGATTGGTAAGAGGAAAGTGTCTGATCCTTCAACTGACTTCAGTTCTACTGTCTCCATGATGCCATGTTCTTTGCTGATGTGACCATTTGCACGATGTTGTCCATCGTGCTTTGCACTATGATATTGCTGTTCAATATTGCTGATTTGACTGGTTCGTTTGCTCTGAACAGGTTGTCTCCTGGTTCCGACGTCTATGTCACAGTTTCATCCATTGCCTTAGCAAGATCGCAACAGTGCCGTAATTCTCCAAGCAACTTATCATCCTCAAGTGAGACTGGCTCTGGTGGGGGCACATACAGACAAAAATCTATGCCAGAAGGGTAGGCACCAGACTTTTTTCATATACTTTTTAGGCAGGCTTTTTGTTGTCTGTTCCATTTGTTGTAATGTATATTAAACTAAAGGAGTGCTTACACAGCCTCCTGTCAGCTGTTGTTTACATGCATTAAAACACGTTTGTTTTCAAATATCACTGTCATGCTTCTTGAAAAAGTCAGTTTTAAAAATCCCTTGCTTCCACCTTTTCCCTTTGCAACATAACCTCTCTCTCTGATACTAGTCTCCAAGTGCTCAGGTTACTATACAAAGGGACGTTTATGTATTCAAAAAAACTTCATTAAAGGTACTGGTTTCATGTTGCAAATTGCTTCATTTCACAGGTTTAGATTCTAAAATAAAATAAGTAATAGGTTTGGGACGTTGCGGTCTGTGCTAATAGTTGAAGCAAAGTAGTGTTGAATGCAACTAAGACTTCAGATGTGTAGGCACAGAAGTGCTAAGTAATCCACAGCTATCATCTTTTTCACATATTCACAGTCATCCTGTTTTAAGGTGCTCTCTTCCAACTTCCCATAAATCTCCAAACTCTCTGAAGTGATCCGATGTCAACGTAAGGGGCAACTTGCAGAGGAAGAAATTAAATCTGTATCATTTTCAGAGAGCACTGAAAGGAGCAATAAATCAAGAATCTCCAAGTAGGGAAAAAAATAATTGGCAGCAGGAGAGCTGTCTACCACATTCCAAATTACTTCCTATAGAGAAGATAAAGGGGCAAAACTGCTGATAGTTCACACTGCAAAGCTTCCCTCTGAAGTCGTCTTGAGTACGTTGCAGGTCATTGTGTGTAATTCATTCTGGTTTGGGTCTTTTTATAAAGTAGAAGTATCTTTTTCTCTATTTTAAAAAATATATTAGTAAGATTAAATACCATTGTCAGGAACTGTTTAGCACAAGGCACTGTCTTTTGCCTGTTTAGGTGCCTAAGGGGGGGACGCTGCTCTGTGTCAGTCCAGAGAATGCTGTTCTGAGCATGTGTTTGAACAAGCACTGCTTCTTGTGCCGGAGCGCTGAAGATTGGTCCTCCCTGTCCTCCTCCTTGCAGCTCAGTTTGAGGCTTTCTTAAGAGGCCATCTCTTCTCTGCTGCACACCTCCCTGAAGGCTTTGATTCATGAGACTATCAGGCCTGTTCAGGTCATTATTTAAGTTTGTGCTTAAGTCCTACTGACATTAGGAGATTTGCTCTAAACCCATTAAACTTTGCTGTAAGGAAACTAAATAGAAGTGTGTCCAGAACTCTGCAGCTGGAAGAAGCACTTAACCTCTTTATACACTGCATACTTCCTGGCTCATTCATGCCGGCAGCACTTCTGTGTTGCCTTGAATTCTGAAGAGCAGCTTGTGCTCCCAATATCTTGTCTGCTCTTTTCCAACTACGTCATTTGGTCTACAAAAAAGGTATTGCTGCCATATGTCCTTAGACCATCACAACCGTAACTGCTTGAGTAGGAGGGGTTTTTTCAGACACGCTGGGGCTTTTGTTTTGAATTGGCCTCAGAGCACACCAGCACCCATCCCAACCCTTTTCCATCTTTCAAGTTAATTATACACATATGTTCGCTACAGCATTCTTTGAGCATTTTGCAAGTTCAGCAGAGAGATGTGTCCTAGAAACCTTGTGTATACGGTCTTTTTGGTTTTGAAGCTTTAATTTGGTGCAAGGAAACACTGTTTAAATGCAGTAATGAAAGAAGTAATTAATACAAGAACTTTGCATGTTCCTTACTGGATTTTTTTTTTTAATCACTTGTTAAACTCCAATTATTGGACTATTATGTTCTATTCTTATAGGAAAAGCACTTTGCTTCCCATACTGTCCTTGTACACATGAATCATTTACTCAGGACTTTCCAAGCATTTTCTACCAGGCTAAATGGAAAGCATGAAAAATGTAATTATGAAGGAAACTTTCCCTTATCTCAATAAGCAAAGTAATGTCTGTCACATTACTAAAAATCATTGCAGTTCCACGTGTGTCTTCTGTTGAGATTCGTCTGAGACACCAGATTCAGGGCAGCTCTGTAGTGATGTTCGATGTACCAGGTAGAGCTGATCAGTGATTAACCCACATATGTTGTTAAAATAGGGGAGAGATGTTGTAGCATTCAGTTGCTAAGATGTTGGAGAGAAGGATGGGCTGGAGTAGGTACCTAGCCGAGGGGGCACCATGTCCTGAAGGTAATCTTCCAGAGGTGAGGCTCCAGTGTGCTGTAGGTATGCCAGTCCCTGAGATTTCCCAGTGCAGGAAATCTCAACTGCATAATTTGTGTATACGTTTCTTTCTTGTTGCATGATATGACAGATTTGGAAAGTTTGTGAAACATAAATGACTGGAAGCATGGGTGTGAGTCCAACCTCTGTCAGACGTTGGTAAGAGCAGTAACTGCTGCCTCTTCTGTCCATATCCTAAATGGGGTGTAGGCAAAAACTTCACTGCCTTCACAAATGTCCAGATTGGTCTTGCTGTATATATGTGTGTTTTGTATACTTATCCTGTGTTTACCTGAAGGTATGTATATGTAATAAATGATTATAGAATGTAAAAATGAAATTTGAAAATACTGAAATAATGAGTTTCTTCTTATGACATATATATAAAAAGTCATTTAAAAAAAAAAAAAAAAAAGGAAATCTGAAAACATTTCTTGCTGCTCAATTAGTAGAGCAGCGATTTTAATGAAATAAAATTAGCAACATGTGGTGGTTTTGTATATCTCTAATCTTGAAAAAAAGATCCCACATCATAAAATATGCCAAATGTAAAACTGACGGCTTTCATACATATGAACATTATGGGATTTAGGTAAAAGGACAACGCATAGAAAGTACAATATTGATACAACACAACTTCATCACACCAAGGTTTCTTGGGGTTTTGGCTTTTTCTTTTAGATAATGACTTCTAATTACTTTGTCATGAAAAGATATTCTTCCCAAAATACTTTACAAGTCTTAAAAGATTAAAAATTACCTCAGATTAGTGTTTAAAGAATCAATCAGCTTTTGAAATGTTGTGTTTAGACTTGTTATGCATGTATCGAATTGGTATTGAATTCATCATGTTTAATTTAGGTATTTGATTAAGTGAAACTAGCGAGTCTGTGTGGATAGAAAAGGAGAAGCATTACTTACATAATGCAATTTCCATTTAAATTGTTTGCGTTCAGAAGGCAGATATATCCAGGTGTCCTTCACTTCATCAAACCGTGTGTTGACTGTACCAGGGAGCTGTGAACAAATTAGAAGCAGGGTCACATTTGGGTAAAATTTAGAAGGCCCAAGTTTCAAAATGTGACATTTCGGAGCTGTGCTGCATGTACACGCACGTTCCAGCTGCTTGTCTAAGGATAGGAATGGGATTTTGTTCTGAGTCATGTGATGTTTCTTTGGTGGGTTCATTTGAGTTAATAAATACATAAACTTTCAAATGGGATGACCACTTTCAGCTTGTTCTGGGAGAGTGGCAGATGTCTGTTTTACATTGGAGGTCGTGTGGGGCAGTGTATAGCTAGTAGAGTGAGTAGAAAGCACAGTTTGGGATATTTTATTTTCTGTTGTTATGTTAGGCACTTAGAGCTAGAGAAACTCCTTGATATATAGAGAATATATCAACTTATAATTCTTTTGGGTGTTACTCTGTGCATGTAGAGTTTTGGTGATTTTTTTTTTTCTTCCCTTCAAGGTATGTCTGATTAAAAAAAACAAACCAGCAACCCAACAATTCAGAAATGCGTTATTCTTGATGAATTCTTAATGATTGATCTGCTAATTCTGAACGCAACTATAATTCTTACAGACTTATGAATGATTTATAAGTAATACAGAATTATAGACTTAATTCTTACAGACTTCTAGGCATATAATGCAGGCGGACTTCAGTACGGCACAGAGGCACTGTGTCTCCTTTGTCATTAGATTGTTCTCCTTGAATTTACTTTATCTCTGTTGAGCTTTCCAAAATCCATCTGACTAATCTAGCAGGATTTACAAAAAGTCCATTGAACTCTGCTTTCTTCTACAGCAGTAGGTGTACACATCTCACTGCTTTCCTACGCCTGTATTTAGTTTATACTAGTGAACTCAAATTACTTTATGATCCAATAATGTTATAATTTACAGAATTTTTACCTCCCAGGTTTTGAGAGTCCATAACCAATACAGTCAACTTTATAAACTCTTAACTAAAATGTTAATGTCAGTGTAATAGTGCCTCAAATGAATCTGTTGTTTGCATATGTGTCTGCGTCACCTAGGTATGACCTTGATAGTCTTTTGCTTAGAACCCAGGGAAGTGGCCGAGATCCATGGGATTGTCCCAACAAACTTTCTCATGCTCACTTTGACTAGATTGGGCTAGTACTTTCCCAGTTAAAAGGATCCATCCTTGAAATCTTTTCCCAATAAATACATCTCATTTCCCTATATGGTTTTTATCCAAACTATCAAGTTTTACTCATTGCAGTCAATTTTCTGTAACCATGTAATGGTCTGGTCACCTTTCCATGTAAACATCTATGTAAATGAAAACTAATAATTTTATTTCTGGATGTTTTGGGTCTGGTTTTTTAATTGTATGCACTGTAACTAGATGTTGTTTACCAAAGATGCTTAATAAATTAGTGTGTACTGTAGTCTTATGCATTAAAGGTGCTAAATGGGTCCTGGAGCTGCCACAAAAATTAAATGGAAAATCATTATAAATCCCTCAAGCAGTTGTGCTATGCATTGCTCTGCCCTGTTGTTTGACACTAGCTTCTTAAAAGTGCTCTTTTCCCCTTATGTAATATTTATGCATATTTAAAATCATTATCTGCTTTGTTTTTTGGGGTGTTATAACAGGTTTGGAATTAGCCGTAGATCCCCTGCTTCCATTGACAGGCAGAACACGCAATCAGATACGGGTGGTAGCGGCAAATCCACACCCAGCTGGCAAAGAAGTGAGGATAGTATCGCTGACCAGATGGGTAGGTAATTAATTCTTTACAATGCGCAAGTGGTGCTAACCACAAGGTGACTTTGGCAGTACCTCTCCATGCAGAGAGAGAACCCTCTTAAGCACTGTGTTTTCAGTGTCTTTGAAAGTTAACCTTGTTTGTCAGGATGAATAATTAAGTCTGGAGCATATGCTAGCTTCTGCAGTCTGTTTCCTTGAGACCTATGAGTATCACCTGAGGAAGAACTGATACCAGTTCTTCATTTGATTGTGGGACTAAATCTACCTTAATGCTCTTACCCTGAAACACACTGTCCTTTTGGAAGCGGTTGGGCAGACACACTTACTAATTTGTCTTGCTGTTGAGGACTTGTTTGACCTCACGTACTCTCCCGAGTGGCTTGGCTTAGTTTAATTTTTGCTTAGTTTGTCTAAAGTGCTTGTGATGCTCCCTTTCAAATGGCGCTATATAAATGTAAATTGATTGTTTGATCATTGAAGCTATAAAAATACCATGTACAAAACAGAAAAAATGCAATTAAAGTTTAAATAGTGAAGTAAATCTATAGCTTGGTAATCACCTTCCACCAGTGTATACATTTTCATTCCACTTGGCAGTTGTGCTGTCAGCTGAGGGAACATACTAACTACATAAAACAGCTGGGTACTGAGAATTTGCATTGTTAAGCCTTCATCTGAAGTTTTTGCACATAGACCTTTTGCTACAGCTATGGCTCAACTTGAGTGGATACCAATGAAATTGACACCAATGGAAATATCTTATTTACAAACAGCATTGATGCAACCTGATGACCATGGTCAAGATTGCTAGATTGGTTTTTTCTAACTTTGTTACCATAGATTAAACAATTCCATACTTCTTCTATGGCACATATAGATCATCATTTTACTGCATCACAGCTTTTGTTCTATATAAATGGACTAGCGTTGAACACAGAATGAGGTTCAGTGAGATAAGCAGGAGTTTGTTACGGCAAATGCCAACCTTGAGTTCTGGAGATGTACTTTGTTCACATACCTTCACAACCTCAGTGAGCGGTGCCTTGTTACTGAAGCCATCTGTCAGTCCCTCCCTCACAACTCCCCCCGTACTTCTCACTATAAAGCTGTGATTGTACTGATCTGCAGTTCTCATTCTGACAGAACGATTTTTAATTGCATATGTTTTGATACTGTTGTGATGGTAACGACACATGTAAAACTGATCTTTTGCTCAGCATTACTTTTGCAGACCAACAGTTGGGTGTTGATGCTGGCACTGAGTGGAGCTGTCAGCAAGTTCTGTTGTACAATGTCAGGTGTCACCATAATTAGCAAAATAAATAAATAAGACCAAAAAGAACAGGAAAAATTGTGTGGCGGAAGAGATGGCTGCGGCATTTGGCAAAGGCTGAAAATGCATACTGATATATAATCCCTGTGTTTTCTCTCTTGTGTATTGACCTGCATTCATAGAGTCGCAGTTGGAAGCTGCATCTCTGACTGGAGACTTTATTGCCAGTCTGGTGAATGTAGGTGAAAATTCGGTTCTGTGCCAGATAAGCACATTTCCACTTGGGATAATCTGTCTCAAGGTAAATAAGGCATTAGGTGCAGTGAGTCCACACACTCACTCCTTACTGCCCCATTCTTAGCTACAGAAGACCTTTGCTCTTTGTGCACCAACACTGCTTGTTACTGCTTGGCAGGGGGCATCACATTTGATGTTGATGATGTTATTTTTATTTATTATTACTATATTTTAAAAACTTTTTAATTTGTTTTTTTAAAAGCTAGAAGTGCTGCAGATCAAGATGAACAAACCATAGCTGTGTTGGGGAAGGCTTTAAAGCACTGCTAATTACCATGGGTATTGTTAAGTACTTAATGTTCATAAGCACCTATTCTACCTAAAAGCAGCATTTTTGGAAGTGCAGAATATTGCATAACCACAGGAGAGAAGATACAGATAAAAAGTTACAACTAAGAAAGATTCTTTTAAAATACCGACCTTGTGCTCCGAGAAGGCAGTTACCTACCTGAAGGGCTGTGTCTGAACACCCTCTAGATCTCCATAGTTATTGTCTAGGAAAAAATAAGCTTAATTGGCAAAGAGCATTCCTACGAGTGTCCACGTAAGGTGAATGATTTGAATTCTGTCCACTTTTGCATGGTTTAGTTTAATATGTACAAAAGAAAGGAATACTTCTATGCAGCTTCCACATTCACAGCCATCAATTTTTAAGGGAATATTGTGATTTCACCAGATTTTTTGCTCTCTCTTCAGTTAGAAAATGTTTATTTAACTCGCCTTAACTTTGATGAGAAATATGTGTAGTAGTTGTACTGGAGAAAATGTGTTCATTTAAGTGATCGCTGTAGACTTGTGCTATTGTCCTGCCTTGCATAGAATACAATTTAAGGAAACATGGATCTTCAGGTTTTTTAATCTCTTGTCCACAGGCAATGTACATAGAGATACAATGTCAACACACTGTGAAAATGAATATTCCACTGTTTTAATGCTCTGATACAGTGCTGTTGGACAATAGGGGCATAATACCATTCAGGTTGTTCTGACAAAAGCCAGGATGATGGCTGCTGGTTTTTCATGAAGTCTTACTGATTTACACCAGGCAGGAATGGTCTCTCACTTACCCACCCGTGTTTTGTCACAGTATGTATTTTTTTTATTTGGAATGAATTTCATATTAGGTATCCGAAGTTTTTGGCTAATGGTAGTATTGGAAAAATTGCAGTGTAAAACAGATTACACGTTTTCTTGGTTTGTTGCACTGCTTACACTTTTCAGTACATTGTTGTGTGCTGTATTGCAGAACCAACATGCCATCTCCCAGCAGTATCAAAAGTACTGCCATCCTTCAGAGAAAGCCCCAGTGGAAGACTGATGAGACAGGATCCTGTGGTTCACTTGTCTCCAAATAAGCAGGGTCATGTAAGTTATCCTAAAAAAGGAATTAATTAATGTTTTGCTCTTGCTTCACAAGCTCTTGATACCAAAAGCGTTGTTCAAAGTTATATTTAGAGAGTCATTTAAAAAAAGAAAGAAGAAAATCCTCAAGCCCTGTTCCCTCCTAGAACATGAAGGAAGCAGTAGAGCAGACCTGTTGTTTCCTGAATCCTACAGTAGCTTAGCACAGCCTACTGAAATATTTATTAGTTAATAAAGTTTTGTTGCCACTTGAACAGCAACTTCTTGTCTGTTATCTTGTGATAAGTAGAGGATTTGTGGGAGTTTGCAAAGCTATTCCTATGCCTCGCACGTGAGACTTAGTTTACAAATATATTTTATAATGCAACACTCAGAAAGCTGCTTCTTTGAAACAGAATAGTGATCTTGCTTTTGGTTTTGTATTTTCTCCGCTTTCCTCATCTAGTGTAACTATTACTTCCTTCCCATAACCGACCTTGCACACTGTTGGAAGGCTTTGTCTGAAAGGTCTGCTGGAATCCTGCTGAAAAAAAAAATTTCCTTGTTTTATTTGTGTTTAGCATCTAAATGGTAAATTCTGCCTTTCTGTCTCTGCAGAGTTAGATATTCACACCTTTTTGGAGACTCTCACTTCCTGATTTACATACAGAGAGATAGATAAATGCAGTAATGTTCATAAATCTAAAATGTCTTGAAAATTATTTAAGTCACTAGACTCAAAAAAACCCCCACCCTTTAAATTTTAACCAATATGCTGTATCACTTGGTTTTTTTATTTATTTGTACAATTAAATATGCTGTATCACTTGGTTTTTTGTTTTATTTGTACAATCAGCTAAAATACGGAGTTGTGTTGCATGACTGTACTGAAAGTATTAGTCGCATTTATTTAGGTGTGAGAAAGTCTTTAATTGGTTCCTGTTATTTGCTCCTGCTTACCAGCATTCTTCTTTCAATACAATTGGCAGTGTTGCTTTTAGGTTATTAATTCATAACAACATATCTTTATTATTTAAAAAAACCAACCAAAACACCAAAAAACCACCACCACCACCACACCTGTCTTCATATTCTTAGGAGCACAAATTAGTTTTTGTATTTAGATTGACCTGTTTTCTGTGAGATGTGTTTGACTGTATAATGATGTAATACGTAACTCATAAGCTTGTGTGCAAAGCGTAGCACTGGATTTATTAATGCTTGCATGCATTCTTCTCATTCAGTCATCATTTAAAGTAAATCTTTCTTATGTAGAGAGATGGAGGGGGGGAATGGTGCAGTTCCTAATGAAGAGCAGTAACTTTAATTGGAGATAAGTAGGAGTCCAGATCAACTTAATATTCATCCTGTTTTTCTGTCAATTCCTGCTTTAGTGTAATAAGAAATGTGGATGCTGAAATTTCTTGCTCTCAGTATACATCCATTCTCTATTTTCCCTCTTTTCCAGTGAAAACAGAAACAGTATCTAATCTTTTATATTTGGCTGGGATCTCTGCCCATGCCTGTTTGGTAAAACTCCAGGGGTAGACAAATAGGAAGGGTGGTTCCGAGTCTCCTTTCCATCCCTTCCCTTATTCCTGGGCCATCTGGTCACCAAACAAGTCCATTGCCTACTGAAAAACTGCTTCAGTTCTGATTATATAGATGATCAGAACGTAGGCAAAATCTGTAGATGGAAACTAAAATTAAGGAGTTCAGATGGATAGAAATACCCCAAAGGTAGGTGAGCTACTAAGCAATGATGAGTGTATGGTAAGAAATTCTTCCTGTAATGGGATATTCCAATGCCCACTATGGAATTGAGGGCATTCAGTTTCTTCGTAACAGCTGCTGTAACCAATGACAGAACACGCAAACCAGCCAGACACTGGCATGCCCTGATGGGACAATTTCAAAGCATTGCATTAAAGCTTCCTGTCTTGCAATTTTGCCTTTTGGAAAACAATTTCAGATTAGTTAAATGTCATTTCAGTGGTCGTTTGCAAAGGACGCTCCTGCTGAGGAGTGTCCACCCTACCATACCCACCCTACTACGAAGGGGTAGGAAGAGCAGTGGTTATTTTGCCCTACTTTAACCTTTTGATAGGCAATTGGATTATTAAAATAACGTGCACTTTCTGTGGATTAGTTATGTTTCATGTTCTAAAACACTGGCATCTTAAAATTAGAATATTTTTAATTATAGTAGTTATAAACCAAGTCAAAGTCTACGCAGCTCAGCCAATTTCATTGGACTGGGCTGAGTAGAACTGCGCTTGAAAGGAAACAGTGTAAAGTATTTTGGGACAATACAAACAACTCTGGCTTTCCCTGAATAGTTAAGGCATGGCTTCCAAATCCATATGGAAGCTTTTTATGTGCACCCAGAACAGAGCACGTGCATTGTGTTGGAATGAAATTTTTAGCGTTTATTAGTCTCTGTCCAATACCTCAAGGTAGAAGAGCTCCTATTGTGCAGTGGTGACTTTTGTAATCGTTTATTTCCTCCCCCTCCTCTTTATTGCCATAATTCTGAAATAAACCTACCAGTGTGGGGTTTTTTTGGATTGTTGTTTCTTCTGTAGTCTGACAGCCACTACTCCAGCCATTCCAGCAGCAATACTCTCTCCAGCAATGCCTCCAGTGCTCACAGTGATGAGAAATGGTATGACAGTGGAGAGCGCACCGAATCAGAGCTGAACAGCTATAACTACCTTCAAGGGACTTCAGCTGATAGTGGCATAGATACCACTTCCTACGGACCTAGTCATGGCAGCACTGCCTCCCTGGGAGCAGCAACATCTCCCCGTACAGGGCTAACAAAGGAGAAAGTGGCACCGCTGTGGCATAGCTCCAGCGAAGTGGTCTCCATTGCAGACAGGACATTGGAAAAAGAGAGCCACATAGACCGAAAGACCGAGTCTTCACTGAGCCTGGATATTCACAGCAAGAGTCAGCCAGCCTCCAATCCTCTAACAAGGGAGAACAGTGCTTACAGTCTTAGTGATGCTGTCTCACATACAAGGTAAGTTTCACCTCTTATGAGATTGACCCCTCCACGCTCATTTTCCCATGCTCACTCTCTAGCCTATCAAAAGTGAGAAGTGGATGTTGAAGAGAGGGTTTCTACTTACGTTAACCAGTGTTTTGAAAGATCTCGCTGTGCAGAATGCTTGAAAATAAGACCACCTTTAGTCTTCGCTACTGCTACTGCTTATAACGCTAAAGAATGTCTTTGAGAGCATATTCCATACTGCTGCTACTAAATTAATGTAAGACAGACACGTGTCTGATGTGTTTATGAGGAATATCTTGCAAGAACTGCAGTTCATATGTGGATCAGAAAGGAGATCAGTCCATTTTATTAATGCACATAATATTTAATGTGTGTTTAATATGAGGTTCTTTTTTAGTCTTGCAAGTATGCATTTCAGTTATTTTGCATTTTTTCCCCAGTCTTTTTGTTAGAAATCTGCTTGCAGTCAGTATGATCAAGACTGAGAGCAAGTTGCTTGGGAGTGCTAGCATGCAGATTTTAATCTCATTCTGCTGCAAACTTGTGGGTATGACACATTACAGTCACCTTCCCTCTCTCCCTCAGTTTTACCACTTGTAAAATTGGCAATATCAAGTACATGTATAATGTGCTTGAACACCTCAGATGGAAGATACCCACTTTACAAGTTAATCAGAGCTGCTAAAGGCAGAAAATATTTTAGACCATTTTCCTAACTCATTTCCCAAGAAGTATTCAGTGCACTTTTTGAAAAGTACTCGTCCTGTATCATACTAGCAACAAGAAAAAAAAAACCAGCTCTTTCAAGGAAGATGTGTGATCACCGTAGTTTGTTGGCCTTGCGGAGCCTAACTGTTGCATTTTTATTCTTAAGGCACATCTGTTTTGAGTGTGCAGCTAAAATATCTACAGGCTGGAAGTCTGAAGCAATGTTTGCTAATTGTTTTGAGCAAAGCTACGTTTATGCAAGGCTAGATGTTTATCAGACAGTTTAACAACTCCTCATACAGTAGCTGCAAATAGGGGTTGTCACAGAGACTGTAATGCAGTGGATGGTCTCCATGTACTTTGTCGTGGTAATTTTGACTAAGTAATCTATTAATGGTGGTCCCGCTCTGGTTTTCTGCCTCTCTTGGTTGGCCATTTTTGGCCCTAAAGCTCATAGTCGGTATAAATCCCACCCATATCTTGGAGACTGGTGTTTCTAGTAGCTATGCGTGCATGAAGGACTTGAGCGAGTCTGTAGAAAACGCTATGCAGAGGGATTTACTTAGATTTTGGGCAATGTTAGCATGTGCCCCTTTCTTGAAGGTAAAAATATATATGGCGATCATCTACAGTTTTATCCCTTTTATTTTAAGACAAGCATGTTTATATGCATTTTTTTAAACATTCATTAGAATTTACGATGTGCCCTGTGGTACTTGCCTGAATGTAGCTAGCAGTAGCACTAAACGTGAGATCCTTATACAAAATGCTGATTGTAATAAAGTTGTCAGTAGCATTTCCACTTGGAAGGACTTTTTCAGAAGCGACTCAACCCTGGAAAACTTTTATTAAGACAAGCATGTTTATATGCATTTTTTTAAACATTCATTAGAATTTACGATGTGCCCTGTGGTACTTGCCTGAATGTAGCTAGCAGTAGCACTAAACGTGAGATCCTTATACAAAATGCTGATTGTAATAAAGTTGTCAGTAGCATTTCCACTTGGAAGGACTTTTTCAGAAGCGACTCAACCCTGGAAAACTTATATGTAGCTCTTGGAAGCTTTATTGTAAAGGTGTGCCTGGTGGGAATGGCATCTTTGTACATCTGAGGTTCTGGTTTCCTCCTCTCTGAGCACCAAATAGGGTTAGTTCAGTAGAGAAGCTGAGAAAATGTAATAGAAAGAAAACATGTCTTCACAGGGCAGGCATACCCTGACAGCTCTCATCTTAGTCTTCCATGGATATACTTTGCAACTCGATTGCAACAGCTAGGATGTTGTCTCATTATTTATTTATTATATGATAGCATTGTGTCTCCAAACATGGTATTTTCTCTGGTTGATTTGGATTAATTTACGTGATCTTTCTCTGATCATGTAATTTACATGATCTGATGATACTGAAATGATTCTCTATGTCGTTTTTTGGGGCTGTTACTGAAATTTCCAGATAAAGGTTCCCTAGGCTTTATGCTAAAGAAAACAGTTGGGATTTTTTTCCAGTTTCATTTAAAAATCAGATGTTAAAAATGCAGCTCTTTGCAAAGAGGAGTAGTAGCAATTTGTAGAACACATGGGGTATGATATTTGAGAAATACTGCAATCCTTGCACCCACACCATTTATTTTGGGCTGTTACTGAAATTTCCAGATAAAGGTTCCCTAGGCTTTATGCTAAAGAAAACAGTTGGGATTTTTTTCCAGTTTCATTTAAAAATCAGATGTTAAAAATGCAGCTCTTTGCAAAGAGGAGTAGTAGCAATTTGTAGAACACATGGGGTATGATATTTGAGAAATACTGCAATCCTTGCACCCATACCATTTATTTTGTTGGAGAAAAAACAGACTGGCTTGTGTTCCTTCTTTGTTGTTTCTTATTTTTGAAGACTAGAACGTGCGTTTGCCTCACAGTAAAGCAAAGGCACACTCTGGGCTAAAAAGATTTCATTTTATTTCTCATGGCGTCCTCAGTTGGTGGTTGCACACTGAACAGCAGTGCTGACCTGAGGAGACCCTAGGTCCAGCTGTTTGCTCCCAACTCTCCCATAGCTCGTTCTGTGGAGGCACAACAGCTTGGAGCTGGAGGCTTGTTAACTTGGCGCTTCCAAAATGTAACCACAGCTGCCTGCCCCAAGGAGGTGAAGGAGGGGAGACTAAAGGATGATTCTGAACAGGCTACTTCTCGTGAGAAATGAACAGCTTAATTGGTGTGTTTCTCTATCAGTTTCTAAATTGTTATCCTTTGTTGCTTCTCACTTTTTTACCTTTTGCCTGTGGATGCCAGAATGTCTGTAACATCTTTAGAGTTGGGTTTTTGAGCAAGAAGAAAAGGAATTTGGCCCTAAAAAGAACTCGGTGACAAAAGAAAAGAAAATAACCACAAATTAGAGTGTTTGTGTCTGTAGAAGACAGGAGCGATAATTAGTGTTCGGATCATTTGATGGTGCATAAAAGAACTTGTACCTGAGAATTGGTGGCAAAATGTAAATTATAGTGATTAACTTTTACAGCAGAGCTTCTGGCTGGGTTTTATTTTTCTTCTCCACTCCCATTCCCAAAGTCCTTCCTGATGATTGTGCAGATTTCTCATAGCATCCCAGGAGAATTGCATTATGTAGGCCAGTAATTATACAGAGTCATTGTAGTTGAATGTCATTAAATGAAGCCATATGTGCTGATGGCATGAATTCCCAAGGAAAAAAAATAAAATCAAACTTTCATTTCCACCTAAACTCTGTGGTTTCTTACGTTCCTCTTACTAAAACTAAAAGGAAAATCATGGCTATTTCTAATTGAGCATCTTTTCATTACTTCTAATAATTTTAAGATACTTAAAATATTATTTAATGATTGTAGAATACTTTTATGAACGGCTCACCTGCACTTCCTGCAGATTGTCATGTAGTATTTGAATTTTTCCTTAATTTAATTCTTGATATCTCAATAATTGAGGTGGGAGGTGGGGGACCAACAGTGGCTATCTCTGTGTCCTGAGAATATGAGGACTGAATTTCTTCCAGATATAATCAAGCTGTTCCAGGTGTCTGTTACAGTATGAGGAATCCTGTGCATGCTTCTTGGTGTTGAATACTCTGATAACTTCCTATCACTACCATAGTGCTCCATCTCCAATTTAGTTTTTCTAAAGTTTATCCAAAAACCTTTTGCTCTCCAAAAATGCTCTCAATTAACAAGTGCGTCTCTTTATCTGTCAGTATCCTATCGACCTGCTTGTGTTTACTTGTAGGGTGAAAAGCTTCAGTCATATCCACAGTTCTGTACATAGTTCCTGAAGCAGAATATCCTCCCAAAATACTATATTGTAAAAACACAGCTCAAAATACGCAATACACTTTTCTTTAAAGTGTATTTTAAACTGTATGCTAATTTTCTTGCTTATTTGCCAGGCTGCTCTTGGCATCTATGATATGATACATATTATAATAAATATTAAAGTAATAATACTTAAAATACACAATGTGTATATACAATATGATATATAATAAAATATTATAATAACTTATTATATATACATAGGCATTTTATATATAATTTTATGTAGAGCATACTGAACATCATTTTTTGCCCTCTTTGCCTAGTAATTATAAGGATCAACACTACCAGCCTATCTAGGAGTTGTTACTGGTTTTTATCAAGAAACGTTTTCGCAACTAGTAATATTAAGGATCAACACTACCAGCCTATCTAGGAGTTGTTACTGGTTTTTATCAAGAAACGTTTTCTCGCAACTAGCACTTCCTTGAGAACTACCTGGTGGATTAAAGAATTCTGCTTCAGTGTAGGAAAGGGGAAGTTCTGATCACATCGCAGAAGACTTCTCCACTCCTTGAGTGTATTTAGAAGGGAGTAAAAATGGAAAGAAAAAAAAAAAAGCCCATACATTTTCTTTGATGATGTGCATCTTCCACAAATCTTGGTGGTTTAATTTTGCGGTGGTAGTGCCTCACAGGTGGGCTGGTTTACTCAGCATGTGTAGGAGTTTTCTTTCAGTATTGAAAAAGAATAGAGAAGGGGGAATGAAGAGAAATTTAGTGCCTCTCCCCCTAGCTCTTATTTTTCTCTACTTTCTTGCTATAAATTATGTTTACTTATACCTGTTACAAATACAAAGGTTGTGATGTGCAGCGCCAAATATGCGAGCTTGATGGACAGGAAGATCTCTTCCTATGTTTTCCCAATCTGCCATCTTTTGTAAAGGCCTTTCAAATGTACAGACAAAGGGAAGAAAAAAAAAAAAAACCACAACTCTATAATATAAAATTTGTATTATTGTCATTTGACTTGCATACATATGGGGAGATGCATCTTTCCCCTGGTGTGAGGGACTTCACAGCCATCCCCATATACATTAGATGGAAACATGGGCTGCAGCAGCCAGTGCTCTTTGGTGGGAAGGTGGGAAGACTACAGTCCACTCAGACTCCTCATTAAATCCACAGCACTTAGCTGTTGGGACTCGTGGTGCTTAACTTGAGCCATATGAAAATGAAACATAGTTGAAGGCGATTTTTTTAGACTCCATCTGTTGTCAATGGAGAAACTCCACAGCATTAATTCTCCTTGTCTGAGACATCTAATTTAAGATGAGGAGAATTGCCTCCTAAGGGTATTTTTCCATTGACTACAGCAGGAGCCAGACAAGTGGCATAGATTAGATAACTGACTTCTCTAAGGCTAAATGTAGGTGAGATTATTTTCCCAGGTGGCAACATACATTTAACCTTAAATTCTTTTTTCTGTTTCAGTAAGAGAGAGATATGTGAAAATGCATTGTTTTATCAAGATATGAAAAGAGTGGTGAAGAATTTTCTATTAAGCTAAGAACTAAGAGATTATTCAGAGACTTTATTCAGTCTTCCAGCTAATTTTTATTTCTCAGTCAGAAACTGTTCTTTACCATGGGGCCATCTGTTTCAAATTCCTTCCTTGCAGTGTTGGATACAGGGATGAAAATGTGGCTAAGTTGTGTAGAGAGCTGATAGAAAACTGGTCTCCAAATACATAATGCTGTTTCAGTACTAAGGTTGTACACAAAGTTTTCCTGTAACTGTACTTAGAAATGCCTGACCTTTTAAGGTTGTTATAGTAAATACTGCCTTAAGCCCTAGTGCTCCTGATATAATGCAAGTTGCATCAGATCTGAATATCAGCATATCGAAAGAGTAGCTCCTGTCTAAAGCCCCCCTCCTTCTTCCAACAATAAGCTGCAGTTGGTCATCTCAACTCTTTTTTTCTGTCTAGACAAACTGTGATATATGTTAAGAGACCTGCTCAAACTTCTCAGTTTAAGAGTCTTTTTTTGCAAATGGTAACTGCTTTTCAGGCAAAATCCAGGAAGCCCTCTTTTGAAAGATGTATGGGTTTCTTCTTTTGGTTTGTTGTGGGGTCTTAAAGAAATGTTTCCTGTTGCTTAAGTTCCTTCAAAATATGTTTTCTTCCTCAGCCAGGAATTCCAGCAAGAAATTGGACTTCGGTTCTTTTTTGCTAGTTCAGCTACAATCTCTTGTATTACTTTTAAGCTGCCTAATGACCGTGAACCCTAGATTTCCCATCTGTGAAGGGGAATGAGGGGAGGGTGGTATATTGCATCCTTAGAGGTTGCTTACAAAATTTTTCATTACTAGGTGAGATGTTTTTAATGAAACATTGGTGGAAGGCTCTTAAGAAGAGCAAACTGATTTTGCTATTCTACCCACTATTGATAAGAGTAACATCTTGTGCCCAGAGTTCTGCTTTAAAAATAGTTAAACAAGGTGCATATATACACAGTTGAGGCAAATTTTGTCTTTATTATGTTTTTTTCCTAGTACCATGAGCTCACGACACTCTGCCAGCCCGGTTGTTTTTACCAGTGCCAGAAGCTCACCTAAAGAAGAGCTTCATTCTGCTACTTCTCCCCAGCTCGCACCTTCTTTCTCCTCTTCCTCTTCCTCCTCATCTGGTCCTAGGACTTTCTACCCTCGTCAGGGTGCTACTAGCAAGTATCTGATTGGATGGAAAAAGCCAGAAGGGACAATAAACTCAGTGGGGTTTATGGATTCAAGAAAGTAAGACTGTTTTTTTTGTTCTCTTGTTTGGTTATTTACTTTAATTGTAAAGAAGCATTGAGATCTGTGACACTTCTCTGTATAGAAGAGCTCAGGACTATTTAATAGAATGCTTAGTCTTCTGTAGAACTTGATCTCTAATCTAGAGTTCTGCAGTTAGGCTTAAATATTTGACAGTTGGCTAATCTAATTCACTGTTAAGTTGTAAAAGATTTTTTTTTATAATTTTTAGAGAGCTGTATGGATTTCAGTCCTATTAAAGCTTATCTTTCCTTGGGCCTTCTTAAAGGTGACTCAAAAATGCTATTTGAGCAAATACTAAAAATCCTCTTAACATAGAGCCTGAGTTCTTCCTTAAGCCATGTAGTAGTACCGTGCATGCTATGCATTAGCTCTGTGGCACTCCATGTTGCCTTGTTAAGGTTGCTGCCGGTATCCAGTCTAACTGGCTTAAAGCAAGCCAAGATCTCTCTCTGTTACAATATGCAACCATCTCTAGGAAGAGAAATTGAGAAACAACTTATTACTGAAAATATTGTCCCTTTAAGTCTAGCATGACTTGGAAAGCAAGTGATTCCTTATATTGGGTCAAGCACAGTATCCCTAGATGATGCTGATAACTGGCTGTCAAAAGGAGATGGTGAAAATTTGTGAAAACAGCATTATAAAAAGCCAGTTAAAAGAGGAAAGAAACAGTGATTTGCTGCTTCTGAGCTCATTTAAGACATTTATAATTTTTAGTTTTGTACAGAATACACATTATTTTAATAGATTCAGTCCCTTATTGGGAAAATGTATTATGATAACCTTTGACTGTATTGCTAGTTGATTTTTTTAACAAGTTTATTGCTTCAGCAGGTATTCGTTAAGATGAGGCTCTGCTGTATTAGTGAAACTCCTTCCCTCCTCTGTGCCCCCTACCTAGGTTTTTTCTTTGAAAATCTTGAGGGTGCTATAATTCTTGTTTCATTCATGCCTCCTGCCCCAGGGCTTTGAGACCTGAATGTGTCTGTTCCTTTCATTTAAGACGTCACCAGAGCGATGGCAATGAAATGGCCCACCCTCGGCTGCGTGCTTCAGCGAGAGATCTGCGAGCATCACCAAAACAAGCATCCAAGTCCACCGTTGAAGAAGAGCTGAAGAAATTGATAGATCTTGATAGCCCAACACCTGAATCCCAGAAGAATTTTAAGGTATGTTAAAGAGAGAGTCTGTCATCTGCCTATCTCTTGTCACAGTTAAGTGAAATCTGAGAATACCTGAAGAGCAATGCACAGGTCCTCTTCTGATCCAAGTCATAGTTCAGTTGTTACAAAATAGAAATGTGTAAAGTTAGGCTTTATAAGAATTTGATGATTGAGTTCATTGCTGCCTAGGCACATCAACTCATACAGCAAACACATCACAATTTGGAGGAGGATGAAGGCTGTGAAGCTTTAAGATTTCTGTGTAGAAAATGCTGAGTGCTTTCAAAGCAGTCAAAGCTGAAGCGTTCATTCATACAGAGCTTACTCAGTTGGACTTTGCATTGGACTCAAGAGTTTCTCAGATAGGATCTTTTTTATTCTCACCCATAACAGGAGAATAAAATGCAAGGCATTCCCTGAATTCTCATCATGGACAGAAAGTCATCTGTTTGTCACAGACTTACCTACTAGAGAAATACATTTGGGGGACAGTTTCATTACTACAGTCACGGCAATATTATTACAGTTGTGTGGAAATTTAAAGAGACTAGTATACCAAATTGCAAAGAATGTTTAGGACTGCTGGCTCATGGAAAATCCTGTAGCGTTGTCTTATGCATTTGAATTCTTCTGCTCCGATTGCATCACTAGACAGTGACTTGTTGATGGTATTGAAACTTGTCGTGGTTTAACCCCAGCTGGCAACTGAGCACCACAGAGCCGCTTGCTCACTCCTCCCCGCCCCCCCGCTGGGATGGGGGAGAGAATCGGAAGAGCAAAAGTGAGAAAACTCGTGGGTTGAGATAAGAACAGTTTAATAATTGAAATAAAGTAAAATAGTAATAATAATGAATATACAAAGCAAGTGATGCACAATGCAATTGCTCACCACCCGCCAACCGATGCCCACCCAGTCCCCGAGCAGTGGCCCCCCGGCCAGCTTTCCCCCAGTTTATGTACTGAGCATGAAGAGAATGTCTTGATTTCTACAGTCTCTGTGTACAGTCAGTGCTTAACAGCTCAGGCTCATCACCTAGAGCCCAAATGGTTTCCACAGCAACCATGCAGAAGAGAGAGCTGCAACTTCTTTCTTTGCTTGTAAAAACCTAAACTGGCATATTAAAACTTCTAAGTGCTAGGTTTCGTACACGGATGTCCTGGTTATGGCTGGGATAGAGTTAATTTTCTTCCTAGTAGCTGGCACAGTGCTGTGTTTTGG
>NW_008795283.1:901195-926733 GCF_000699145.1 Aptenodytes forsteri | reverse complement strand
GACTGGCTGGGCATCGGTCGGCGGGTGGTGAGCAATTGCATTGTGCATCACTTGCTTTGTATATTTTTTTATTATTATTACTATTTTATTTTATTTCAATTATTAAACTGTTTTTATCTCAACCCATGAGTTTTCTCACTTTTGCTCTTCCGATTCTCTCCCCCATCCCACCAGGGGGGTGGGGAGCAGTGAGCGAGCGGCTGTGTGGTGCTCAGTTGCTGACTGACGTTAAACCACAACAATGGATTATTTCAGATGTTACCTTTGAGGCTGGAGGGAAAAAAAAAAACCTTGCCAATGGCAAGATACCTTTTTCTTAGGTTTGTGGTAGTTCTGAGGGGAGTGGGACATGGGCGATGCAAGCATCTCCTGTTGGTTGTTTTGAGCAAGGGCATTGTTCTCATTCCAAGAAATTCCGTTCTGCTTAAAGAGGTGACCTGAAGACCATGAAAAGTGTATATGTTGCTAAGTTTGTTGGTTTTTTGCTTTGGGGTTAGTGACTCAATTCTTACCCTGATCTTTATTTCCTGGTGACTGTAACAAGTGTGTTAACTCAGGTTGCACTTTTGATAAATTTCTGCAAGTTACTAACATTCTATCACACCAATAAATTAAATCTTTTCCATTTTAAAAGTAACTGTCATTTCTGCCCACTGCATGATTTATATTTCATCTTACAAAAATGTTGCTCTTACAGCATAAAAATTTTTTGACAGTTTAAAAAAAAAATAAGAACAGGAATGATAATGCCCTTCATCAGTTCACTGCACAAAGACCAAAAATCCTCCTCCTTCCTGTCTGTTGACTGCCAAAGGCTTTGTTTGCTAGTAGAATTTGTTCTGCGTCGTGATTTTCTTTTGCATCTTTTTATTATCTTCCCAGCCTTCCTTATCTCCTTACCTACTACTTACGCATTATACCTTCTCAGACAAGTCACCCTTCTTTTTCTCTTCCCTCTGCTCTATTACCAGAAGACAATTCCTACCAGTATTGACTCTGTTTCGACTCCATCAGATGTTCATATCTTTGCAACCTCTTAGTCTCAAGGTCTGATATTAACTGGTGGTTCCAGCTCCTAATTCTTTAACACTAAGTGAACTACAGGCCCCTTGAGTAAACACTGCTTAACTTAGCAGCTTTTTCTTTTCCTTTGCCACTTCAGGACAAGTGCTGGGAGATTTCACTGGAACATAACATGAACCTGCCGATTGAGCTTTTAAATTTCAGAATAAAAAAGCAGCTTGATCTTCAATGTAACATAGTGACAGCTGTGTATTACAAGTTGTAATTTCTCTAATGTTAACTGTATATGCAAGGTTCATCCTGTGATGGGCATGTCCTGAGGGAGGCAATGCAGAAGGGAGAAGTTGACGTACTAGAAAGTTGGCATGGGACATGGCTTCTCTTTCCTTTCTTGTTTTTTTGATGATAGCAGGTTTTTGAAAGTAATCTTAATTGTTTGTGATCCTTAATACGTAAAAGCAAAACCTGAAGCAGTCTTTTAATACTGGAATTCACAATGTTTTGGGGAAAAAAAATTCTGGCAGATTGTCTTCCATTGGTACTACAGTACCAATAGTCCCTCCTCCACACTCTTCTCCCACCTTGTAGTGTGGGATTTTGATCACAGGAATAGAGTACCGTCTGTTTAAATATTCTTTTCCTTTTTGTGAGACGAGTTAACTATTTTTCTGTGCAAATGAGCAACTCTTTATAATGTTTAAGCACTTTTTCTGGAAATCATATTATCTCCTTTTTTGTTTAAACTTGCTTACAGAGCAAATGAGGGTGGTGAGGGCTTCCTTTCTGTTTGCCGTTTCTCCATGAAAGCCTTTGGACCAAATTTCAACCAAACCGTAAAGAAATGTTATGTCTTAGAGATAGTTAGATTGCTACAGGTTTCATGAAAATCAGTGTCTCTGCTGATGGGAATGGTTATGCATTCTTTGATAGCAGCTCACTGGCACTGGCCGGAGAGTACGTAACTCCAGGCTAACCACAGCATTGCTTTCTCCGATGTGGAGCATGGGGAAAGCTGGGATGATGGTGGGGGTAAGACACAAGTTGTCTTACTTATGGGACTACTAAAATTATTTAATTTTTATTCAAATCCTTCTGAAGAATCGAAGCAGTGGTGGGCGTTCCTAGTTGTTCAGTAATACGAGACTTTTAATTAGTTGGCATTTGCTGGGGCTCTGCCTGCAGGAAGGCAGCCTCCCCCAGGCACGAGGGAGAACTCTGGTTTATGCAGTGTTCAGTCTGTTTCTGTAAACATTATCTCTGCAACATGTCAGCTCTAGAATCCGTGAGGGCTGCCTGAGATTTCCACTTCAGGAGAAGTTTGAAAGGTATTTAAAAGGTAGAACGTGAGACTGGCTAAAAAAGACCTATATACATTATCTAGTTATAATCGCTTTCAAAGCAGATTCCTTTAGTTCTTTTTCCTATCCACTCTGAAAAAATACTATGTTAACACCTGCTTTCTTATTTAAAAAAAAAAGTTTTTAAAAACTATTTCAACATAGACTTCAAAAGTTTATTCTTTTTTTCTCATTTCTTTTTATTTGTTTTTATGAATGTTATAGTCACACACTCTGTCCTGTCAGTCTCCCTTTCCCAGCACTCCTACCACAAGGCGTGCCTTGCAAAGGACTTTGTCAGATGAGAGTATTTACAGTGGTCAAAGGGACCACTTCTTCACCTCGCGGGCCTCGCTCTTGGACCAAGCCATGCCAAATGATGTCCTGTTCACCAGCACGTACCCTTCTCTCCCAAAGTCACTGCCATTACGGAGACCATCATATACTTTGGGAATGAAATCACTACATGGTAAGTGTATTTCCCATTTTTCTACTTTCAGAGGAATCCTTTGTGAATCATGTTAAGGGAAAAATGTTTGTTGCAGCAATTAGTACTTCCATCTTGATTTTGCTAAAATGAGGAGAGTCAAGTCACATGCCTGAAAGTATAAAATAGGATGGAAATTCCCCCCCCACTTCAGTGTGTATAAGGCTGCATGACTGGTCATGCAGTTACCTTGTGGAGGGAGCACAAAAATTTGCCTCATCAGTTCTAAGTTTTCACCATTTCTTCCAGGAGTCATCTGGACCAATTGGACCAATGGGCAAATAACGTATGCCTGGTTATCCACCAGTGATAACTTCAGGTGTCAGTTCCTTTAGTGTGGGATTATGGGGACAAAATACTATTAGGAAAATAATGATATGAAGGCGGACATTTGGATGTACAACTACACCAGATACAGCTTTTATTGCAGCAACTGGTTTTAAATTCACTCCCTTACCCTATTCATTTTACAGGACTTGAGTTACTTAATTTTAGTCACACATCAACAGCTAACAAGAAGTAGTTACTTGGTAAACTGCTGTCAAGAAGGCACTTGGCTTTCCCCCATTAGTTTACTGAAAAGTCTCAGTAGGATTACCTGATAGGTTGTGTGTTGCCGCATGTGAATGTCTCAGTTGGTGAGAAAGGGAATTTTCACAGGTTCCTGCTGTACCTCATAACTAAATGTGTACTAAATGTGTTTTCCAGAAATAGAGCTAGATCTTCCAGTGTAGGATTCTGCAACGTTTTCTGAAGAAGTACCTATCTGCTGTAATTTATTCATGTTTTAGTATGTTTCAAGAGGAAAACGCAAGGCTATCAATAGATCCAACTCACTATAGCGGGCCCTAAGCACGGTCTGTATTTAGATACTTAAGATACATTTGACAGTGAAGGCTGCTGAAGAAATCTATTTTAAATTCTTTTCATCTGTCTGTGATCACCAGGCATCAGTTTTCAGTGTTGAACCTGACATTTGCACAGGCTGTTGTTTCTGTATAACATCTTTCTTGCATAAGAGTTAGGAAACTGAGCTCTCATCACTTCTGCTTTTTATATGCACAAAAATAACTTTGCAGACTTGGTTACACTTGTAACTGGCTAGCAGATTTGGCTTCTGAGGGCTTGGGGTCACAAGATTAATGATGCCATCTGAGTAGAAATGGAAAGCAGCAGCTTGGTCTCTTTTCATTTAGATGCCTGTATTGTCCAAAAAGAAAACCACAAAACCTTCTTTCACTGTCACGTTCTCTTCCACACCAAACCGATTGCTCCTCCTAGCACATAAGCTTTTCTACATTTGTCAACAAAACAAGATTTTCCATTTTCTGTAAAATGTAGGCCTGCATGATAAAAGAACCAGCTATTTAAGTGACACACAAATTGTCTCCCCCCCACAATTGCCTTTGCTGATAGAAGGATTAAATAGAGCTGGATATTTGATACCACAGGTATTTGTTGGCTTCCAGCTATTCAAAATTCTTGTAATTCAATGATCTTAATAACAAAGAACAGCTATTCCAGAGCACCTTCATTTGTTTTGAAGAGGGAAAACAATGAGCTAAAAATACTCTTATTTACTCATCTGTCTTAATTAACAATCCAACTCACACTTTTAAAACAGGTAATTTTTCAAATGGTTAGTTTTGTCTTCTAATTCTGTGTATCTTTTCACTAATTGTAAATTCTTTCCTGTTAAGAACTTCCCAAATAACTGACCTCTTTTGGGGAGATAATACAAGAATCCTCAGTGTTAATATTGAGCTATAAAAAGTAAACACGCATACAGGCAAAAAAAAAAAAATTCAAGATTTTTGAGCAGAGAAGTGAATGCAGTGTAGCTTTTCCAGTCATTGTTTCCCAGGCAGCAATATTATTTAGCTAAAGTTATTAGAAAGTTATTTTAGTTACTGAAGTTATATAGTTATTAGACTATAAAAAAAAAAAAATCAGGCAAAAATAAGCAACACAGCTGGTGGCATTTGTCTTCCAATGGGCTTGTGTCCTGCCCACCACGCTGTCTTTCTGTTCACTCTGGTCCAAATGGATTCTTCACTGTACCCTTCTTCTCTGCAGCTTCCTCCCAGGCGCCCAATCCATCTTCTGGCCCCTACATCTCTGGTGCTTCTAATACCGCCTACAAATTTTTCAAAACTTTCTTTACGCCCCAACAGAGGGCATGAGGAAGCAGGTTGTTGCTGCTTCTGAGCTTATACATGTGCTGACTGACCAGGCATTGCACGTTTTTTGATTGTGCAGCCAGTAAACTGAAATAAAGTAGATAATTGTTGGTTCACAGTTTGGTCTTTCCCTAATTAGTGGCAATAATTCAAGTGTTTCACTTTGCTAGGCACCAGTTTGCACAAAAATTACAGGGACTTTATATCCTTCTTTCAAGCTTGCCAATGTTTTTTCCATAGCGGGCCATGTACCAATGTATGGGTGGGTGTGGGTATTTTTCAGTAAAGATGAAGAGGTTTCACTAAACTGCTGAGAGATGTGCAGTGCTTTGGAAGTCATTTTAAGGGTTTTCTTGTTCTGATTCATCTTGGTAGGCCTAAGTCTGATCCCATTGGTTTACAAGATTGTAAAGAGAGGAGGAAAAAAACCCACAATTTTGTATTTTTACAGGAGCGAATAGGTGCCAGGGAGTGTAGAAGCCCAGCAAGGTGCAGAGGCCCCCAAAGTATCTTCAGCTTGTGCAGAGGCAGGAATCATTGGGTAGAAGAGTACTGCCCCCAGCCCCAGTGCTGGGGGGAGGCAGAAATTGGCTTTTGAAGTGCTAAGCTGCAAAGATTCAGGCAGGTTAGAAAGCAGCTGAATGTCCTGGTGAGAAGCACTGTCTTCTAAAAACTGGCTTGTAACATGCTGTGTCTGGTCAACTACAGTTGATCAAACATTGTACTGGGTTCTGGTTCCAAAAGTGCTATCCCAGAAAACTTAAAAATAGGGATGCATTAGTATTAAGAAGGGAATTTGGGGGTTTTATTATGAAGTTTATAATTTGTTCTGCATTACTCTAGGAGAGTTTTCTGCCTCAGACAGCTCCCTCACAGATATCCAGGAGCAAAGACGGCAGCCCATGCCAGACCCTGGTCTTATGCCATTGCCTGATTCTGCCTCTGATCTGGACTGGTCAAACTTGGTAGATGCTGCCAAAGCCTTTGAAGGTAAGTTTTCAGAACATAATACTTAGAAAACTGGTCTTTGTGCATGCTTCATTAAGGAGTGGGGTTTGTTTTGTTGTTGTTTTTATTTAATCTTGAGTCTTGCTTTTGTGGTTGTTACCGTTTCTACTTAGTCTGAAGCTTAAGCTCATTTAAAATAGCAACTCAAGTCTTAACAGCCTAAAACTTTCTATGTAATACTCAGATACCATTTCTTCATACTGGAATCCCTCTGTGCTACAGCTTGGCCAAATCTCTGTGAAACTGGCTACTTTTCATTTCATGTAGAGCAGTTGCAGACATCACAGCTAGGGTGGAAAAGACATCTGGCATGAAAGTGCAAAAGTCAAGTCAAATAGCAGGGGAAAAGCACATGAGCACACTAATGATTGCTTGCTTACTGCACTAGCAAGAAGTTTCTGTAGCGCAGCTGAAGTGCGCTGCCAAGGTAATTTGGGAAATATGCCTTGTTGGTATATATTTTTCCATTGCCATTCTTCTCGTTGCATACTCTGAATACACAGACTTGCACATAAGTGTCGTTTCATCCTATGGCACTTTCCGTCTCCTTGACACTTAGTAAACTGAAGAGAACTGTAAGCTGCCTAGATGTATTTGAATTTAAAATTAAATACACTTCAACCCAAAGGGAGTTTACCTTACAGTTACTATAATCCAATGGAAAAGTCTTCTAGGTGCATTAAACAAGTGCCTTTTCCTAATGTCTGGATAAATGCTGTCCCGCCCTCATGAAAGTGTTTTCACTGATCCTGAATCTTTTAGACATTATTCTGCGTGGTTGGAGAAGGCTGTGAAGTAACTTGCTTTCTTGGCTGGTCTCTGGTAGTAGCCATATACATCATCAAAACAGTGCATGTCTAAGCTGGTGTTCAAGACGTACATGTGTGCTCTGCTCTATTGCCATAGGAGTTGTAGGTTCAGCACGTCTCATATTTCTGCTGCGCAGTCTTGGGAAAAAATATTCAAAGTAAGCCTTAGTCCTCAGGAGGACGTGAATTTGTAGTGATGGTTTCTTCACCACCACATAGGGATGAAACCCAGGTTTTAATGCGTTTTACTGTGGTTGGCAATTTCTGTTTAAAAGATCCTCTTTTTTTGGTTAGATTTATTTGACTGCCCTCATTAACCTGAATCCCTCACTTTTGTAGGCCCCAAACTCACTTGTGTTTCTCTTTAGAAGTGTAGACAAAGTCAGTGTGGTGAAAACTGACAGCTCAGATGAAGAGCTGGGGTAACGTGTTGGCTGGTACCTTCATCTCACCACTGTAAAAAATATATTCAGATTTGACTTGGAGAGGGAACAGCTGTCTGATGTCAATATAATCCCAGTATCTAGTCTCTGCCAGGTGCCAGTAGGGATTGACAGGTATCAAGCAGCCTAAATTCTGATTTGTGATCCTGGACACCTCTCTTCTACATCGTTGGTTGGTGTCTTCAGCATAAGCCCCCAAAGTTCCAAATAGTGATATCTGCAAACAGCTGAAACAAAAACTGCCTGGATCCCTGAGCTACACGAACGCACAGTATTTTCATTCAAAGGGAAAAAGAAAGGAGCAGGAAAAAAATCCATCAAATACCAAGGCACGTTAATTTTAGCCTTGTTGAAAGCTCAGAATAAAAATTTGCCAAGCAGAAAAAGATGATACTGTTCTGTTTCCAGTGAGAGACCAGCAGCTGCTGAGGGAGAGAGATGTTAATTTATTAAACTAAAACGTGTTTATGTTACTGTTTGTGCTAGGAAACTCCAGAGGTAGGGGCAGTCAGTAGTTTACAGTCACACCACGTGATAATGATTCAGAGATGCGTTAAAACATCTGAGCAGTTACAGGACAAAAAAGTGTAGACACGAGGCAGGAAAGAGGTTTCACGTTTCAATCTGAAAATGTTTTCTAAGGCATAAGAAAAAAATTGCGGGTTCTGAAAAATTACATTGGTCATTTTACTTTCCACATGTAAATTGTGCACAGCGAGCTTTTCTTTCCTCAAGATAAAAGGTTCCTTTATGGAGTGAAGGAAGCTAAATATAGTTACTGAGTTAATAGGTAGTGTCATGCAGTTGTACCCAGGAAGTTCTGCACAGCGTTTGTTGTTTCAGCTTGGCTTCTTGCCTCTCTTGGAACTGGCCTTGGGTGGACTCTGTGGGCGCTGCTGGGGTATCTGCTTTGCACTCTCTAGCACCTCCCTCCCGGAGAGCTTCTTAGCCTGAGGGTGATGCGTGGTCTGTGGGAGCATGCAGTGCTATGCCAGAGCTAGCGCTGGCATGTTGAATCCAATACAGTGGAGAACCTGCTGCAAACACTTGCAATGCCAGTTTGCTTCTGTCCAGTCAATATTGGTATATCATCACCTTATCTTGCTTGAGACAGACTTTTTAAATTGCTTTGAGATCCTGCAGTGTAGCTGTTGTGCTGTGCATGAACAAATAATCGTTACTGCTGCCATTGGTTTTCTCTGTATGTTTGCCTTCTCAGTTCAGCGAGCTTCATTCTTTGCTGCTGCTGATGAAAATCACAGACCTGTGAGCGCTGCCTCCAGCAGTGATCAGGCTGAGGACCAGCTTACTGCACAGATAAAGCCTTATACAGGGTAAGTAAGTACACCAGATATGCAGGCTTCCTCAGCTAAAAACCAAGGAAAAGAGTAGGAACGTCTTTATTTGGAAGCAATCTCCAGGCTTCACAGAAGAACTCTTCACAAGTTCTCATGGAGAAGATGGTGGTGGGAAGTGAAAACAGAAGAATCGTAAGTACAGTTGAACCTTTTTGCAGGTTCTTTCTTGTCCGAGATGTTCATGAACGTGTCCAAAGCAATGGTAATTCAAGGCACATATAATGAGTAGAAGTAGAGAGAAGTCAAGTGATGGCATGGCCCCAATTAATCATGAGTTAAATTCGTTCTGTTGATCAATGTGCTGCATGTGTTCCATGTGCTCTTTGTTAGGTTCTTTTTGTTCATTTTGTGAATTCTTAGTGTACCTGAGTGCATACCTACATAAAGCCACTTGGTATAGACAAGGCTGTTAGCTACCCTATGTGAAGATAGTAAATCATATCAATACCTATTCTTGTTTCCTGCTTTCAACAGTAAAGAATCTCCTCCAACTCTCGCCTCTAAAGTGGACCAACTGGAAGGTTTGCTGAAGATGTTGCAAGAGGATTTAAGGAAGGTAAACATTTCATCTACAGAAAATCTGTAAGACACATATTTAGTGCTGATAGGTGATGCTAGTAACCGTGTAATCCTGCTTTGCCGTGCCTGAGCCTGTGACAGTCTCATCCTTGTATGAGAAAGACATTTCTTTACTACTTTTCTCAGGCCACACTTCTAATATATGCAAGGCTAGGGTGGAGTGTCTAAATTTGTAGGCATCTGATTCCTCTGCTCAAATTAGGAGGGTGATTCAGAGTACCTCCACTCCTAATTCAGGTGACACTGTGAAACGTTTGAAGTTAGTCCATGTAAATATATCCTGCTGATGTTGAAAAGTTGACAGTATTATCTAAACGTATAATTTCTACTGTGGAAACTTCCTGTATTGTGTTACTGCCTGCTTGATCCAAGAAGGATCTGCTGTGGTCAGATGAAAAAGCCTCTTAGCTGGGGAAGTATTTGCAGGAATATTTCCTATGTCTTATTTAGTTAACCATCAGCAGTTGTACATACACGTTGTACGTACAGAACAGGGCATGCCCAATTTTATTTCACCACTTGGGGAGCCAGCTTCTGTATTAGAATTTAATAGAGAGAAATCCTGCTCGTTCAAGCAAAAAGCGAGGAGTGAAATGTCACAAATGACCCTTAGATATAAGACCATGTGTTACTGCACATAAAATCCTTATAAAGAACGAGACTCGTGCTCTCTTCAGAGATTCTTGCCTCTCTATATAGGTAGGAAGCATGACCTGACATTTCCACTAAGTTCTGTATTTTTCCTCGTGCCTAAGGAAAAAGAGGACAAGGCCAGTCTTCAGGCTGAAGTGCAGCATTTGCGGGAAGACAACTTGAGGTTACAGGAGGAATCCCAGAATGCAACCGAGAAACTGAAGAAATTCACCGAATGGGTTTTCAACACAATTGATATGAACTGAGAACAGTGTATGGGGAAGGAAACTCTCTGTTATGAATATTATTACTGGGACTTAAGCTTTAATGCCACCTTAATCATGACATGTGAAAGTATAGTCAGAGCACTTCCCTGTCCTTCATCCTCCAATAACCCTTTTTTGCATCTCTGCGCGCACTCAGAACAATTGCAGATAAACAATCAATGTCTGCCTTTTGTAGAAAAAAATAAAGTAAATAATTTTAAAAAGGTAAAATAAAAGTTTAACTGCTAAAATGTGAATGTCTATTTTTTGCACATTGTCTCTTTATCTGTTATGTACAAAATGATTTGGAGGCTGGATCAGGCTTGCTGTTCCATCTGCCTCTGTTTCCATTAACTCCTTTCTCTCTGTTTCAGGTAATCTGCTTTTCCTTGCAGCTTTGGCAAATATTATGACATCTAGAAAATTAGAAAGAAATGTTTATTTTACTGCTCTTCTTACATTGTTTTCTGAAGTATGCCACAGACAAGGGGATGTAATGCAATGTTTTAGGTGTCTCCTTAGCAATTTGCGCTTGATTGCTAGTGCTACCTTCCCATACATTACAGAGAACGCGTGTCCATAGTGTATGGTACAGTACAACCAGCATCATAACGTTTGGAGAGAGACTAGAGACGTGAGCCATGGGTGAGGCATATTACCACACATCTATTGCATTAGCATTTCTGGTAGTCTTTGTTTCCCATGGAAACAATGGCTGCAAGTAACTTTACGAACAGCAAAACTAGGCATGCTGCAGTTCGTATTGTATCAGGCGGGCTGAGAGATACTGAGTACTGTTGCTGTACCGCTTAAATTTAGTCCCCTTCCCTTCCAGGGGAATCTGTTACTCGCATATGTGCAGAAGACTTGGGCTGAAGTTGTAAAGAGATTAAGATTTCTTTCCCCTGAACTGTTTCCATGAAAAGCCACATAAACCATCCCTGTGCACCTGCCCTCCCATTCCATTTCTCTGGACTTCTCAAATCACAACAGATTTGAGAAATGTTTATTCAACTTGTGTTTTATTACGAGAGGTCTTCTAAATCTTTTACTGTGGTAGACAGAGGACTATGTAAGGGGTGAATTAGAGAAGTGTGTTTTTTAAAGGACTGGGATAGGATTGGAGCTCTGAAATCCACAATCCCCAGTGAAACTGTCTAGCATGAGGTTTCCCAAACTGCCTCATGCCAGGAAACTTAATTTCTTGTTCTTTGAAGGAACAGCTAACTTGCCACAACATGTTACCTCTCCAGAAAATACCTTTTAAGTGTCAGAATACGACTTTTAAGCGCCACAGTCTGCACAGGCATTCAACTATGCAGTGTGCTGAGAAACCTTTTCTACTCCCTTCTGAGGATACAGTCACTACCTTAATAAATATTGCCTTGCATAAAGTGCAGCATATTTGGGGGTTAATTTCAAGAGCATCCACTCCCTTCCCTTTACCACATTCTCAAATACACAGATTAAAATCATCGGGCATATTCTTGTCACAGAAACTTCCACGCTCTTCTCAAATCCCTTTTTCATGCTCTTTAATCTTGCTCCACACAAGTACACGCTACACTTCAACCTCAAACTTCATTTGTGATGCTAATCCCCATGGAGTTCTTCTCTAATGTTTTGTCATGGAAATGGATCTCTTTGGAACTATTTCTGGAGTGCTTTTGTAAAGGTTTAGAATGTCTTGGGTTTTTTAATGACTTGTATGAAGGAGATTTATATAATGCCTGATATTATTTGTAAATGGGAAATATTGCTAACATCTCTGAGCATCCTGAAGTCTTGCTTTTATTCTCTTTTATTTTTAAGTTTGGTTTTTATTTTATTTCAAAAAATATTTTGGGACTTGGGGCAGACTATTTATTAGAGTTTTGCAACAGAGTTCTTCTTGTATGATGCCACTGAAGGCTACTTGTAAAATTCTGACAATAAAACTCATTTTAAAGGCTCTTCTAAACCATTTTCTTCCGATTTTGTTGGGTTTGTTGTTTAAGACTTTCCAGAGTGTCCATTTCTTCCTGTTTTCTTCTTGTACCACTTTTCTCAGTGCGTAGCAACAGAAGAGTTTCATTCTGTATCAGATTTCTACTTTTTATCCCTTTGGAGGCTATTACTTGGTATGTATACACGCGCTTCATCCCTTGACTTTTTACTTGTATTACTGCACAAATGAATTTCTTTCCCCGTTTACAAGGTTTTGCTACCTTTAACAGTGACTCTGAGCTTCACCAGGCTGATATGGTAAAGGAGGGCAGTAGTTTTTTTATCATTTATCAGGATTTTAGAACTCACTTGGAAAAATTGAAGCCAATTTAGGTCAAAACCAAACTTGCCTGGCACATCTGCCCAAGGGCACGCACAGCTTTCAGCATCCCAGAGCCAAACCTGTGAGCACGCAATGTTAGGTGTTAGGGTTGGCTGAGGTGGGGGGGGGCAGATACCCCATTTCTTTTGTTTTCCAGATCTCCTCCTTTGACTTGGGAGATGGCCTTGGACATGTTTTGAACAGACCTTTTTTTGGCCCAGTGGATCAGCATTCTGCACAGCTTAAAAATGTGGAACTAGGTTGGTCTTCAGGAAAGCATCTTCCAGGTTTGCTGAATAGATCCTTAGAAGGCACATGGGGAGAGAAAATCCGTCTCTTTCTAGCAGTGAAGTACCTGACCAAGAGAGCTCTGAAGCAGCAACAGCAAATAGAAACACCTGATCAAAAAATAGGGGTTAAATCTTGGAAAGAAAACTAGATGTTGTCTTACCATTTGTAATTGGATACTGGTAACTGAGTTGAAGCAGAAAGTTTCCTGCAGGTCAAGGAGTTGCCCTGCCCACATTCGTAATGAATTCACGCCAGAGGTTCCCACGCTCCGCCATGGACACTGCTAGGTCAGCCTAGATCAGGGCAAGATCTAACTCGCAGGCATCTCCTCACAGCCTGAGTAGTTATTGGCCTAAGCAGAAGGCGGGTGGCTGTGGGAGGTGTGGGTAACAGGGGCTGCCTTCCTATTTCACCCGTTTCTCCCAAGAACATGATTTTTTTATATTCCTGGAAACAGTTTTGTATTCCTTGTCTACGTTCCAGTGCGAAGGTACTGTTCTCCCTGTGATGGTGTTTTGGATAGCCAGATGTGGCTGGTACAGCAGCAGAAGGCTGCCTTCTCTCAAAATCCCCAAATCAGTGGGGGTCACCACGGGGGGTCTGCAGCTTGCATGATCAATAATACTCTATCAGAAGTGAAGCAGGGTGTAGGTAACAGGTCAGAGGGTATCAGGCTGTGGTAAGAGGCGAGCTGTGAGGCACGCAGGAGGTGGGATTGTGAGGGGAGAGGCTGGTGGGAAGGGGACCAGGAAGCCAGTTGCAGGGTTAGGGGAGAGATGTTGTGGGGATGAAATGCAACGCATCCAGGTTTTACTCCTCTAAAAGCGTGGTTACTGTATGAAAGCCTGTTTCTGTAGTAAGCTGTGTTCCAGACCCGATGAATGGGTGTTGTGAGGAAGCTTTTTCCCCAGCTTTTCCTTTTGTGGGAAAGGGCCCCATGAACCAGGCATAACTTGGGAGGGTTGTCTTGTCTGTTTTTAAAACCTTTACATAATCCTCTCATCTTCTAGTGCCTTCTTTTGGGTAGACGGTTAACAAATCATCTTTTAAAGCAGTCGGCTCTCTCCTAGCCAACACTTCAGTATGGTGTTAGTCCTGTATGTGAGCAACTTGCTTTGCTGCAAGACAGCAGGGTAACAGAGGCGGTTGCTGTTTACCAGCTGGTATGGCATCCAAAATTGGATTCCCTGGAGGAGAGATGACACTGTCCCTCCTCCATTGCTGCAGCTGGAGCAGAGATATGGGCTTTATTGAGGCGGTTAGTAATGGATGGGAGCTGGACAATGAGATGATGAGGCTTGTACAGATGCCTTCACCTCTTCCTGATATTAGCTGTGGTGAGGAAATCCTTGCTGTGCTGTTTGAGGCAATGCTGGAGGGGAAAAAAGCTCAGAAATACTTTGGAGCTTTGCAGTAAGAGCCCCTTCCCTTAGCAGAAGTTTTGGCTTCGGCTGGGCATGAGGGGAGCGAGGCTGAGGAGTTTGTGTGCGTCAGACTTGTTGGAGGCCAAGGTCTGGATTTGGAGCCCCATTTCCCTAAGGCAGGCAGTGGCTGATGGCAGCTACCTACATCCCCTTTCTGCAATGCAGACCCTGTCCCACTTTCCACTGCAGCAGCCTGGGGGGAGTCGCGCTTAGCTTTGGGGAGACACAGCTGGCTGCCGGGGGGGCCTTGCAGGGTTTTGCCCCGCTTGGTATGCAAGGTCACAGCAGGCAAGTCCCTCTCTCCAGCTTTTCCTGTGCTTGCATGGACCTGTCTCCCTCTAGAAGGTGATTTCAGCGTGTCACAACCAGCTTGTGTTTCTCCCAGATGTTTGGTATCTGAATGATTTAAAGTGGCCTGGGCTGTTTGTGGCATGGCTGTGTGGCCAGCTCGAGTGGGAGCTCCCACAGGGAGTAAAACCAAGGTGCTGCAGCAAGCTGCACAGCATTCCCAAACCGCAGGGGTAGGGGCTGCAGAATTTGTGGTCTATTGCAAGGTAACTCAGGTTGGAAGGATCCTCAGGAAGTCTCTTGTCCAACCCCCAACCAAAGCCAGGGTCAGCTCTGAGGTCAGACCAGGTTGCTCAGGATTTTATCCAGTTGGGTCTTGGAAAAAAAAACCTCCAGGGATGGAGACTGCGTGGTCTCTCTGGGCAATGCATGACTGTCCTCATCATGGAAAAGTTTTTATCAGGGTTAATTACTAGAAATGCGTAACCTCAGCAGCAGTTGCAGGCTACATTTTGCCTACGTTCCTCCAGGAGCTCATGACACAGGAGTCTGTACCCTCCTTGAAAGCCTGCGAGCTGTCCCCTGCCTGCGGCCAGCAGCAGAGCACCCACATTTGCTTTCCCTCTGTTGAGCCTGGTAGGAAGGAGGCCCTGCGGCTTGGTGTGTGCTGAGCTTTGTTTGCTCCACTAATCAACTTCCTACGGTACAGTTCTGATTTTTTTCTAGAGATTTCTCGTTTCTGTACTCAGTATCGCCTATTCATGCTTTAACCAAGGCCTGGATTGAGCCCCCTGGTTCTGCTTCGCTCTGCACTGCCTGTGAGAAGGATGCATGTGCTGCCAGGCGGGGAGGCACAGCTGCTGGGCAGGCGATGCTCTCAGCAGCCGAAGGAGGCCTGTCAGCTTTTGGCACACAAAGAAGTCAGAGACTGAAACTAGGATGTGTTCAAGGACTAGGACTGAATGTGGTTTCCTAACCTCATGTCATGATAGTGGCAAATGCCACCAACTAGTAACCAAAAAGAGGTTTCACGCCACAAGGGCAAAAAAACAGGGACTTGTCCTGGTGCTGTTTTAAACTTCATTCCTGTTCTTTCTTCTTGGTTCCTCCCACCTGCTCCTGCACTTCTCTTCCAGCAGAGTTTGTTTGTTGTGGCTGGTGACTGCTGATCTGGTGCAGCAAGAGTGCCTGCTGCGCTGATCCTGGCAGCAAAGCTGTGACTGCCTGTGGCTGAGCTGAAAGGTGAGACTGAGTCGAGCAATTGAAGCACTTCCCTGAACAAAAGAGCTTGACTGCTCACTTGATTTTGTGAAAGGGGTCGAGGCACATTTGCATCTTCTTTGCATCTCACACCTAAAATTGAGTTTGCTTAGCTGGAGCTGAGAGGCTCAGCTGGTAACTTACCTGTATGGAAGGAACAAGCGATGTCATGCCCAAAGAGCTATGTGCCAGAGATAACGCCTGAGATGTGTCTACCCACATGCAGCAGAAACAACCAGTATGTGCTTGCCTGGCTCTTTATCGCTTGGGGGTTTCAGCTCAGTCCAGCTCTGCACAGAGGAGCGTCCCAGAGCTCTGCTGTGCCAACTCCTGCTACTGGCATAGCATAGATGACAGTTTAGGAAGATTCCAGTCTTTTGTTTCCTCCCTGACCCATCACATTTGATCCTAATAGTGGGATAATATAAAAGCACATCTATTCGTTTTTAACATTCTTTGCAGTTCCTTTTTTTTTTCTTTAGAGGTTAGTTTTTTTCAAGCTATGCACAAGCATTTGACAAATGCCATTCTTCCTCGTGACTGCTTCACATTGGTAGACCAGTCAGCCACCACAACCTGTGAGTCCTAGTAGTATTATTGACTGGCAGATTGTTTTGTGACCTTCCTTACTTTATATTCTCCCTCTGCTCATGCTCAACATGCAGCCTGGACTGGGGAAAAAGAAGGGGCAGAGAGAGGTACATAGAACCGGCTTCTTGCCTAGTGAGTCTGTGCCTCTTAACGTTGATGCTTGCCTGTGTTTTGCCATACTTAGTACTCTTGAAACTGAAGAATTTTGCATGCATGCAGTTTTCAGGATGACCTGGAAATCCCTTATGGAGGGTAAACATCTGAGAGTCGCACCATATTCTGCTAACTGTTTGAGCAACTAGCAAGAAATAGTCTTCTCTTCTTCTTGCCTAGTGAGTCTGTGCCTCTTAACGTTGATGCTTGCCTGTGTTTTGCCATACTTAGTACTCTTGAAACTGAAGAATTTTGCATGCATGCAGTTTTCAGGATGACCTGGAAATCCCTTATGGAGGGTAAACATCTGAGAGTCGCACCATATTCTGCTAACTGTTTGAGCAACTAGCAAGAAATAGTCTCCTCTTCTTGATGAGAAGCTTGATGAGGTTACACCTACGGCATGGAAAATGAGTGTCCCTCTTGCCCATGATTTCTCTTTCAAGGCTTCCACAGCCTAAAAGCAGCACTGAAACTAGCATTAGTTCCAGAGCTTGGATTTGTTTGCCCTGATTTCCCAGTTAGATCTCAACTGACGTTCTCCAGTTAAAACCTGCAGGTTTTAGCCAGATTTGTTTTCTAACTGAGTGGTCAAATCATCATTAGACGGTCAAAATATGGGGCACGCCTCAGCCTGCATAGAGGAGGCTCATCAGAATCAGAGCATGTAGTGTGGGTCTCTCGTCTGCTGTAAGATGTCCTCCCCAAGTCCTGCCACTCCTGTGGGTCTCGGGGGTGCTACCTGTAATGTCATCTTTGCAGCTGGAACGGGCAGAAATGATGGGAAGCACCTCACAGAAAGGTGCTGGCAGGCAAAAACATCCCCTTCTGAGGTCAAGAAAAGGCAAGAAATTCTTCACACAACAGTCAGTAGAGCAGCCACAGCCAGCCTGGACAAGAGCCTTTGAGGTGTTTTCCCAGCAGCCTAGTGGCCAGCAGAACAGGAAAAACCAGGGCTGCTCTCTGTGAGACGCTGACCATTGCATGACAAGAGAAAAGGGAGAGGCAGACTGAAACTCTGTGTGTAAGCACGTGCCAGTCTCTCTTACTGAAGTTCCCCGAGTGAGAAGCAACAGAGTAGACTTGGAGCATGCCTTTGGGAACACAGAAAATTTTGCTTCAGCTTTGTGAGGTTTTTGGGAGAGGAGGGGGAGTTGTTTTGGTTTTTTTAAGGCATACTATCCACTTGCAGTCTAGTTTGTTTTAAAATGGACTATATTTTAGTGGTTTTATGCAGGGCAGATTTGAAAAGATCAGTTGGCAGTACCTAAATACACAGATAAAGGCTGTATTAGTTTCACAAAGCGCTGAAGTGGATGAAATGCTGAATCTCTGCTGGCTCCTGAACTTCACCTCTGTCCTCATGCGATGGGGAAAACCAACAAGGTTTCCCCTTACATAGCTTTGTACTTGTGGGCTTTGTAGCCACGATCAGCTCAAAAGAGGAGGCTTGAAGGGAAGGGCCATGCTTTCAGAAGAGCCTCTCTCTGAGTCAGGGGAGAAAGCAGAAGAAATTGAGTCCTTTTGGGAGACTACAGAGAGACCTGAAAAAAGGTTGGAAAGCAAGAAAACATGGCCAGATTTCTCAAAGGCACAACAGGGCTGATGGAGTCCGAGTGGGATCTCCCAAAGGGCCTGAGCAGGTGAGGTGCCCAGCCAGCAGCAAGCCCAGGCACACCTGCCAGGAGCATGGGGCAGCTCTGTGCTCCAGCAGTCCTCAGCCTGCCGCCGGGTCCCTGGTGCCAGGAGCATGGGGCAGCTCTGTGCTCCGGCAGTCGTCAGCCTGCCGCCGGGGCTCCTGGCTGAGCTCGGAAAAGGCTGACTGACCCGCTTGTTCGACTATTGCATTTGGAGCTGTGGTTGTTAAGCCAAGCGTAATTGATCTTCAGGCTTGGGGGAGTAAGCTGATCCCCTCTGTAGCCACTAACGAGCTTTCCCTGCGTACACCGTGCTGGATGCGGTGAGAGCTTTTGCAGACCTTGCCAAAGACGGGATATGGGTCCCCACGCCACGGCCCGAGCCAGCGTGACAGATCCTGCGCTCCAGAGCCAGCGTGCTGGGCTACCGCTCGCACAGCTGCGCTGGGGGAAGCCAGGCGCTGCTCTCCCTCGTAAGCAGTGACGAGCTGGGGAGGCCTCGTGTTGACTGGGCAAACTCTCGTGGGTGGAGGTTTTGTTCCCTGCAAATCCACCAGCAGCTGCAGTTTGGCTCTGGCTTGTGTTTTAGCTGCACCCCATGCTGAGAGATTTGGATGAACGCTTCTGGGTTGGTTATGTTGCAGTAAGAAATAAACCAGGAGGGTGGTTTAAATGAAGCTTATTTAAACAGTTGAACATAATTGCTGTTGGATGCACGCAAATCCATTATAGAAGGTTTTTCTTATTCTGTCCTGTGTTTATACTTTTTAGATGTTTTGCTGAAGAAAGATGTATTGATTCTCAGTGCATCTCCTAGCACTGAAGCATGCTGGTTTGCAACTAAACGTGACCCTTTGTATTGTAATTACAGCATGTTTTCTTAATCAGGGGATACATTAATTACTGAAATATGCATTGCTACACATATTTTAACAGGCCACATTTCTGATGTCCACATTCTTATGTCAGAAAATGATGGATGATGCATTTGTTTTTTTAATTTCATTGATTTACATGCCTGACTTGTGTTCGTTTGGATGGGAACTGAAACTTAGTACAACAAAGCAGCAAATTTTATCAGTTAAAAAGAATAACATTAAGTAACAAATAAGTTTATTAGACCTTGCTTTCTGTTTGAAACAAAAAGGTATTATTTTTGGTTAGTTAATTGAAATGATTGATACAGGTCCCCCTGTCCCATAAGTTTTGGAATTGCTAAGTCCCTTTTTTTTAACCTAGATTAGAAAAAAGTGGGGGGAAGCCGCCTTTTTTCAGTTTCCCATTGGTTTCTCAGCTTTAAATGAGCTGATCACTGCATTGCACTAATTGGAAAACTGAAATGAGGAATACATTGTTTGCACCTGCACAAGGGGTGCCTGTTGGCGAGAGATGGCTGTAGAGCTTTAGTAAACGTTCATTCCGGGTTCTTAGTCAGTGGTTTCCATCAATTCATTGGATTACCTGTTTTTTTAAGTGTCAGTAAAAATGTCCCGTTGGAGTTATTTTAATGTAATTGCAATACTTTTAGCAGACTATAGCATATTTCATACGTACCGCTCTATGCTGGCATTATTTTAAAATTGTAGGATCAGGAAGCTGAATTTACACAAATGAGCAGTGGCCGGGAGCAGGGTCTGGAGAGCCAGGGTTGAAAGGCTCCCTTCCCAGATCTGTCATGCTCTGATGTGAGACCGGAGGGGACGTCGCAAAGCTCCCCTGCCAAAGTACTCGGTAGTTCTGCACACCCAATCTGCAGGGCACCAGCACTCATCACTTAACTGCTACTGCATACTCACGAGGTCGAAGCCTTCTATGTAAGGCATGACCAAAAATCACTTCCTACAATGAATTTACAAATTAAGGCATTCAAAATTACTAGCAACCTTTGAGGACATCTTAATCTTAGTGCCGTCCACTTTTCTTCAAGTTCTCTGCGGTCTTGGTCTGATAACACACATCAGGAAGCTACCTGACAGATGAATTGGGGGATGTACAGTAATCCATTAATTATTTGTTCATACAAGGCTCTGCTAATCAAACCATTCAGTGCTTATACTGCTATTTATCAGCCAGTCTTGCAGAAACTTCTTAAATTGTGAAAACTTGTTTGCATTTACCTGCCGTGGAAAAATGCATTAATGCTAAATCCATTTGTTTTCACATTTTCAGGGAATGATGTAGCATCACAGACAGAACCAGGCTGATTCTGAAATTAAAAAAAAAAAAAAATCAAAATGTAGAGACATGGGATGGTATACTTCTGGCCTGTCTGTAGCCATCTATATATTTAATGCCTCGCTGATGGCAGCTGAAAGTTTCTTCTGCTGCCACGTCTATGCTATGAGCTAGTTTTGGTTTAATTTCTGAGACCAGATATATTAATAAATTAGTTTATATTAAACTGAAATATGTTTTAGTTATCCTCATCTGGACATGAATAAATACCAATAAAATAATTTTTTATTTATTTGACATAAAGCAAGTATTCTACTTGATCTGAAGCAGTATCCCCCATCTGGGGCACATGTGATCTCAGTGGGTTGGTAGTATTGGATGAGATGGAAGCCAGCCTGGCTTGGTGTTCAGCACTGGGCGTCTAGCTACAGACACAAGAACAGGGCAGATGTGCAGGATTATTCCCCCAGAATATACCTACAGCAATTTGGTTTAGCAACTTCCTGACCAGAGAGGTCACGATTGTATGTAAAAGCCCTCAGTCAATTTTCTTCCATGAACTTTTGTTTTACGTCTTTCAGAACCCGTGTAAGCTTCCTGCGCCTGTCCCACAGTGACTCTGCAGCTAACCCTCCGTTAGCTTATTCTGAGATTCCACACGCTAGTTCACCTGACTCTCCTCAGTTTATGCAAGGCAGGGACAGCAAATGATCCCTCCCTATTTACTGTCCCCAAACCATTCATGATTTAAAATACCTTTATTGTATTCTCCTTCAGTTGTCTCTTTTCCAGTCTTAGTCTGGTCTTAGTCTTGCTTTTTGTATGGAAGCACTTTCAAATCTTTCCCGTTGCTCTTCTCCGAGCCCTTTACGTTCTGCTAAGTTCTTTTGCAGATGGCAGGACCAGAAGTGCATGCAGTCTTTGGGATGCAGATGCACCACCATGTTATCCTGACATTCTCCATTTTGTTCTCTACCCCTTCCCAAAGTACTCCTAACACTTCAGACTGCTACTGAACATAAACTAAGCTGACATTATTTCTAAGAATCAGCTCAAGAGCCCATCTTGAGGTAATGAGGTCAGCACTGCTTTTCCCATGTCTATTATTTTGAATTTCTAGGTTGCAGTTTTTCTGCTGTTTTCTCACCTTGTTGCTTAGTAGCATATGGTTGTTTTGCAGCTCTTCACAGATAATCCTTCTGGTTTTACTCAGCATATCCTCATGCCACCAGGAGGTCTGTCACATTTATTACCCGCTCATTTGCCAGGTAATTTACCAAGTCCACTGAACATCGCAGCCTTCAACACTCATCCCTCTGATACTGCCCTGGTGAACTCCCTCCATTGTGAATGATTGCTGCTTATTTCCACCTTTTATTTCCCATCCTTTAATCATTCATCCACTCCTTATCCCATGAGAGTTTATATGCCTAGAGAACCTTTGGGGAAGAAGTTTGCTTCAAGGCCCTTCAGCAGGATAAGCAGGCGCTTGTACACACTGAGTCTTTCTTGTCTACATACTTGCTGGCTGCTTCAAAGACCTCTAATAGAGTTTCCAGCAAGAAGACAATGTGGGAGGAGGAAAGGGAGAGAGTGAAAGTGTCAGTATTACCTCCCTTCTACCAAACAGCCCAGTGGGTATAGAGTTTGTCCAGGATGCTGAAACTCTGCTTCACTGTCTCCTTCCTCTAAAGGGATTTGATATTGCATCTCCCAGGGAAGCATCCTAACTACCAGACTATTAGCTTAACTTCTATTTTCTCCCAGCTTTTCTTGTTAGTTATCTTTTGTTTGGCTTAAAATATGCATTGACTAAGGGATAGGAATTTCTAGCCTGGAGACTGTTATTTAGGTTCCTTTTTACCCATTGCTGTTTCAGTGAATATTTGGTTCCTCCAGTTGAAAGTGGAACCAATGGCAATGAAAATGACTGACAGCAGAATTGCATACAGCCCACGCATGAGGATGCTTGATTAAGAGAGAGTGAGAGATGTAGATCTTAAAAGGCTAGTGCTGGCTTTTGCAGCACTGCCAAATAGAGACCTCAACCACCTTCTTCACAATGAAGTCCAGCCTCCATCATCCACCTGCTCCTATTCCTCCCAGAGAACACCTTAATCTATTGAACAGTCCTGCTCTGTCTTCAGATGCTTTGAGGGATGATGCATATGGGGAAAAGGTTGGGGACGGAGCCACTGGAAGTGGGAGCAATGCAGGGATGTGCGTGTCCAGAGCTCCTACGATGGGGAAAGGAATGGGAACCCTAACATCTAGCAGGCAAGTTGGAAGGCGAGACCCCAGAAACAGAGAGGATTACCAAATCCTGCACTGCACTTGGAGAAGAAGTTGGAAAACCCAATAAAAGGAAACAGGATGGGGAGAAGGCAGGTTAGGGACACACACAGCTGTCATGGGGGAAGTACCTGCAAGTAACCCCTGGAAAGGACAGGACAGCAGGCAGAAAAATAAGTAAGGGGGTGTGTTGCGGGACACAAAGAGTCCCTAGCTGGTGCGATGTCCTGGGAGCCCCCTATTAATACGTCACCATGTTTGAGGCCTCTCAGTGCTCTGAGAAGCTGCAAGCCAGTATTCAGCCTCACTTTTGGCTGGAAAGAGAGGTCAGTGCCTGGGATAGTTCTTCAGATCATTTCCCTTTCTTGTGGATGTCACTGCTCTGAGCAAGCACATTATGGATATCCACAACCCCTTGACCTAGTTAGATCCCAGCATGTGTTACGGACAGCTTCTCTGGCAGAGGTAGAGAAAGCAGGGATGAACTTTGCCAGGTGATGGGGAAAAAAGGATGTGACTGAAACCAAGTAGGTATAAGAGGATTATAATTAAGTCAAATGACAGTTGATCAGCAAGGAACTGTTTTCCCTTTGGGCTTGCAGTAATGATGTAAAGCTCTGGACAGGAGTAGAGGAGTGCTTGCCCAGCTCAGCTCTTTGGCACTCCTGTCCTTAGGACCTTGAAGATGGGAAATCAATCACAAATCTCTCTTGCCTAGGTAAAACAAAGCACTTGCACTTATCCTACAAAGACTAATCCTGCTGTGTTCCCCAAGGATGAGCTAGGCCTAGTAAGATCTTTTCTCTATCTGATGTCTGTGATAAAGCCAGAAACCCTTAGTAGGGTATTAGCTGACACAGTGATACTCTAATGCACTTTGTAATTCACTTTTTATTCATGAGGCCTGACAGCTGTTTCCAAAATGTGCTTCAGGACTGCATGGTGTCCATGGAGAGGTTTCTTCTTACTGTGTCAGATACTTTGGGTATTGAGAGACAATGATAAAAATGTTTGTGCACGGCAGCTTTCCTCCGTGTTTTTAAGAAAGCAGAAGAGAGCAGTAAGCTATTGCCCAGACAGAGCCAGGAACTTGGCTTCAGGACTCTCTTACTAAACCCTTCGGCCTCAGATAATAATTTGGACCTAACTGCTTCTCCTGTCAGTGCTATGATTTCTTCAGATGTACTCAACGCTCTTGGAAATTGCCTGGTCCAAGCAGCTTTCTGAGTCCCACAAGGCTGCTTCTGTTTAACCCTCCAGTCACTGCACTTACCAAGTGGCCGATTCTGGGAACAGCCTTGCGATGGCTGGGAGCTGCTCGGATGGGGGCAAAAGCCTTGGAAATGACTTGCAGTAGCAGAGAGGGTTTCTGATCCGTGCCGGCTGAAGCTAACAGGAAGATCTGCACTGAATTCAGGATGTGCTGGCTCACATTGGGTAGGATTTTGGCAGCTCGCATGGCTGTCAGATTGCGACGTTGTGTGCCTTCAGTGGCAGACAGGAACTAGGAGAAGAGGAGCAGATTGTGGCCTGCCAGGCAGCTGGGTGGTAGCCTGATGCAGTAGGAGGAATCAGACGTAGTTGAGAACACCAACTATTGTAATGATGAAGGGGGAGGTGGGTAGAAGCCACGAAACACTAGCCTTGTCTTTAGCATGTTTTTCTGACCGTGGTCTGAAAAAAAATCCATTGGAAAGATGAAGAATGTAACACCTGAGAAATACCTGACCTTTGCCCAGCAATTTTTGCATATCTAGGGTTTAGGAGGAGGTAGAAACTTTGTTAGAAATGCTAGCTTTTCTGTAAGTGCTTGTCCTCAGTTGGAGAGGTTGCAATGGGCGCTCTGGACCAACACACAGGGTGTCATGTGCTCTCCATTCCTGTGGCAGCTCAGTTAGGGCTTCTTCTAGCCAAAGTCCACTGGTCCACTGAACACAGACTCTTTGACCTTGACCACAAGAAATCAGTCCAGGTCTATCTACGGGTCTTCTCTATAAGCGCGCTTACCAGAACATGTCTACCATAGCTCACAGGTGGTGTTTTTAAGTGGGCCTGTTGCTCTAAAACAGGCTACTTTCAGTTGCTGCAGATTCAGCCTCCCTAAGGTTTCGGGCACCTCCAAAGGCTTTTCTAGACGTCCTCTTACTTGTCACAAGTAATCGAAAGTCTCTGTCTGCATCCACATGTAAACTTACCTGAGAAAGACACGAAAAGCTTTAGTGGGAAGCAGACTCCATGCTGGATCAGGTGAGCAGTCCTTTCCACCCTGTGTGTGACAACCCTTTGGTGGCAGACGGAGGGGCTCCTCTCGCTGTGGGTCAGAGAGCGTCTCAAGTAAGCAGCGTGGAGAGGCCTGGTGGGGAAGACGTGCAGGGCTGGTTAGCTGCAGAGGAGAAATGCTCTGATAAGCTGGGTGGAGGATTTTTTTCCCCTCCCATGAAATAAAATGAGAGAAAAGGGAGGGAAGCTCCTACACTGACCCTACGATTCTGGGGGTGATTAACTCTGTTATGGTCAGTTTGGTCACTGATAACAGGTCTGTAGGACTTAGTCTGAGAGACCCTTTACCTGCAGGATGGGCTGTATTCCCTGCAAAGTGCTTTGGCCCGGAGAGAGTAAAGCCATGAGATCCAGGTTTAGGCAGCACGTAGCCAGGCGGTGCGGGGAGCTGAGCTGCACCAGCGCTGACGGAGCAGCAGTCGCAGCCTGGGACCTCCTGGATCGTTGTCAGCCCCGCGCTGACAACGCTCTCTTCTCAGGCAAGGTTTTCTTCGCTCAGTCCGCAGGCCGAGCGCTTGGTCACGGAGACGCCTGGGCAAGGAGCCGGGCTGTCCCAGCTTTCCAGCAGGGGATCTGCCCCGGCTTTATGTTGTGCCCTTAGGAAAGCTCCGGAGGTGCGGATGGCGAAGAGGAGACCGGCGGGGTGCGCGCGGGCGGGCGGGAAGGGCCGGGGCTCCCTCTGCCGGTGCCTGACGCGAACCGCAGCAGGCAGCTGT
>NW_008795283.1:894449-900675 GCF_000699145.1 Aptenodytes forsteri | reverse complement strand
ACCCCGCTGCCCGACCCCGGCCTACGGAAAAGCCCCCCGAGTCTGGAAGTCAGCGCTGGGAGCCCAGCTCGCCCCGACCCCACCTGCGCTTCCCGCTGCAGGCCAGGCAGAGCCGAGACGTGAGGTGCTGGCAGGGGACCTGGGGCAGAGCAGCTCTCTAGAGCCAGGACCTCTCTCTTACCAGCCCGCGGTTCCTTCCTCTCCTGTCGCTGCCTTCTCTTTACACGCAGCCCTCTCTCTCCGGTTCGTTTCTTTATTTGCTTTCTCCCCTCTGCTACTGTCGCTCCCTTTCTCCTCGGTCCCTGCGTGAAGAACAGGCACTGGCTGAACACCTCTCCTCTCATTTGGGGCGATTGCATCTAAACGCGTGTTAAAACCAAAGGGCACGAAACCCCAAGCACAGGGCTGTGCTGACAGCGTTGACTGTGATGCTCACAGAGTGGATTCCAATAATTCCCTCTCCCCAAAAGTTGTCATCCACTTTTAGCATCTGGGAAGCTGTTTGTTCCTAATGGACAAGAAAAATGCTATTATCTCCCTGCTCTTCTACCCGCAGAACTGGATACAGCCCTGCTATGTCACAGCTAGGTGAAAAGCTTGGCCCCTTGGATACAAGGACAGGCAGTTTTCCGGAGGTTTGTGCTTTTTTCCCAGCAGTGTGGTCATTTTGGGGGGGAATAATCTTGTGCAAGTCATTTCATACATCTGTCTCAGGTTCCCAGTGAGGAGAATGGGCACAGGAGCTCCACTTTCCTTGTGAAGTGTTTTGAAATCTGCTTACAAAAAAGCTTATATAGGAACAGTGCTCTCTGCTAATGAAAAACATTGCCTAGGAACAGTGTTACTGCTAGCCTCGTGGAAAGAGATGGGGCAGCCACACACTTGGGGGCTGCGTTGAAGCCCAGGTTATTGTAATAAACTGTTCTCCTTTGCAGGCCTGAATGCTGCCTGCTGGGAAAAAGATCCCGTTGCTTACAATTAAGGTTTTTAATCTATGTGTCCACATGTTATTTCAAGCATAAATTTGCACTTTGTTTCTTTAAGAACTCGGGGCTGATTTATCTTTGCTTTTGCAGCTGTGTTTCTGAGGGGTAACTGTGTGTTTCTCAGCTAGTAAATGCTATTAATATTACATAGCTGTCATGATAAGAAGAAAGCATGCTGGTAGTTTGGCAGAAGTTCCCTGGTAAAAGGAAGCATGTAATGCTCTTATTGCATGATTTCCCTATTCTCTTCTTGCTTCACGTCTTCCACAGATGCAGGCTGGAGATGAAAAGAATTGCGCATCCTGGTTTTCCTGCAAAACCCACTCTTTCCTCAAGAATGCTCCTTTAACTTTTTGTAAGGGGCAGCTCTGCTCAATCCCTGTTCCTCCTACCTTTTTATGGTTGTAAAGCATTTTAGATGTGTAGTGTGGTTGTCATAGGCCATTTTCCTCCCACTGTGCTGAATCAAGTCTGTAGACAGCAGAGCTTCTCAGCAGGTGGAATCAGCTGTCAAATGATAAGAAATGTGCAGTTCCTGCTTTTTACATCCACTGTTGTGGGCTAATGGATGTGGTTGCTAATCTTAAAGCAGCAGCAGTTGCAGAATGTACCCCCAGCTGTGCCTTAGTGTTTCTTGGGATGAAGTTTTCAGTTGTTCAGCTGGGCATAAGGTGGCGGTGGCGTCAGTTTAACCTATAAGCATCATCTGTAAAATTGCTGCTGCAAGCATTCCTCAGCTAAAAGAAAACTGCTGACTGTTTTCTGACGCTTCTAGTGAAGTTATGTAAGCATGAAAACAATGCTGGAATGTATTGTCTGTACATGAACTGCTGGAAACTTGGTTTGCTTGCAGGGTTTATAAAACAGAGCTTTTGCCACACATAGGAGGTTCTTTCCTGGGGGCAGGTGGCAGCTCACTGGACCCAAGGAGCAGCTGGGTGCAGTGTGGGGCTGCTACTGCTGCCTGGGACCACAAATTTGCCATCACACTGAGCACATTAATTAAGAAGAAAGGGCAACAGGAGGAGGTGTATCCTCTGTAGGCCTGTGCCCCAACAAAGTCCTGAAGGCCAGCGCATTCTTCCTCCTGTATATGTCCATTGCCATGACTATCAAATTCTTTCAGCCCTTTTCCTACAACAGGCTCAGAGCTGAAGCGCTCAGCTGTGTTCAGTTGAGCAAGCTGAAAAAGAACAAGTGGTTTGATGAGTGGTGAAAAATTTCTCCTTACAGATTTGGCTGAAGAGCAGTCTATCATCTCAACAATTTCCCTAGGGCGAGCAGAGTAAAGCCAAGACAGAGGATTTGGTAATAGGGTTGTATGTAGTACGCACTAGTCTTCTCGGTAACAAGCAGCAAGAATCAGAGACAAAACTGCATTTACTTGCTGCTGGGAGCTCATCCTTCTCCTGCACCTGTCTCGCTTCTGCTAAAAGGAAATGTGGATCAGTAAAGCTGGAGATACCACCAAAAACTGACTCCTCTCCTACCTTCAAAATGAAGGTGGGTGAATACCAACAGGTAGCCTGCCAAGCTAGTGTCTTTCTCTGATGAACTTTGCTTCTTTCATCCTCATTATCGTTCTGCTTGTAAGACATGTTTGGAGAATCTAATTCTTGCACTCAATGCCTAGTGAGCAAATGCAATTCCCTGAAGTCCTGCTAATGCCATGGTGGGAAAGAGGCAGTATAATAACTAACAGTAGCAACTCATGCAGAGTCCTGCCTGTCCTCCCGACAGCTGCAGCACTTTGCACCATCACTACTGCCATGATGAGATGAGGTTGTTCCTTATCCTACGTAACGTTTGCAAATGCTGCAGCCCAGCAAGGAGCACAGGGTAGTTAAACGCTGAGGTCTTTCTCTCTGCTCAGTCAATGCAAGTTATTTCAGGTTCCCCAGCTGCTCTTCTCGGGGATCCCATCAGCTGCACCATGAGGAACCAAAGGGCCTGTCAGGAGGCCAAAGGTGATGCAGTCAGCAAGGCTGGTCCAGAGATCACATTGACACTCAAGGGGACAGCTTGACACACATCATCTTGTCTTCCTGCTGGGCTCATCCTTCAGATCAAAATGGCCTCTTTGGACACCTCTGACAGATCGCGTTCCTCTGCCCCACAGAGCTCTCAGCATTTGAAGCCAGGTTGAAAAAGCTCATCAGTCCCACAAGTACTTCGCAGTCAGTGCATAGCCAGCACTGTGCAGTATTACAGAGCAGAGAACAAATGTGTGTGTAATTGCAACTGGGAAGCTTTACACCTTCCTACAACCATTTTGTTCATCTGGGCAGTAGCTGTGGAAAAGTTTCATAAAACCTAACACCATAGGTCTGAAATAAACATGTTTTGCGTGCATCCACATTGTCAAGGTGAGTGGATTATTAATTACGCAAAACCAGCAGTTATCTTGAGCGTGTGGTCCACAGCAGGCCAGCTAGCCCAGGTTGGAAGCACTGTTAAAAACCTGATGTGAAGGTGGAGAGAGGCTGCTCCTGCTTAAAAGCTTGTTTTAATGATGTAGTGAAGGCACGCTCGGGATGGGTTCTCCTGACTTCTTACCGAGGCTTCTCTCGGGTGTGAGAAGCCTGTCCTCTGTGAAAGCCTAACCCCAAGCAATCCCAGGCTCCAGTGCTCCCCCAGACCTCTGCAGTGGTGTGTTCAGCATCTTTCCAGCAGCCTGGGAGAGATGAGTCGGAGCAACAGTGAGAGCAGAGAAGTTGCCTGATGTTGCCAGGCCCTCCATGCACCCAAACCTGAGGGAGGAAGGTATCAAAGAGCTCTGATCTCAGTTTCTGGTCAGCAGAGAATAGTGCCTGACATGCTTTGTTATGCACTGACCTGAACCACCTGCTGCAAGCGCTTGTTCTGTCTGCCTGCTGTAAGGCGCTGGAGATGCTTCAAGGGGGCACCATCAATTGTAAATCTGTGCGGCACTTTGCACAATTCGGATGAACTTTCCTGATGTTCTCGCAGCTGTTGCAGTATGAAGCTATCAAATAATAATAGTAACAGCACTCTGCTGTCTCATGGGAAACAGAGTAATGTTGCAGACTCTTGCCTAAAAGTACGAGGATTAGATCATGAACTAAGAGCCATTTTGGCCCAGGGTGGCCTGGAGTCATTCTAGCCTCCTGCAAAGTACATCTGAGGGTCAAGTCTTAACCGTTCGGTTTATGCGAGGAGCACAGAATTCTTCTCTTTCCATCCAGGGCTGCTTGTGTCACAACACGCTTTTTTAATCTCCCTTTTGTTTATCCCTTTGCAGAAAGGGATAGGCAGAAATCCAGCTCTAAAACTATTTTTCAGTAACTTCTAGCACTCAGTGGTTTATTGTCTGAGCTTACCTCCTTCCAAAATAGTGCTGTACTTACGGTTTCAACCTTAAAGTATTTCTCTATACTGGGTATGCCCTGGCCTTGTCTCTCCTTTGAGTTATTATCTTCCCCCAAGGGACTTGGCTGTTAACATTTCAGAGCTGACATTAATGGGGCTGACCTGGACTGCCTGCCCGGGTGAGTCAGCAGAGCAGGAGCGCTTCTGCCCGGGCTTCACATCATCCGTCCGCAGAGCCGCTTGTATTGACTGACACAAAAGCCTGCCTGCCTGTGCCTGGTGCTAAGTGCATAGGAGGGAAAGGCCAGGGCACAGGCAGAAGCAGTGTTTCCTGGTCCCCATCTATCGAGATATTGTAGTTATGCTTTGTGGGGATGTGTGTTCAACACACAAGCTTTGATATACGGGACTATTAAAAGTAAAGACTGCTTTTATTCACAGCCCTGTTTCGTGGGGTCAGACTAGCACAAATACGTTTGCACTGTGCTATTTTTGGTGTAACGAGTCCTGCCTGCCCTTGGCTGTGGCAGCCCCATCATTCCGTTGCCAGGGCTATGTGCCCCCCATGCTCCCAGCTGGGCCAGCTGACCGGGGCTCTTGACCCACTGGTGTCAGCCTGGGGACCCTGGCTTTCCTCAGCTGGCCAGGGCAGAGTCCATACAACTGGCCAGCCTTTGTAGACAAGCCCAAGGCAACAAACCAGCATCCAGCTTCAGCATTACGAGTAACAAACTGTGCTGGGTACAGGTCTTCTGTGGGTTCAGACCTGATTTCCCAACTGCATCATGCCACTTGGAGTTGCAGCAGCTGGAAGATGGGACGTGATGGGACGTGATCTCCCCCCGAGGGACAGGGGTATGCATCCTTCCCTCAAACTCCTCCACTCTTTGGGTTTTCTATGCTTTTCTGCTAAGGAAGCCTGTGCGGTGCCTGCTGCTCGCACCCACTGGGTGGAGCAGCTCCCTGCTTATTGCCCGCTGGCTGCGCTTCCCTGTCCAGAAAGGTTGGGGTCCAAAAATCACAAAGCAGAGATGGGGAAGGGGCAAGGCAACACTGAATGAAGACCTGCTTCTGGCCGTCTAGGGACAAAGCTGAATTTTACCAGAAAAAAGGCTAGCAAGTATCTCTCTATAAAAACAAGGTGGGTAAACAAGTCCCCGTGAACAGCTATTGCTTAATCAGGAGCAAAGGGGCCGCTTCAGGGCCTCAAAGCCCCTTAAACTCTGTCTTTAAAAACAAACAAGCAAACATAAAAGCCCAAGTCTTCCCAAATGTCACCTTTGCAAGCCCAGTGACAGCAGTAACTTAGTGCTGTTGCACTAAGGCAGAGCATCAGTCAGAAAGGGCTCCGTGGCTGTGAAAAGAGCTAGTCAAGATAGTTTAATCCAAATAATTTTCTGTAAAATTTGGCTATTAAGGTGAATATTGGGGGGGGTGGGTGGTGGTGTAAATTTTTATTATATTGTCCTGGTTTCAGCTGGAATAGAGGTAATTTTCTTCCTAGTAGCTGGTACAGTGCTGTGTTTTGGTTTTAGGATGAGAACAATGTTGATAACTCACCAATGTTTTAGTTGTTGCGAAGTAGTGCTTACACTAGTCAAGGACTTTTCAGCTTCCCATGCTCTGCCAACTAGGAAGGCTGCAGGTGCACAAGAAGCTGGGAGGGGGCACAGCCAGGACAGCTGACCCAAACTGGCCTAAGGTCCGTGACTGGCTGGGCATCGGTCAGTTGGTGGTGAGCAATTGCTTTCATTTGCATCACTCGTCTGTCTTGGGTTTTTTTTCTCTCTCTTTGTTATTTTTTTTTCCTTATTATTTATTATTATTATTTCTTTTTTAAAATTATTAAACTGTTTTTATCTCAACCCACGAGTTTTCTCACTTTTGCTCTTCCGATTCTCCCCCATCCC
>NW_008795283.1:868411-894081 GCF_000699145.1 Aptenodytes forsteri | reverse complement strand
GTGCTCAGTTGCCAGCTGAAGTTAAACCACAACATTTAGTAACAAATTAAAAAGTAAACAAAGCAAAGAAAATCAAAGCATTTTGACAGGAAATAGTTTAAAAATCTGAATGTAGGGGGTTTGCTTCATTTATTTGCTTGATAACCCCCTGATTCCTCCGCTTATTCTCCACTTCAGGCAAAAGATTGCAGGGAATTTTTTAAAATGTTGGCTACCTAAGAAAAATCAACTTGAATATGTTTTCATCATCTTCGTTGTGGTTACTACAAAAGAATGAACAAATTCAAAACATATTTCTTCTTTCCACAGTAGGGGAAGGAAGACACCCCCACATGCATTCTGTCATAGACAGCAGCATTTAAAGGATGCTCAGGAGGTTTTTACAACTTCTTTTCTTTCTTTTCCCCTGGAGCTGCACGAAGCATCTAGAGAAGAGCCCAATGGGAGCGAATGATGCCGCAGCTGCCACCAGCTCCATCCCATGGGGAAAGGTATCCAGCAGAGAAACACTACAGCACGACTCAGGATCCCCAGGGCCTGCTGAGCACTGCAGGATCGGTGGTAAGGAAGTTCATCTACATCATTGTTAAAGAAATGGCACTCTCCTTATCCCTTTCTTTGTCTGGGTAGCAGCTATCCATCTATTATGTATAGATCTCTTGGACCAGGAGTCTTTTCTTCCAGACCTTTCTGCTGAAGCAGATCTAGCCACAGGAGGGACAACAGCCCCGTGGGGGAAAGCCTACCCTATTTTACTCTGGTCCCCAGTGGAAGGGAGGGTCCCCTGAACTCACACCCTTCCTATATGTTTACTACTCTGCTTTGCTGAAAGGTGCCTGTACCTCCTTGTAGGGACCTGCAGTAGATGTCTGTGAGACGGACAGTTCGTTCCTGTGACTGTCAACATGGAAAACTGGTCTCTGCATCAGCCCAGCCCTGATGAGATGGTTGTCTCTTTGAGGACTAGGTCAAATTTCTCTGGTCTCAGACAAGAAGATGTGGTAACGCTCTGCCTATGGGAGCCCGTCAACGTGGCTCAGCTAAAAAATATCTTCATGTCTCATTAAAAAGGTATAGGTATCAAAGTCACTGAGGTCCTGAGTCTTCATTAACACCAGTGCACGTTCTGGGTCCAGAGCAACAACTATCTCCCCATTATTCCCCCAAACCCCCATGTTTCTGGGATCTGCTGTGGCAGAAGGACCACAGAAGATGAGAGGACATCTGGAACTAGAACATACTTTAGCATCAGGAGTGCTGCTGCTGGATTCTTCTGGCCTAGCGGTGAAAAAAAAACAGGGAATCATTTTTTCTTCCTTCACCATTGCATTTTTTTTTCTGTGCCCAGTGCAAGCCAGAAAGCTGTCAGTCCCTTTCTCGGTTAAACTTCCAGCTTCCAAAATGGCCTGACCCATTTCCTATCCCTTTTATGCTGTAGGAAGTTCTAGTAACATGGGAGGAAATCCAACCCACCTACAGCTTTGATCTAAGCCATTTCAGAACAGGGAAAAAGCTAAAAGCATTTCTTTAGCTGGGGTTATCAAAGTAGAGACCATGGCAAAGATCCGTTCTATGCTTTGAAAAAATATTTGATGTAACTTAGTTGCACATTTTTGTACTGCGACACATTATGACTTCTGGGGCTAGATTTTCCTGAGGAGGGAAGTAAGAGGTAGACATAACTCATGAATGGTCTTTACTGGAGTGAATGAATATGTGAATGGAGTTATTGCAGCGGTAGGATGGCAGACCTATGAGTAGACAACAACTTTTAGTAACCCATAACTGAAGGAGGCAGAATGTGCTGAAACCAAAGGAAATGGCATGTATAGGAGCTCAACTGCCCAGGACAGGGAGAGAGATGGGATTCTGGGTGCTGGGGAGTAGAGAAACAAGTAGGCACTTAGGGACATGGTGTAGTGGGTGGTGGTGTTGGGTCGACGGTTGGACTCAATGATCTTAGAGGTCTTTTCCAACCTCAATGATTCTATGATTCTATGATTCTATGAGATGTAGTTCGGAGGCAAGCTTGCTTTATGGATGCAGGGCAGCCAATATCTCCTGTGCAGAGAGTAAGCAGAGCCCCTCCGCATGGCGTTGAATGATCTTCTGACAGTTAAGAAACGCATTTTTATTGTCACAGAACACCTGTGTATCAACACCTTCCTTCATCACTTGTTCGAGAAATTTGGTTTCTCATCAAGTCCTCCTTGAAATGTCTGGTGCAGGTGAGGGAGGACAGCTTGTTAAAATTCTTTCGCTGTTTAATTTCTTTCAGTGGATCCTTCCCTGAAGAGCTTCTAATGAGACTGACCTTTATTAGCTAATTAGGCTCATTGAAATGGCACAATCACATTTAGTGTTTTTTCCTTCTGTGCATATTCCAGATTAAGTCCTCATCATTAGGCAGGTTGGAAGGGGACTTGTAACCATGTGTGGAGGTCAGCAGCGCAGAGTCCACCCCACCTCCCAGCCCCAACTGCTGAAATTGGCAGGGGAGCTGTGCCACATGCTGCCAAATAACAGTTTTGACTATGCTGTGATAGTATTGACTTAATTCTGAACCTATTTTTAGCAAGTTGCATGCTTATGTATGTGCAAAACGGTTGCTATATACCAGAGACCAACCCAGAGTTTACAAATAAATTCAGCATTAACAGTGTGGTATAGCAAAACTATCCTGTTACAAGAGCAGTCCAATCCATTAGCCTGTGCTGTACTGTCCTGCTTGAACAACAAATGGAAAAAGGTCTGAAGGTTTAACAAATACTGGAGTCTCTTTGAGTTGTCGTTCTCCGTCTGGCTGCCCCGTGGGCAGGCCCCAGGTTGGTCGTGGTAGGCACTGCTGCCAATCTTTGATGGCTCTTCCAGCGGACTCCCTCCTGATTTCATCCATCTTTCCCCATATCTGCAGATGGAAGTGGCACATGCAGCAGGGCGGCATGTAGTACTAGCAAGCTGGGAGAGTAGTAAAACCACGAGATGACCTCAGCTGCCAGTTCCCGATTTCTGCATCACCCTCTTCCACTTTGGGAGCATCAGAGGGGATAACTACTGTACCATACGCCTTTACAGGGGGCAAAAAAATTACAGCATCCATCAGACGAAACTGACTCCGCATCCACCTGCCAGTTTTAGAAAAGAATTCTTGCAGGATTACTCCATGCTGAGGAAAAAAGAAAAACCAAGGTAAAGTTTCCTTTTGATTATCACTGTTAACTGAAGCCTTTTGATGCTGGTATTGTTGGCTTCTTAAGGACTTGTTGGTTTCCTGAGGACCTAAGCATGAATCACTTTTATAATCTCAACCTTGGCACCTCTTGCTTTTGAGAAGTTTGAACTGCGTTGCAGACACTGTCACAGAAGTTTGTGGCTAAGCTCCCCCTAAGGATGAATGGGAAGTATTCCTGTGCTCAAGGCTCAGTCCCAGTAAATTGGTTAACACTTTAGCCATCCACCAAAGCGCTTTAAGCATGTGTTTAACTTAGGGGCATTGTAATCCTCTCGCCTTGCATACTTGACTATCTCTTTTTCTACACGAGAAGGACAACTTATAACAATCAACTTTAATAGGAAAGTTTTCCAATAAAGCAAAGCCATTAAAAAGAGGAAATTACAGTAATGTAAAAAACCTTAGTAAATGGCTTGTACTTAATAGTAAGTGCCTCTGCTGTAACATACACATTAAGTGAATCTTAAGGGAATTAATGTAATTCTCCAAGGTCTCAGGTTTTTTTCTTTTATGCAGAAGCAAACTGTGTTTCATTAACAGTTTATAGGTGTAGAATTTCCATACTGCTTCAATCTCTTCTTATTATCTTGTGTGCTGTGGGCTAGACATGGTGTTGCTTTATCAGCCTACCTTCCCCGCATGCTGATCTTGAGCTGGGACTGGCAGTCTTATTATCTTGTGTGCTGTGGGCTAGACATGGTGTTGCTTTATCAGCCTACCTTCCCCGCATGCTGATCTTGAGCTGCAGGACTGGCAGCATCCCCTTTGAACGGGGGGGCCAGGAGAAGCCACTGCCAGTTTGCAGCTTGTCCATTCTGCCCACATGCGCTCCAGAGCCTCTTCGCCAGTCTCTCCGATTTAGGGGGTTTGATGTGTTGCCGGCAGACTTGGCATACAGCATTTGCCCACTGACAGTAAGTCAGATTTATACTTATATGTATTACTGTAGCAGAGAAATTAATAAATGTAGCTCCCAGTCTGCTTTCTCTATGACTTTTGCATTGTTAATGTACTCTCTCTCTCTGCTGTGTCCGCTCCTCACCTCCAGAGCAGTGTGGCAAGTAGGATAAGGATAGAACAGCTGAGCCTTGTATCAGCTAATGACAGGCGGCAGAAAATCCAGGGTATTCTGGTGAGATGGCTTATAGCATGGTCGGATTACTGCGAGTAACCCTGGTAGTGTGCAGCTAGTGCAACAGAGTTACTAGAAAGTTTGGGTGAAATTTCTTTATTAGACTGATTGCTATGATTTCCCCAGGACTAGACGCACTTACGGAAGCCTTCCCAGTGATTTCCTTGCTTAGCAGCTCTACTTTTTGGAAAGGCAACAAAGAGCCTTGTGTTCACGGAGAGGGCTGAAAGCATTACAAGTCTGACAATAAATGCAGACCTATTCATGACATGATCCAATAACTGTAGAAACCACAAAGACTTCCAAAAAACCCTGGCAGAGTTCTCTCCCTGCCCCCGAGACAGGGGAACTACAGCATTTGCCAGAGCCAGTGGCTAATGCAGGTTCCTGGCAGGGCTGAGCCGTGGTGAGCAGCTTTAGAGCATTTTACTTACTGCTGGCTAAACCAGGGAATTGTTTCACATTTGCATGTCCCTCCCAGGAATGGAGAGGGATGGATTAAAGCACAGACACTGTACCCTTGCGACCACATCCCCGTTCTGGGATTGAGATTATTTGCTCTGAATTAAACCAACTTAGAGACATCCTGCTGGCTCTCCCTAACGCAGCCAGGAGAGCTGGGCACAGTTACACAGAGATGTCCCCACGCGCATGCCTGGTTCTGCAGGACCAGCAGCTGCCACAGCTCCATCACAGGGACTCCTGGGTGCACAGCACTGGCTCACTCCTAACTGATGTGCCATCACTTGGGAGCCCTCAGAAATGTTTAGAACACAGGTTGTTTTTATCCTCTTTTCAGAGTTAGTATGAAATTCCTTTATACAAGTGTTTGAACTCTGATATGCACTCGTAATTTACTGGCCGCCTTTGTACTTATCAGAGAAGTGGAAGACATCCTCTTATTTAATGAGTGACCTGAAAGATTTTCCTATATGGCCAAGAAAGTTGATGGAAATGGTGCTTCCTAAAAATACAGGGACAATGGCATAGGCTGTCTATCATAATTTATGCTCTATGCTTGTTGTAATTCAAACTGACCACTGTAGTAAAAGTCATTGCCCTGTGACTCAATTAGATATCAATTTTTTTCATGTTCTCTTGGTAACAAACACTCCACTGTGGCTACAATAGACAGAAGATGATTATGATCTACAGTATAAGTTATTACCCATTCCACAGCTCATCTTGCTGCTGCTTATTTGTGTCACCAAAATCTTAAAGCTCTTTCCTGAATATGGTCACTCGGTGTAACTTCTTAATAAAGATACCAGAAGGCAGTTAGAGATGCCATTCACCACAGTTCAGGGGTGCAACACATCTTTTTGTTACTAGGAAGCACCCTGTTTACACTGAATTTTCCTGAGCAATGTTGGCAATGATGGTCACTGCTGATTTCTTAAATGTAAGCTAGGTCATCCACAGTGTCATCCCATTGACTTCGTTGCTTCAGTGTAGCTCCCTGTAGGAACAAGGGATGATCCCCTATGAATCTATACATTATCAGCGGGTGTTTCTCCTGCATGGAAAATTCTCTGTGAGGATCTTCTGTGATCCACAACTACCAGATTATTGCTAAATATTGCCTGGGTAAGGAGGAGGTGGAACAGAGAATCAGGTTAAGGGACACTTGTAAGAAGAACTGACAGGACTTCTGTTGGGATTTGTATTGCTCGTGTTGTTACTGCAGTAACTCCCACTTGAATGTATGTAGATTTTGGAGGTGATAGCCTTTATTCTTGCTCCCTTCCTCATTGCTCCTTCACAAAGTCTGTTTGCATTGAGCCCCAAAATAGATATAGCTGCTGACTGCAGGGTGTCAGCAGAGCTTGTGCTGCTCCTTGAAGACAAAGCAAGACGTGCACATGGCTCCATCTGAACATAGATCCTGGGACACAATGCAAACTGAGCTCTGCAGAGATCTTAAACTTCACACTAGCATTCCTCTTCCCAGCTTTTCTGTTTTACTCTCGTCTCTTTTGTATAATTATTTCTTTGCTTTTTCATCTAGTTTATTTTATATGAGTGTTACTGATTTTATTGTGATCTTAAATATCCTTAGGCTTTGGACTTCAGTCAGTACTTCAGCTTAGTATATTTGCTATCTTTTATATTTATAATCTCTCTGGATCCATTCTGAAAACTGTACTTCAAGGATATGTGTTGAGGGGGTGGTGGAGGGTGAATACCAGAGGTTCTACATCAAACAATTGCAGTATTTGCCTACTCTTTGGATAAAAGCCGTAGAAAGCCCCAGGGATTTGTTCTGCGAATTGTGAGCAGCCATCTCCAAGACATATAGTCTCATGGGTTTGACCTGCCTGAAATTTTTTTGAAACTCATTTGAAGTCTGGACTGGTTTTGAGGTCAAACTATAAATCAGCCACTCAATAGTTCAGTAAAGTGTTGAAAGAGCACTTCAGCGATCTAAGGCAAAATACAGAGCTTTGAACTAGCTAATAAAACCTATGATGCCATTGGGTTTTGTCACTGTAGTAATGATGTAGGCTGTCTATGCAAGGAGGTCTGGGCTCCCTTGGGGGTCAAGATCTAGGTCTTGAATTTTGGTTTCACCTAGAGAAAAACCTGAAAATCTCCATCCTGAGATGTCACGTTAGCATCAGGCACGTAATTTCCAAGGTCTGATATTGTTTAATTAGGGTGATTTAGTATTTGCTACCTACCTGCAGTCTTTGGCTACAACTCCAGTTGCACTATCTCATGCAAAGAAAATGACGTGGCACCAGGACAGAGGGTGCAGGTGGCTGGACTGGCTGGTGTGCAGCATCACCGTGGGGCCATCCTTTCACTGCAGGACAGCTGGGCCACTGCAGTCCTTTTTGGCAGCACCTCAGGCAGCAATGCTGGCACCAGGCTGAACATGCAGCAACTCAGTACCGGCAGGCTGGAGCTGCCTGCCAACACGTGGCTGAGAGGCAAAAAATTCCCTTTGTCCTTCATCATCTTTTCCACCCGCAAAGGAAATCTGGCCCTAAAAGCTGAGGGCGTTTGATGTGCCAGCGGTGGTAGCAGAACTGAAAGCTGGACAAGACCCTTGGGATAGGCTAGAGCAGATAAGCTGTCTCTTGTCAGACATATAAAGGGGCATTAAAATCCCTCCTTCATCCCTTTTGCCACCACCAGCTGGGATAACACAGAAACAAAACTAAAAAAGAACTGTGAATCATTTTAATTAGGGCACTAATGCTTAATAAAAGTGTAATGCAGAATAAATTATCTTTAGGTCACCTCTTAGGAGAGCTCACAGGTGTTCTCTGAACTGGAAAATGATGGCTGGACCTTTTTTCCCTCCATACACTGCTTAGCCCTGCAGTCCCAAAGGGCAGTTATCTTCTCCCAGCTCCCTAGGAGCAGGCTCTGCCCTCTTTCCAGCACTGGCAATAGCAGTGGCAGCTCTTAAATGTCAGGAACGAGTTCAGAAGGGGGATGCAGGGAACCAGTCTGAGGGTAGCACGTGCCTGCTCTGCCCATCTCTGCCCTGCTATTTCATCCCACGTGTTGCCTTGCTCTCAGAGAGTGGCTGCTTATGTCTGCAGTGAACTTGCTTCAGAACGGACCCCACCAGCTTCGTCCCTCCAGCCGGCACTGCCTTCAGCTTTATGGAGCTCTCCCATGATGGTTTTGCTATTCAGATGATTCTCTGAAGGGAGAGCCATCACTTTACAAATTCACCTGTCTCCCCCTTCTTCTTTTACTCTGTGTATGCATACATATATATGTGTGTGTATATATATACACACATGTATACATACGCATATATGTATATTTTCCCTCTTCAAGGGCCGCCGAGGGCAGCAGCAGCAGTTTACCACTGTTTCAGCTGGAGCTTCCCGCAGGCCAGTAAGTCCTGGCTGTGTTTGCTCCTTGCGTTGATGAAGAACCACAGGCTTCACCGGCTACGGATGCTGTTTATATCACAGTGATTTGAGCAAGGGTAAAAAAAAACCCCACAACATTTTCCTAGTCTTCACCAATGAGGATTAATGTGCTCTGGTAAAATGATGGGAAAAGCTGGAATGCTAAAGAATACTAAAGAACACTACATTCACCAATAAATATTTAAAAGTGGATGGTGAAATAGATGTTGTTTTTCTCAGAAGAAAAACAAACCTTTGCAGCAAAGGGTAGAAGTGGGGAGAGGGAAGGAGGAGGAAAGAAGGCGTTTTTGTTCTCTATAATTTGGGACCTTTGAAAGAAGGACAGTATTTCCTATTGTGATGGGTGGACACTGGCAGATAATGACCTCAATGCTTTAATAAACTGTGCTGAAAGTCCCTTCCATTATTCAGATCTTGATGCATTTTTTTGTCTCTGCTTTAATGCCCAAAGAGAAATGCCAGACTCTGTGTGGTCAGTCAGTTTGCTGAATGGCATTATCTCATTCCACACTTATGACTGTAGGGATGTGTTTTAAGTAAATGGAGAACAGATTTTGTACTCTTCAGAAATCCCCTCTGTTAGTTCCAGTGTCTTGGCCAAAGGTGTTTAAGTTGATGATGCAGATAAATCATCTTATGGCTGTCCTGGCTTTACAGGACAGATAGAAGGAAAAAGTGACAGGAGCATGTTTTATCCAGTAGCATACCATTTTACTTGAAATACACAGCTCTAGAAGGTTTGTTGAGTATAAACGTGACATGGTTTTCCCAGTTAGCATGTGTGTACGCAGAGTGGCACTTTGATCTTTTTTGTTCTTGGGTTGGTGTCACTCACTCGAACTCTACACACAAATGCGTTGACTCTTCTTTGTCATGTAATCTTTGTATTTGCTTACACTTATGGAAAACAAATTTTGAGCACATACATACCTATTCAGAGTTTTCCACTCACTGGAGATGGAGGTCTTGTTATGCACTCATTTTGAACTCTCTTTGCCAGGACAAATGTCAGCATAACACAAAAGATGATGGGGAATCAGGTAGTGATTCAGGTAGTTTAATTCTTGCATTAAACAGCTTCTGTCAAGTTGTTTTATTACCCCGTCACCTGTACACAACACACCCTGCAGCTGAAGCATGTGATCTGCTTGCTATCCTTAGAATCGATACGATTTCCCCCACAAGCTTTTAGCTCCATAGATTGGTCAATCCTTACCATCAGCACCTCACCTCATGAGAGCTACCTATGCTTTGTGACAGACATGCCATTTTTACCAAAAGGGTTGGTGTTTCTTCCAGATCGCCATACATGCTTATAGGTATGCATTCCAAAACCGCGCTTCCCTTTTGCCAGCAAATGGCTAACTTCGATCACGTCGGCACAGAGGGTTGTGACCTGCCCAAGAATTTCTCTTCCGTGTTGCCAATACTGCATAAAAATTAAACTCCTAAAATTTTACTATTTAGAATCATAGAATCATAGAATAGTTTGGGTTGGAAGGGACCTCTAAAGGTCATCTAGTCCAGCCCCCCTGCTGTGGGCAGGGACATCTTCAACTAGATCAGGTTGCTCAGAGCCCCGTCCAACCTGACCTTGAATGTTTCCAGGAATGGGGCATCCACCACCTCTCTGGGCAACCTGTGCCAGTGTTTCACTACCCTCAGTGTAAAAAATTTCTTCCTTATATCTAGTCTAAATCTACCCCCCTTTAGTTTAAAGCTGTTCCCCCTTGTCCTGTCGCAACAGGCCCTGTTAAGAAGTTTGCTGCCATCTTTTTTATAAGCCCCCTTTAAGTACTGATAGGCTGCAAGAAGGTCTCCCCAAAGCCTTCTCTTCTCTAGGCTGAACAACCCCAACTCTCTTTCACTTATCATTTTAAATAAAACCTCAAGTTGACAGTAGCATTGTCATTTCAGGACTGTAGGGTCTGCTTTTTTCATTCCCAAGTGCCATTACACATCCCTCTCCAAATGTGATATTTTTGTGTCATCTGAAAACATGTTTCTTCAGTAATTCGTTATGGATCTTTAAACTTGACTGTGTCTTATGAAGGCAAATAACAGGCTAACTGTGCCAAATTTCCATTATTTGCTATTTTCTGAGTTATTAATTATAAAATCATAGACAGGAGGTGGGTGAGCTTGGAGGACGCTGGGTGCATTTGGAGACCTCCAAGGCTACTGCGGGGATCAAGGAATTAAAACCTGGCATGGTGTCAAAGAAGAGGAAAACACCTGCAGGCCTTCAAAAAGGAGAAGGACGTGGGAGGTAAGTGACTATTTTGAAAGAGGACAGCAGTGCCGACTGTTCTGGGAGAGACCATGGAGAACCAAGAGGGTTTGACAGCAAAACAGGCAAAACTGCATTTGAAGGAGAGTGCTCTGCCTTAGCAAGTGTTTGCACCAGGAAGGAAAAAAAGATGTTTCTCCACAAATTCGGACTAAACCAAGCTTCCCTTTTTAAGCCTGTGCTAGTCACACACACAAACTATCTCCAGTACTTCGTAACACTACACAGTGCCCATGGGGAACACTTCTGGTTTGCCTCGCATGTTCAGTTCAACTTAAATAATTTGTTGAGTGAACAGACGGCTGGGGCCCCGTGTTGCTCTGAGTAATATGTTGCTGGGCTTAGTGCAGGATGAGGGTTGTGTCCTGGGACTTCTTGGTGGATGAGGAGGAATCTTTCCCTGCTTACTTGTTTTTTCTTTCGCACGGCAGCACGGGACTAGCAGTGCAGACATGAGCCCCAGGTTGTTTCAGTTTAGGACCATGAATACCCAGTGCAAGCCCCTGTTCTGTAGGCAGCTCCAGGGAAGCAGTCAGGTAATTTGAGGCTCTTAGTGAATATACAGTAAGGAGATAAACTTCCTCCTGCAGCTCTTTAGCTTTCATACAAGAGGACGTCTTGCAGAGGGATAACAATCTGATAGTAACCCTTCATCAGAAGGGAGTGACGGAGAGAATCGTGATCTGCATGGTGAGAGTTGTGGCCGTTAATTCCCAGAGCAGGTAAGATGACAATCTTGTAGCCTCATTGCACCTGGTGTCCTCTTATCTGGTCTGTCTTCTTGTAGCTGCCAGCGGTATTTCTTCAGCTTGGTTTCACGTAAGTACACTGTGCAATGTGACTGAGATAGTGCAGTTACTCCCATTACTAATGCATATGCATAATTAAATCTAGAGGGCTAATTTGCTGCTTCGCAAGCTTTTTATCATCCGAGGGGAAAAATGGGATTCCCAGGCAAAGCTCACTTGCAAAGCAGAGGCTAAATTGTGCAAAGAACTTGATTTTAGTGTTTCAGTGCTTAGTTCTTAGGTGCCCTGATGCCCAGTGAAATGAACAGCCTGGCTAAGTGGATATTTAGGTGCCTAATTAGAGCTACAAAAGCTGCCATGCAGAGTCAGAGACTCTCTGAGATGGTCAGCAGCAAATGCCAAGAAAGGAGCAGGAGCCACATGTTTAATTTTCAATTATGGGGGCACCTCCCTTCATTCATGCTGCTCATCCAAGGCATTGATTACCTAGGTGGCTGGCCCAGCTGTTACCTATAATATTCACCAGGTAAGTGAAATCCTCCTGCAAGATTTAGACTAGGCATTTGCTGGTACGTCCAGGAGTGACAGAAACACACTACAGCCAGCTCTTTGGAAATACTTTGCCCCTCTTTCTCCCCTTCGTCCCCTTCCTGCAGCTATGGTCTGTGCTAGCTCTGGGTTGTCGAAATTCCTACGGGATCCCAGTTAGCAGATACAGCTGCTAGAAGAGGAATGCCTTATCTGTGAATCCCTGTGGGACTGAAATATTGAGTTATTCAGTGCTGTCAGGACTTGAGTATATTTGGGCAGGCCCAGAGGCAGAAATTTAAGCAACCAGAGAGCTTTACTGATGGGATCTTAGGTGTCACGGGGATTCAGACAGCTCCAAAGTCAGGCAACAGCTGAAAAGGGGGCTCTGAGGATTTGCCTTTTGAATGAAGGAAAAATCTCTGTAGATTTAGCCTGCATAACTATGCAGGATGGGAGGAAATGGGGAGCCAGCATTCTATTATATTAATTGTCTGAGCAAAGTGAAGCCTAAAATTCCCCTCAGCGCTCTTCTTCTGTCTGTCAGATTTCTTGTTCAATAGCTGAAGACTGTTTAATTTAGAAATGCATGTGACAAAGTCCTCCAAGATGCACTGTGGGTAGCATTCCTCCCCTGGACCTCAGAGAAATGACTGATGGAAATGAACAGGACTTCCCATCATGACCCTCTATGACTCTGGGTCTGGATACAAGGTAAGCACTACATGTAGTTGAAATACATAAATCTGCTGCAAATTGATTCTGCTTCACAGAAACTTAGTTGCTTTCCTTTATTCCTGGGTCTTTCAATGTAATTGCATTATTGAACTGGGAGCATTTCTGGCACCAAAAGACTGGATTCCTGCAGGAGATAACTGTAGAATATAGTGCTATACTGGGAACAGAGAGTGGTGGAAAGAGCAACCAATGGTCCTTGGAGGATGGCAAAAAATATGTATGTGAAAGACTCATTTTTATGATGCATTTGGAGGACCCCCAGTTGGCTGAAGTCCAAAATTTAGATTTTAGTAAATTTTTTATGAAAAGGGGGCTAAAGCAGATAAAATACCTGTTAGTTCCCATTAGAGATACCCATGATCAGGGCTGGCTCAAGGTCTCTCAGTGATTTGGACAAGGCTCGGCTTTGCTGTGGTAGACGAATAACGTATCCAGCTGATTTATCTGGCAGAGGTGCAAAGACAGGCAGAGCAGGATGAGCAGCCGGAGAGGTCAAGGGGAGCTTGTTTGGTCTTGGTGTCCTGCTGCCTAGGAAGTGGCCCTGCCACTGGACCGGCACCCTCCGGCTGCTGTGAGCCTTGAGGATCTCTCCCTCATGCATGTATGTTGCCCTGGGCAAATGCCCAACTTGACCTTCATCTAAGGTCAGTCTTTGGGACCTCTGGCCGCTTGTTGCCCAGCTGAGCTGTTTCACAAACCAGATTTTTGGAGAGGCGCTGTTTGTGTTAATTGGGTCCTGCCTAGGCCCTGATGTCGGGAACCTAAAAACAGAAGGGCCCACCTTCACATTTAAGACAAAAGATTTCTCCATCACGTTTGCCAGCAGGGATAAGGAAGCCAGCGACAGTGGAAACTGAGGCAGCAGGGTTCACTGCCCATGCTGAGAGCAGTGCTGTAATAGGCTGATACTAACAGGGACCAGCAACCCTCTTCTATAACGCGCGCACAGTTTCCATTTCGGTCCTTAAAGGTCAGGTCTAGGCAAGTGAGCATTTTCACCTTGTCATTACTGTGCTTGGCACACCATATACATTTGTATTGAAGATCTACAGTTCTTCCATGTTGCTTTTTTTGTAGTTATGAAGTGTCAGAGGTCACTGTGCCCAAGTGGAGATGCTCTTCCAAGTTTGAAACTAGGAAAACTAGGACAATGACCATCTGGCATGCTGCTAGTAATGAATGAACTGCATTTGAAAAACATAATTTTTTTTTTCTAATGGACTGCACATAATTCTCATAACAGCCTTCTGATTCTGGCATTTATTATCCTCATCTGAAAGTGGCAGGGGTTGGTGAAGCACAGAGAGCGTAGTCTGTGCCTCCAAGATGAGGTTGGTGCTGGAAGGACATCACAGGTGATGCTCAGTGCTGTGCTCCCTTGCTAGTGAACACCAAAAGAGGGGCCTCTAATTATCAGAAATGGGAAATAATGGCTGAAGATTATCAGAGTAGGTGGAAGCATCATAAATAGATCAAGAAAAGCCTGGAGGCTGAGGGAAGACTGAAAACTGAACATAGATCCCTTCCTGATAGCTTTTGATTGAAATCTTTCACCTGAAAGATTTCTGGGGTTTAACACTCTTCCATGGATAAGCCAAAACTAATGCCCAGAAACAGCATGCAACCAAAACCAAACTTTTGGGGTTTGCTTTCCTAGGTAAAAATGATAATTATGGTATCTTTCCATCTACATCAATCAGTAGTTAGAATTTTTTTTTTTCAGAAACAGTGTTATTACTCTGCATATTCCAGAAATTTGATTGAAAAACCTTAAGCAGAAAGAAATGGAAAATACTTTGTGCTATCTACGTGGCTTCAGCAGGTAGAGTATCTGTTTTAATGAATAACGATGTATCTCTGCAGATCAAGAATAAGAATACAATCCCCACTATCAATCCTTACATTAAATTTTCAAATCATCCATTCAATATTAACTAAATATAGCTACAGTGAAATAAAGAAGAAGCATTTGTTGTTTATACTCCCTCAGCTAGGCAGGACATTACTGTGTGTGTTACATCAAAGATTTCCTTTCAAATTCACCTGATTTGAAAGGCAGAGTTTTTCCTGACTGTGCAAGTCAGCAGAGAAAGTGGCTGTATTTTATCAAATTCAGCTGCACTTTTCTTGCTAAAGCACATTCAAAAGCCAACAGATCTATTTTTGTGATTCATTGCAGCCCATTCTGCTGCTGTTCAGTTGAGGGAAGCTATTTTTGTAATTATTCAGTAGCGAATTTATCAATTTAGTTAGTAGTGAAAAAGTTCCAGACATGTTTCTGATGAAGGTTGATAAATGGATCCAGAAGAAAACCTTTCCCCTACAAAAGGGAGTGAGCTGGCCTGGGAGAGGCTTGCACACAGCTCTGAACTAGCATCACAAAAAAGAAAAGCTCTGCTTTGAAGCAAGAGAAGGACAAAGACTGTCTTTTGCATATGTTGAGGCTTTTGCGTGTAAGTTATTTGGTATTGTATTAATCAACCTATTGTATTTATTATAAGAGAGGTCTTGAACAGGGTCTCAAAATGTTAGTCTGATGGTTTTAGCCAGTTCAAAGAAAAAAAATCAGGGCAAGGCCAAAAAATGTCTAAGAATATTCCTTCTGGCTGCTTGAGGGAGATGAAATTTTCATTTTTTAAAACATAGGAAATTTGCCTCTCATCAAATTTAACTATGGTGACCATTAGAGTGAAACCTAACCAGCATCCTCATGATTGGTCTGTGACTCCATCTCCCTTGTGGGCTGAACAACAATGTCCCCCTTCCAGGAAGGAGGGCACCAGTTACCACATCAGTTCTCAAGCCCAAGAGCAAGCAACTAGTTGTCATTGTATTTAGCAAATAAGAAACCTTCTTTCTAGAGCTGTTAAAGAACTGGAGAACAGGGGAGAAAATACATGGATGGGTTCACCTTTTGAGGTGATGTGATCTACAGTGCTCCAGGCGTCCCAGTGACCGAGGACAGCTGCGCCCTCCAATCCTCTCCACACCACGTAGGCTAGAGCCCTACCAGGACTTCCACAGGTAAGGGAATACTGCTCGGGAGACTGCCCTAAGGATGGTGATAACTGGGCCCTGCTGGGACGGTGGCCTTGCTCTGGGGTGGGATAGGTCAGGGCGCAGAGGTGGGGCTGCAGCCTGGGGCACACTGGCAGCACTGGATGGCAGTGTTACACAAGTTCAACCAGGTTTTCCTTCTTCCAGGTTTGGGAATAAAGACAAAGCATGCCATGCCTGTGACTGGAAATGTGTGTTTTTTGGATGGGGCATCTGTAAGTCCTATTGTGATGTATTTGTTGCTCTTCTGACCAGATTCCCTTCATTTCCTTCTCCCATCCTGCCTCTTTTCTTTGGGGACTACTTTCCCATGCTTTCTTTCCTCCCAGCTCTCTTTCTCTTTTTCTTAGTGCGTACTAGAGTGTTTCCCATGCCTCTTCTGAGCTGACTGGGCACTGGAAAGGTCACAGAGCTAATCAGCAAGCTTTGCCACTGCAAAAGCAATATATAAAAACCCAAGAACCATAAACCCAACAACAACAATCTCCCCTCCTCCTTCCAGTTCTTTAGCCTTAGGCAGAAAGGACTAGGAGGAGGAGAGTGCATTGGCACCAGCCTACTATATGTGCATTTAACGTTAAGCCTGCTAGAACCAAATATACTGCAGGGAAAATATAAAATTTGTGCAGCTGACAGTTTACTCCTGTTGTGGAGTTTGCCTGTCACTGGTAATGGCACAGAGTAGCGATTCCAGGGATGATAACAAGCCAGAGCAACGTGCGTGTAATCCCAGTACTGATATATGCACCAGCGCTGTCACTCCAGTGATGTGTGGAACATACCTCTGGCAGGGAGATGGTAAGGCAGTAAAAGCAACTGAATAGGTATCATTGTGGCTTTGTTCCACCCGCTTGGATCCTGAGCTGGGATTTTTCTTCTGCTTTTCATCTCATTTCTCATTGTAATACCAGGGTCACACTTTCATACAGCAAATATAATTACAGCGCAGTTACTGTGTGACTGTTTCATGATACCTATAATCACCATTCATTCATGTAGCTAGGAGGTTAGTTAATTCAGTGAACGAATTACTTATTAGTCTACTTTCTGAGTTACTATCTCACATTTTAATTCCAATGGTACTTTTTGCACATATATCTGAGGTTTCACTGTATGACAGTCATTTGTATTTTGTTAAGCTTATGATTGAGTTCAGCCTGTTTACAAGTATATGGTATTTGTGTGGCAGTAGTATGTCAGGTCAATTAAAAAAGTTAAATCAATATCCAGGCTGGTAATGCACACCTTTCAGTCCTGCCCTGCTGAAACATGCGTGTACCCCAAAGAGTTTAAGAAGGGCAGTGGGGTTGACTCTTGTTTTTCACAAGCCTCCCTGTTTTATGTGTGCTGCTTTAGAGGCGATCTGGAGCTGCCTACATTTCAAATGATTGGCAAGGCTCGCAACACATGGCAAACCCTTGGGATCAGGAGAAAAGTCATGAAGGGCATCGCTGTGCCCCTTCCCGCCCCTTCTGCAGAGCCGTGGGTATCCTTCTGCTGGATTCAGCAGGGCTTGGCTTCCACTCAGGGATTATGGCTTTGCATTCCCAATGGTGACATTAATTTGATGTAACTTTTTTGGTTTGAAATAAAAAGGTTTTGCCCACTTTAGTAGCTTACGAGAATCAGTCATACTTCAAAGGGTTCCTAGGCTGAAGTCCTGCGGCCATTTAACGTTAGAAGGTGGCAGGAGGCAGCTCCCTGCTTCCTTCCTTCCCCTCCTCTCCTGCCTTTGTTCTTTATCCCCAGATAAAGTTGCTGGCTGGAACCAGCAGCAGCAGCTCAGCCAGCAGTGAAGGTCTGCCATACATTGCTGAAGAGCTTCCTCAGCCAGCCTGGAGCCGCTGCAGCACGGCCAGGCCAACGAGCCTCTTCCTCTATGCTTTTCATCTGCTTGACTACCCTCCCCCATGCCAGGAACTCCTTCCAAAGCACTGTGCACCTCGCTGTCCCCTTCCTTTGAGAGGAGAGGCCCTTCCCCCCTACTCCTTCTCTCCCCTTATCCTGACCCCCCTTTTGCTCCCCCCACCATCCTGAGCTGGGTGTCCAGCACAGATCAGAAGGAGGGGGTGGCCTTGCACAGATGGCACGGGACCACAGAGCCGGCAGAAGTTGGTTGCACCTATTCTGCCTCAAACCTCTCCATTCCTTATCCCTCGAAGGCCTATAAATGCTTTGTTGATTTTTCAGGCAAAGAAAAAAAAAAACAAAATTAAGGAGAAAAAGGTATAGGAGCCAAGTAGAAAGCAACAGAAAGACAGTGAAAGAGTTCTTTCCAGCTTTTATTCGTACTCCCCCTTTTGATACCCACCCCTTCTCCTCCTTGTCTCCCTGTTTCTGTTCTTTCCATCCTTCCCTCTTGTAATTTTTTTTTTCTACTTCCCAATCTTCCGTTCATGTATCTATGCTCTTCTTTATAACCTAGTATTTTTCTCATGGGGAATTAGATTTCAAACCCAGAGACAAACTGTCTCTGCACACTGGAGGAAATTGTCACTTGGTTTATATTTCTTTGTGGGTCTGTCACTGTAGGATTTTCAGAGGATTTTGGAGTACAGAGGCACTCACGCCTCTTTAAAAAGCATTGGGAACTCATCCCCTAAATCTCCCAGGACTCCAGGACCCTGTCTGAAACCTTGGGATGGCAGGTGCTGTGAAAGGTCCAGGGGAACACAAACCACTTCAGTTTGTCATGCCAAAGGGCCTAGCCTCACGTCTTGCCTTTCCGCTTGGTGAGTACCAGCTGCTGGAAGGGCAGGTTGCCCTGGGGTGGAGGGAGGAGGAAGGGGGCAGTGATGGGAGTTGTGCCTTAGCCAGCTCGTAAACTGTCTTTGTATGTGTACGAAAATTAAGATAATTATATCCCTTTTAATAAGAGGCCGTTTGTGTGCTTTTGCTGTTTATATGTATCTAGAAGGAAATAGCAGGCAAGTGCCTGCCAAGTATATCCCTAGAAATATTTTTGAAACTGTCATCCACAGGCATTGAATACCAGAGGCTGTTTAATCTCTCTCCCACTCTCTTTCTCTCTCTAAGCCCCCACCTCCCACTCTCTGGCCTGGTTTTTGTAGGGAAAAGAGTTTGGCTTTTTATTGCAGTGTAACAATTAGTATATCACTATATTGGTCCCATTTGGTGCCACCACTAGTCCAGCTGACCTTTGGATCTCCAGTACTGTGAGATAGATGGATTTTTGGAATGGATATGCTTATTCTATAGCCATCAAATACCTTATTCATGATTTGCATTCATGTGGCCATTGTGAGTGACGTGGGGAAATGAAATCCAGAAGGAAACCAGAGAGGAATGTGTAAGGAAACTGAGTCAGGTTCACGGCGCAAACTTACCTAAAAATCTGTTGAAACTGTCCAAACTGATCCCTGTACATCCGTGTCCTGCAGCTTCTGGAGGAGCCTCTGTTCATTGTTACCAAGAATAGAATACCTGAAATCACCCAGACCTCCTAATGTTCACCACAGTGAAAATAACTGGAAACTACAATACTGAACTGTCAAACTATACTATTGGAAAAAGCAAAGGTGGCACCTTGGAAAGCAAACACAACCCTCTCCAATAAGCACTGACCAGTCAGTTACATACCTTAAAAACACAACTTAGAGCATATTACTTGTGTTTGAAGGTAGTGAAAACATGAAGCGTGATCCTAAACTGGAAGCAGGCATAGATCAACTCATTGCAGAACTAGAATATGGAAACAGAGGATCTGGCCTGCAATGTTGGTATTGTCATATGTTACCGGGAAACCTTAACAGAGAAACAAATATTAGGAGAGGTAGAGCATTTTCTGACATCACACAGTGTGCATAGTGGCTTCAGTTTAAGAAAAAAAACAAAGGGCAGCTCTATGCGCACTCTTCCTTGCACATTTCCATGTCTTATTCAGGACAGACACTCCAAGATCTATTGATTTTTTTCCTACACGTTTTCTGTGATCCAGTGCTTGAATTGTTACTATTAGTAATTTGGATTCCTGGAGATAACAGGATTCCCAAACACAGAGCCAGAACTGCCGTGCTTTACGCCATCTATGAAGTCTAAAGTGTGCAGTGTACAATTAAAAGCACAATCCATCTGCACTTTGGAGTCACGGGGATTTTTCCATGGAATAAAGTGAATATACCAAGTCAGACTGAATGGGGTGAAAAGTACTTAAAGAAGAGATTGACTCAGACATCCCTACTTCTAATTTTGTTATCTTAAATACTTCAGCAAAGAATTGGATCATTTCTTATTCTATCTGAATTAATTTGTCCATCTTTTGTTCTTTCTTTATTAAATTACAAAGCAGGTATTGGCAACTTCTGAATTTCTAGGTGAACCTAATCGCTGTGAATCTTGGGTTCATAATTAGTTACAATGCACAGAGACAAAAAAATCAAGTTAATGGTCTTTCTGAGGAACTGACTAATTTACTCTTCTAAGTGGATACATAAACATTAATTATGTTCTGAAGGGCTTCAGCTATTAAAACCAAGATAGAAGGAAATACAGGTCTAAATTATCAGTTTTGCTTTTGACAGGGATGGCCAAAACCACTGGTGACCCTGGTGCTCCCCGCTCCACACAGTGCTATTTGGCACCAAGCTCACCTTGCATAAGGTTGACATTTAAAAAGTTGCCCACCACGTTCCTTACAAAGCTCTGTCACCAGGCTACGGGGACTTTGGTCTGTGGCACTTACCTACTTTTTTCTCTACAGTTCAAGTTTTGGAGGGAAGTTAACTCCAATATTGTGGTTCAATATTTTATCTGATGGAGCAGTTTTACTCCTATTATTAAGTATTTATTGAGTGCTTGCATCATGACTGATGCAGTCCCTGAATAGGACAACACAGTGGACAGGGTGTGTACCTATGTGTATCTGCATCAGGGGTTGCAGAGATTGGGTTTGGAGAGGTGTTGCACTAGGTGTACCTGCTGTGCCTGGGAAGTGCCTGGTTTCACGGGGCCGAGGTGCTGCGAGCAGGATGAGACCCCACAGCTCTGACCACTAGCAACAGCCAAGGGCAAAGATGTTTCCCTGGAGCACAGATTTTTACATCTTTGCACAAATCAAAATCAGTAGTTACCAGCCATAACAATTGCCTGTACTTGTGTCTTCCTTGACAGCTGAGTGAAAATCAAACAAACCCAGTCCTCGAGTCAGTGCTTCGATGCATACATTTTGAGTAAAGTAAAAAGCTGCAGTTATTTCCTGTTGAGGTTAATGAGCTTTTCATTTGGGCAAGGTGGTGCATATCAGGACAGTCATCAACTTGTATTTCCTTGCCCAGCTGCCACACGCTGCTTCAGCTGAGTGCCACAGTTGCCTCTCAGCTGCTGCTGCCGCTGTATTTCTTCGGGCCATGGGGCTGATCTCTGCTTCAACTGAAGCTGTGTTAAGATGCTCATTTTTTAATCAGGTCATTTTATGGCATTCCTGGTTGCTTACATTTTTTCTCTTGCTCTGTGTTTTAAAGTGCATTCTTGCACTTCAAGAAGATGGAAATATATTCAGAACGAATGATGTCTGCAATATAAGAATACAGCCATTTCTCATCCTTAGTTTACTATGACAACGTACTGTTGATACATCTCCTTTAGCAAGCAAAAAAGCAATTTTAGTTTCTTTCAGTTCAAAGTTTCACAAAATGTCAAAGCGGTGCTGAGTCTAGAGCAAGAGTAAGACTGATGGCAGGTTCCCAGCCTGCATGCTGGATGGGAGTATGGTGAGACAGCTTTTGTAAGCTCCTGTAAGAAACCTGAACCTTGCGAAAAGATTGTCCAGTCTTTTAGGTCCTACTGCTCTCCCTGAGACCCTATTTTATGATATGTTGTCAAAGAATGAGCAGAGCAATAATACATGTGTATTCCAGTTTTTAGCTCCTCTAGTAGAGCGCTAAGATGCTCAGAGACGTAATGTCTAATACATGTTATGTTTAATTAACCTCCAAACAAATCCAAAGGAAAGATAACTGGGTCTGTCCCTATAAGTCATAAAGCATGTTAGAAAACAGATCAATATTTCTGATGGTTTTATATTTACCCTTTTTGGAGAGGACTGGGGGGCCCTGAGAGGAAAAGAGGGATAGGGTTTTCTTCTCCCCAGCTACTTGAAGTACCGAAGAAATATTCCCACCCATTATGGATGAAAAGTGTGAAAAGTTCTTTTAAAAATGTATTTCCCCACAAGTCTAGCACAGTATGGGATGCTAAAGTTTCATCCTAAGACGCATCTTTCTGTGACATTACAAACCAGAACACTCACCTAATCATATTAAGGAGAGAAAACTTCTTTTCCTGTTGAGATATAAAGCAGGGAATTAGTCTCAGAAATAGTTAATTACAGCTTTTCTGGGAGTGGTTGCACTCCCCCATCCCCAAAACGGACAATGGGGAGATTGCCAGTGTATTTCTGCAATTAACAATCATTTAAAACCCTTCCCTTTAGACAGGAAGAGCCCCATGCTGGTTTGCAGTACTTGGGCCGCAGAGATTTGGTTTCTGTAGTGGACGCAGGCTCGTAGCACCAGCCACAAGCATGCATGTTGCATTTTGGCAGGAGGAGCTGCTGATGTTCCCCATTAGGTCAGGAAATGTGTGGGGTTGGCCAGTCTCTGCAAGGTAAGTGCTGTTTTGGCCAACGTCCCAGTGCTGTGGCATCTCTGGAGGAGCTGCAGCACAGTGAGGAGGTGACGTGGCACTGCCGCTCTCAGCTCTGAAGTCCCTTTTCCTTGTGGCCCTGTCTTAGCTGCTCCCGGGCTTCTCCCCATACCTAGTAGGGAAAAATCCCACTAGGGCTGAGTAGCCAGGAGTTGGGAACCAGAGAGAAAATCATGTTCTGAAAGAGTTTTGGAATATGAGCTAGCAGAAAATATACAGCCACTGCTCCTGGGAGAGCGAAGAATAGCAAATACAGCTGCCTCTGGAAAAATACCTCGTCTTCTCCCAGGATGCAGCCCTCAGTTCTGGCTACCCATCAGAAAAAAAATCTGTGAAACATAGAGTGGTCTCAAAACAGGTAATAAAATAATTTGGAGAATGGCAAGATTTCCATGTGAGAACAGATGGAGAAGGTGAAGTCTGCATATTTTACTGAGAAGATGAGTTACAGTGTATATGGTTTGCACAATGCTAAGTAATACAGAGAAAGTACGTGCGGGTCCTGTGCAAGCTTCCTGGGTGCAGTAACAGGGGAGTGCTGAAAGAAAAGGGAGGACAACAAACGAAAAAAAAGAGAGAATGAGGTACTTTTCTCCATTTCATAACTAACCTATGGAAATCCTTGCCGTGAGATGTTCTTCAGGAGGTTTATGGAATTCAAGACCAGCAATCAGTTGCATAGTCCCAGTTGCTTTCCTTGGGGCAGTTCAGTAACTGCATGACCACAAATGATGCTGTGACAAACAAGGTTGTATCAGGATCCATCCTCCTTCAACACCTTGGAAAGTGTTATTAAATAGTGTTCTGGGTGATATGAAGACTGCTGAAAGATTTTCCCTTCTCTTGTTATTCACAGGATGCCAACAGTTTGGGAGGCTTCAGGTCCCGATTCCAACTTAGCTGTGACAACTTATAGGAGGTTTGGGGTTTTTCTTGCTTTAGGGTGTGCTTCAGTGAGCAGCTCTCTTGCAGACGGAGACTGGAGAGGAGGATCAGCTCGGCAGATGCTGCCTGTGGTTGTACTCACCTTTCCACAGAGGCTGGAGAAGCTGCCGCTCTCCAGGAGAGGATCTTCATCTCCAGCATTTTATCAACTTGAGATGTCCCAGTGACTGTCCCCTCAGAGTCCAAAGCCCATACTGCATTAAAAAATCAGTACATCCCAGCAGTCCTCTTTTGGTAACTGATGAGAGCTGGGGCTACATGCTGAGGCTCTCCATCCCTGTCAGGGAAAGGACTTGGACAAGAAGCATCTCTGAACTGAACCAAAACTGAATGCCCAAACTCCATGTCCATATTCTACAGAATTTCAGGTACTTTTTACTGACTTGCACTCTGTGCTACAGAGCATAAAATTCACCATGGTTCACAGAGAGCTCTCCTGCATCATGGGGCTTGGAGTTCTCTTTCCATCCCCATTTCTGGACAGATAAAAGCACTTTTCCAGTAGATGGGAGGGGAGAACATGAGAAAAGGGTCATGTGAGGAGTTTGCTACACCTTCTTTTTCCGTTCTCATTACAGGAAAGTCTTTGCGATTTTCTCTGGCTGAATTTCCTTATAACCCTCATTTGTAACAACATGTCATCTCAGATTACAATCCAGATAATTTTCTGTCAAAAGCAAGGGAAGAGGAAGGGTTGGTGGTAGGAGAGGATATATTGATTTGCTTATATGCTGAAAAGGGGTATAGGCTGTAAGGGTTTAGTTTATACTCTGGAAAGACAAGAGGTTTAGATTTATCTGTGTATCTTCTGGACATGCCCACGCTGTACTGTTTGTAGCTGGGTAGCCAGACCACCAAAGGCTTCGGAGACTGAGTTACCACATTTGTCCAAAGAGCTGGGTAAGGTATCCGTCTCCCCTGCTTGGGGCAGACAAGGCAGCTGTGCCAGGTACGCTTGGGCTTGTGTGCCTGGGAGAGCAGGAGAGCCTGTCTTAGGACACAGGCTGTAAGTAATGCGGAGCGAGAATTGTTTACCGTTGTTAAAAAACGCCTGCCATAATAGTCCCTAGTCCTGGTCAGTCTATGTCTGATAATATAAATGTTTAATGAGAGCTTCTAACGCTCCATGTTTTCCTCCCTTATGCATCCCAGTATTATTTTATGTTCACTGAGTCCTGAGGAAATGATGGCACCGACGAAAGCAGGAATAACAAGGATTGTTCTGTACAGCTGAGCATTGCAGACAAAGGTAGTAATTTGGTGGGGGGAATATGAGCTATGAATTCTGTGTTTATGAACTGTATTTATGTACTCTGTATTTATGAGCCATAGTTCATACATGAACTATGTATTCTGAATTCAGAATATGAATTCTGCAAAGCTAGACCCAAATCTGTGTTTAGGAATGCTGCTATAACTTCTGGACAATAAAGAAAATGAATGTGTAAGCGTTTCTGGTGCCAGACTTGAGACACACGCTGTTTTGTTGCTCCGTCATCAGCAGTTAGCAGTTTTCCCACATTCATTATGGTCTGTGACGAACAGAAAGCAAAGGGCCGGGCTGGGCCACCCTCCTCTGGTCTGTCTGAAGTCCTGACACGCTGTGTAGGCAAAGAGAAATGGGAGGCCACGCTTTTATACAAGTATGGAGGTTCAGAGCTGACCCTTGGTGATGGGGAGTAGTGGAGGGGGGGCACGTGGACAAAGTAACATCTGAGGAGAGCAGACGTATCATGGCAGTAGAGAATGAATGAACGGTGCCCTTCAGACTGAGCTTCAATTAAGAGAATTAATTAAGAACAGAACTACCTGCTTTCCAGAAATAAAAGTATGAAAAAATTATTGTGAACAGCATTGCATTTGCTTCCCAAATAAAGGGAGAATGAGTAATAGGAATCCTATTGGAACACAAAATTAGTCTTGGTCTTTATTTCCGGAGACTGTTAATTGCAGTGAACAGCAGCCTACATGCAATGTCTCAGGTGTGTGAAAGCACGGGTTTAAGTAGGGAAGTGCATTTCTTACAAAGGGGGCATTGCAATTTTCTTCTTAATAATGAGGTTGGGCAAAATGCAAGGTGTGCCGGTAGCCTACATATATATATTCTCAGAATCTGTAGTACCTGTTAAAATTAAGGCAGAAGCACTGAAGGAAGAAGAGACTGAGTAAAACCTGCGATGCGCTGGGGAGTTTTTGTAAAAGGGTAGTATTTACATGTATGGTAAGAACCAGACGGCACAACACTTCTGAAAAGAGGATTTTACTCTCTGCTCTTTTTCACTGGCTCTGGATATTTTTCAGCAGTTGCTGTAGAAGTGTTCTCTGTGTAAATAAAGTTGTGGGATAGACAATGGGCAGCTTAAGATTACAGGACATTCCCATGGCCTCTGTACCCCCCCCCCCAAACCGGAAAGAGCGTTTCGGAAGGAGGGAAGAGCCC
>NW_008795283.1:856536-868149 GCF_000699145.1 Aptenodytes forsteri | reverse complement strand
CCCCCGCCCCCCCCCCCCCCCCCCGGTGTTTTTCCCTGCCTAAGGCTACTTAGAACCTTAATCTGCTTGGACCAAAAATGCTTCCAATGTGGAGATGGGTTTAGCTGCTATATTAAAACCAGATAATTTCCAGCTACTTGAAACTCCCTGATAAGACAGTCTGTTAAAATTTTGCCAAAGTTTTCTTCTTAAACTGCAGTAGCTAAAACTTGAATACCTGCATAGGAAACTTTTTTAAAATGCTGGTGCATATCCAGGGTTGTAACACTTCAGTGGGGAAAAAAACAGCTTTAAGACAATCAGGTGAAAACTAGGAAGATATCTCCCTACAGTGGATTATATCATGACCATGATAGGATGGTCTAAGGCAGCAAGTGAAGGGGTCAGGAAGATAAAAACTGGGTTTTTGATTAGTCTCTCTCACTTCTGTTTTCATCTCTCACGTTTTCTTTGTGGTTATCAGTTTCCTTTTCAGGAGTTTTTCCTGACAGTCCAGCAGTTGTAGCTAGCAATGCAGTGTACAGGCACTGAAAATTTTCATCTGCAGGGTCAGTCACAGAGAAAAATTCTTTGATATTACTGACAGACCAGGCCTGCTATCCCTGCAGCCAATGCTGTGTGTAAAAAGTATCTTTGAAGCTGGTCCTATTTTTTCCTAGTGTAGTAGTCTGTGTTGCTGTGTATGAAAACTGTTATGCATTGAACTACTGGTCTCATGATCTCATTTTAATGGTGGCTGCAAGCTAGAAACCTTGGATTTCTTGAGCTCTCCTACCTGACATCTGTAAGGATGTTGCAATATTAGGATATTTTTGCATTTTCCTTTTGCATTTTCCTTTGTAATTTTTACTACTTTCCTTTAAAAATATCTAACAGGATAGGTCATTAAATGTCAAAAAAAGAAGCATTAAGCCCCCAAGAATTAAGTGAGCCATGGTTCAGCCCACTTTTTTTATGCTTGGTTTCTCCTCAGGTTTAGGAAACAGTCCTGAAGGCTAACGGTTTGTCCAAAACTTCCATGAGAGTTGAGAGTGCTTTGCAGAAACAAGTCCTTTCTGACTAAAATCCATTATCTGAGTTTCTTCTCCGCCAGCTCCCACCCTTTAACAGCTGGTCTGAGCTGGTTGTCCAGGCCCTCCCCAAAAGGAAGAGATGGTGTCAACTCCAGAGGGCAACGCATCCCATCGTCAAATCTGTATCTAAAATAGGTGAATTACTTGTCCCCCCAGTGACTATAGAGGAAGTCTGGGACATTGTCTTAGAGGAGGACCTAACTTTTTGCCCGGCAGAGGTCATAAGGTGAATCAGTCACTTCGTGTAGGAGAGCGGTCCTACTACCTGGGTCCGTGCACCATCCCCATCAGATGACACAGTCCTTCCAGGCTGAGCTGGAGAATGAGCAGAGTATTTTTAGCTTTGTTTGGAATTGATTTCTGATAATCTAAATTACTGTGAAATTGACTGGAAAATTAATGTACACACTGGTCTAGCAAAGACCAAACAAATTGTCTGTTTTCAAAAAGATGCACTGCCAGGGAAGTCAGGGAAGAGCTGAGGCTGAGTTTTGTCATGGAGCACAGGATTTTAAACTGTAGATTAAAAATGAAAACTGCTGAAAATCATTAAAAGGAGATGATTTAAAACATGTGGGCAGGGGCTTATGCGTGGAGGCTAGAGGGTAGGAAGGAGCTAAATATGCAGAGAGAAGGCAGAGGTAACAGTTTGCGTTGCATCTAAAATGAGCTAAAAACTAGTAGCCTTTTTCAAAGGCAGTCTTGCCCCCCTGTTCCAGCTGCAGAGTCATCTTCATTTGTTGCCTTTGTTTTCCATCAGTTCTGCCAGACAAATCAACCTGTCCTGTAGCCACATGGCCACTGGATCTATCTGATGGAAGTGCAGGGAATGTGTGGCCAGGACCTGAGTGAGGAGAGTGTGTTTCAGTAGCAGGTACCTGTTAGATCAGTTGTGTACTGAACTTGCACTCCCCACCCCAGTGGACTGGTGAGCTGGACTGGTTCTTGGAGGCTACATCCATGGGAGTGGCACTGGGTGAACATGCAGCTCCTTGCAGATGTGGACAGAACGGTGAAAGTTTCATCTTCATTGAGAGCTTTCAGAGCTACAAAGCAAAACAAAAGCATGAGATCTAATAAAGAACAGAAGCTTGGCTGTCATTTCAAGGTGACGTCTGAGCTCCCAGCTAGGCTAGATCTCCAAAGGTGCTTGCTACACTTTTGATTCTTGGTATTTTACTTAGAACTATTCAGTTTGGAAAGTCCACGTATCAGACATGCAGAAGCAAGGAAGACTTAGCCCGCTTGAGAGGTAGAGACACTGGAAATACTTTTGTGTTTTCCTGATCATTCAAAAAACTGAATAGTTGAGCAACTAGGAAGAGAGACTTTCCTTCGTATTCTGAAAGGATGAGGAGGACCAGCTGATTATAACAGAGGGGAAAGAGCTCTGGTTTTTTAGCATGTGTGGGTAGATTATAGCTCACAGCCACATGAGCTGATCTGTGGGCCTTTTCTAAATATGTTCTAACTGTCATGGAGGGTATTATTCCTTTGCACAATATGGGGTTCAAAGGAGGAAAACTGTAGCATAAGGTCTCTAAGTCACTGCAAATACAAAGATTGTACTCAAAGCGAGGTGGTCCAGTGGAGTATTAAGGACTTTCTTTCTCCATGTTTCTATGTTTATGCTTTCCTGTGTGTTATTGCCATCAGCTGCTGAGCTAAAATTTGAGAAACTTTTTTGGGAGGACAATGAGAAACAGGCGGTATCTAACAGAGTGACTACCTTCTGTGAATGCTAATGAAAGTGCACCTCAAGATATTTCCCACAATTAAGTATTTGAATGAAACACGAAATTTGCTTCACCTCTGCTCAATCACCTTTGAAGTCTGAGTCCCATTAATATTTTAATAAAAGAATTTCCTGGCAAAAAGAAAGAAAGAAGAAAAAGAATGAGTTTTAAACAACTATTTTGCAGAAGGTAAATTGTGAACTTATAAATATTTGCACCGAAAATGTGATGCTGAGTTGCATTAGCAGACCATACTCAAAGAGCAGTTATAGATATTTCATTGTCAAAATGTAAGGATGAGTTGCATGAAGTTCCACAGAGGATTGCTCTAGATCTGGTAGTATTCATTAAATTCATTAATGAGCTGGATGGTGACACAAGGAGAATCATTATTAAATTTGCAGATAATTTCAAGCAGCAAGAGACTGCAAGTACGTTAGAAGCCAGGATTAAAATTCAGTGAGCTTGATAAATTGCAGGTATGATCTGAAAAATGTGGGTAGCATTCAATATGAATAAAAGCTACATTTAGACAGGTACGAGGAACTGCAGAAACACAGGACAGCAAGGAACTGTTTTCACAGCAATTCTGTGGGAAAATATTTAGCAGGCTTCCTAGACCACAAATTGAACAGGAGGCAACGATGCCGGGCTAGTGCAAAAATGGGGAATGCCACCCTGGGCTGTCTGTGCAAATGCAGCGTGCTCCGTTCGGCACTGGTGAGGCAGCAGCGAAAGCGGTGTGTACACTTGTGGACACAAGAAAAATGTGGAGGAGCTGAAGATGGTCCAGAGGAGGGCAATCAGAATGGTGAGACATTGAAAAAACAAGCTGTAAAGAAAGAAAATTGATGCTGTCTAATCTGATACAGAAAAATGGGTAAAGTCTTAAAAAATGTGAAATTCTGCTCCAAAGAGAACAGTGATAATCTGCTTTCTACAGCCATGATGGAGGACAAGAAATAATGGCCTCCAATTTTAACAAGAGAGATTCATCTTCAATATTAGGATGAAACTTTGTACAGATAGTGTTTCACTAAACATTAGACTAAATTTCCTGGAGTGTCTATGGCATCTCCAGCACTGAATGTCTTTAAGGACTTGTCAGGAGTAACTTAGGCATAGCTGAGCCTACCTTGAGCAGTGGGACAGACTCAAGTGATTTTCAGTCCCCTTCTGTGCTACAATTTGATAATAAGAAGCAGAAAGAAAAACCCCCACCCCACTGAGTAATTTACATGTTTAGTTAAAATTAACTATACTATTCTGAATATGCATCACTGCAATCAGCTTCTGGGAAATTTAGCCTTCAATCTCTAAGAATGTAAGAAGGAACAAGTTGAAAATTTCAGTCTTTGTAACTTGTCAAAATTTGGGCAGATTTTCACAGAACGGCATATCCTTGTCACCAAGGCCCATCTCCCTGATACATTTTTAACAATAGCCTCAAAACATGGGCATATTCAGTTATAAGAATATATTTAACATGGGCAAAAGCCTTTTTTCATGAAATCTCCTTGGAGCAAGTTAAACTGTTTTTGCCGAAACATAAAAAAAAAGGTAGACAATAAGAAGCCAGCCTTGTGCTAGTCCATAAAATGAAACGTTTCAGCCCAAGCAGTTGAAGAATGGCAGAATTTCAACCATGCCTGCCATAGTGGTTTACCTGCAAGTGGATTTGAGGACTCACTGTTTCATTAGCATTTATAATGCTCTTTGAGATCCTGACATGAAGGGTATTACATCTTTTAAAGATTTGTGGAGTTGTTAATGGTGATGCAGCTCTGAAGCAGTTTCTTGGGTAATTAGAAAAAAATACAATTAAACCCGTGATTTTTAAAACAGGCCCTATGCATTATTTTGAATTATGCATTGTGCAAGTGTGTTGTTCTCACATTCTAGTTTAACAGAGCAGAACAGTTTGAAATGTGTTTTAATTAAATCGGGCTGTATCAGTCTCTTTATTGTCATAGCTCAGCAGGCTGAGTATTGAAGTAAGGAATGTGTTTCAAGGAAAGAGCTGCCGGTGGAGTTCTGGCCGGAGAGGTGGAAGATGAGACCAGAACTGAGCCCTGGGATCCATCTTGTATTTCACACTGCTGAGATTTGCAAAACTGGCATCTGGATTCCTGGCTTTGTAGGCAAGGGGGATTCACAAAGCTAGGGAAGGTTGACCGCAGTCTGGTGAGGCAAACCTTCTTAGGGTCTTCTTGCGCTCAGCAGAGAGAAAGGAAGATTCTTTCTGGCACAGCTCTGAGCATCTGAGGTTACGCTCTAGCTTTGAATGTCCAGCTGTCTCTACCCACCGTCTCTAGTGAGAGCCTAGAAAAATCAGGTTTCCTAGGCTAATATCTGTTTTTTGAATCCTTCCGCCTCCCACTCATTTTAGTGAGTGCTGCACAGCTGACCCCCGCTCAGCCAAATCTCCATGCGCAGTACTTTCTCAGCAGCAGACAAGCTACAACAATAATTGCAAAGTAATCCATTAATAGTCACTGGAATTTGAAAGTCAGTTTTAGGGACTTTTCTTATTCAAATTGTAGAAATGTTTGACCTCAGGCTTTTTTGAAAGTCAGTTTTAGGGACTTTTCTTATTCAAATTGTAGAAATGTTTGACGGCTCAGGCTTTACTGCTGTTAATAGAAAAAAAAACCCCAAAAACCTAAAATTAAGTAACTGAATATTCACCAAAAGCAAATGTCAAATGTTACACTCGCCTGCCAAAACCAGAAAATGCACTGTGATGTTTAGCTACATAAATTAGCCAAAGAGGGAGAAGTGGCACCATGTGATTTAGAGAAATCATCGACACCCTGCAAATTTTTTGTAACTATTAGAGAAAAGATTTATATCTAAAAAATGTGTGTGTACACAAAGTGAATATATATAGATACACAAACATGCGTTTCAATACTTGAACTGTGTTGGTGGGTACTATAAATCATCCAAGTAGAGAAAAGAAACATGTTTTATGGTGATGTTTGCAGTTTCTTCCATATGTTAAATGTTTTTTCAAAAGCAGGAGATGATATAGTTTCTGCTGTGACAAATGCATAGTTTAATAAGACACAGATAAATAGTGGTGAGAGAGTGATATAGCACACAAACAGCATGATCAGGGCTATGAAAGGCACGTACTGTATCTTGCTAGTTTTAAGAGTTTTTTTAAACACATTTCATACCTTCCTCCACACTTCAGGCTCCTCATTCCCCCTGCGCAGCAGCTCCTATCACAGCTTATGTAATTAATCATCATAAAACCTATTTCAAACAGAAAAAAGTCCACAGGAAACTTTTGCAGTATTGGGGAAGAAAATAGCCAAGGATGCTGTGATTTATTCAAAGTAAGTATTCCTTGTGCACCTTCTCCGGTCCAGTAGGTACAGACTGACTGGAGAAAGCATGAATGCTATGGAAATTCGCCCATTTCTGCCACTTAGGGCACTGCGCTTTCATAATACCTGGACACTCAATGTGGCAGAAGTGGAGGCCCTACCTGGTCTGGGAAAACTTTACAAGTTCTGATCGGGTTGATGGAGCCTGGGCAGAAGGCTGTTCTTGATTAAAGGACAGAAAAGAAGAAACATCGTTAGATATTAAGGAACTGATCTCCTGGTGAACTGAAAGAAGCGGTGGAGAGATCTTAGCAGATTCCTACCTGTTAAAGACAGAAAAACCTAAAATCCCCTCTAAAGACCCACCTTTAGCACAGGAAAGAATGAGACTGCTAATCTCCTCACTCAGCCAGTGCTCTGATTTGTTCCGATGTGTGATTTCCAAGGCAGGAGAGAAAAGGATGCCTCTGCTATGCTTGAGCAAGAACCAGAATATTGAGGAAACTGAGTCTTTCCCCTTCTGATTAATTGTACTGCTCTTGGTCCGTTTTGGGATTCCAGATAAGACAGTATGAGGCAAGGCTTCTTACACAAACCTCTGTTTAATACTTCCAGCAAACAAGGTCTTCCAGACTGACCCAGGTGTATTTGCAAAGACTGTGAATTTTGCTTTTCCACAGTGTTCTTGGATAAAAACTAATGCCGTTCTGATATTTTTAGCTTTATACAAAAAATTATTCTCAATACTTTTGGTTTTGTGATTTCCCTAGATCCAAGGCACAAATTCCTCCACGCCTGAAATTCGCCACCATGTTTTTTTTTTTTTTCCCTGATGGTAACAAGTCACTGAGAAGTTTGTCAGAAGTCATGCAAAATTTAAGAAGCATTAGAGCTGACACAAATTTCACGTTTGCAAAGACAGCTGAAATCCCTTTGCACAAAGGGAGGAATTCACTGAAGCTCAACAAGGCCAGTGCACGCTGGCTCCGAATGGTTCCTGTTAAGTTGTCTTTGTTCTTTTAGCTTGCATGGTCCTTGTAGATGTAGAAGTATACATTTGGCTTGATGCTGTTTAACTCATGGCTCAGAAACTGCCAGTATACATTACCTGCGTTCTTCAGCCTGACATGTTCAATTTCTGTAAAACACGTTAACATGAATCAAAGGAAACCTCTTGTGGGCTGAGATCCCCACGGGAGAATTCTCCCTGTAGAGAAAGCACTCACACTCGTATAAACCTGGCAGATGTGTCAGCATCTTTCCCTCCATAGAAGGGTGGGCAGGAAGGACTCAGCACAGCAAGGCTCCCCATACTTGACTCTCCGATGATAAAATTTCCTGAGAGTCTCTGAGATGGAGGTGGAAGGAAGAGCCATCTTTCTGCAGACCTAATGTGTTTTGGGGCTGCGTGGCTGAATCAACCATTTTTCTAATTGCTCCCTTTTTCTGCTGAATCCATACGGAACATACCACACGCAATACTGTTAGGAGTTTTTAAAGCATACTTCCGTAAAGACAAGCTAGGAATCACAGAGGGGTACTCTGAAGCAGTAGCTGAGAGTACCGTATGTAGTGCACAGCAAAGAGAGAGCAAACGTCACTTGACCTGCCATTTATTGGTTGCAATGACAAGATGCAGAATAACTTTTTCCTTCTGGTAGGTGAAGTAAGGTAAGCAAAATTAACGGCACCCCACAACTTGCTCCCGCTGAATGCTAGCATGAGTCTGTACTGCTTGTAAACTTCCAAATTTGCTAGTAAACCTAGCCACCAGTTCCATACAGTTAATTGAATGTTTACAAAACAAAGGATCCTTCTATAAAAAGGCTGAGGAATTCAAGACTGCTGCTGCAGCCTGATACTCAAAAATGTACCATGAAATAAGCAAAGGGCTTTGAGCTGACATTTAAAAAAACCCCTACAATATGTGCCACAAAAGATGTGCTAAAACCTCCTTAAAACGACAAAGAAACTGTGCCATAATGACTGCCTGGAACAAAATAGAGGAGAAGAATTAATCCACCACCTAAGGTCTCATTTAGTTTGCTTTAACAAAGTCTGTAAAGCCTATTGCTCTGTTGTTCTAATGATGTAGGCTAAGACACAGGAGATAAGAAAAGCCAAGACACTGAAAGCTGTTGTAAAACTAGGTCACTGTTAAATTAAACATTTTATGAAAAATAGAACCTACCTTGAACAACTCTGAAAACCTCTCTGCTTTTTTTCATGCACTCGGAGAGAGGCACTTACTCCACTTTACTGCCTCCATGGGAAAAAGCACTGGTTCAGTGACGTTGCGGCACCCACCCCTGAGCCAGCAGCTCCATTTTTTCCTTGTAATTAACAACTATTGAATATTTATGAAGTAAGTGCCACAGGGTAACACTTAGTCATCGGATCAACAACCCTGTTAGTTTGCAAACTGAAAGGAAAGCACTGGCCCTACCTCGGAGCACCGCAACCACCGCAGCCGTACCGGCTTCTGCTTTTCAGAGTTTTCTTCAAGCACCAGGAGAGGAGGATGCTACTGGCAGAAAGTTAGCCATATCTACTCCTCCTTTATTTCAGACAATCACAGGGGAACATGCTGTGCTATGACTCTCTCCACCACGTGAAGAAGCTCTTGAAATACCCTGGAGACTCCCACTGTTGAGCTGTGAGTAAGAGAGTTAGCACAGGCCCTGTCAGCATGTATAACTAGTGTGATAGCCACCATATGCAGTGGTTGAAAGTTGTACCTTTCAAAGCTGATAAAACGGCCCCTTTACAGCAATGAGGATAATACAACTTTAGGAGAGTATTACTAGGCGTGGGGGAAGTTTTCTACTGCTGCAGTCCTCAGTAAAAGACAAGATAACTTTATAAAAGGTGTGTTTTGGTTGTTGAAATCAGTCTCTATGATAAAGTAAAGCTGACCAAATATTTTCAGTGTAAATACTAGTGAAAATGAAAATCTAGCTCGTCTTCTTTTGGTTTTAATGATGTATCGTTACTGACAGGTGATGTTCTATACCTAGCGTTGACCATGGTGGTCTCTTCTAGCTTTAAGATCTCATCATAAAGTACAGCAGAGAGGAGACAACAAAACTCTGTCCTCCTGGCTGGAAAATGCGGAGCAGTCCTTCGCCATTCGTTCTCCCTGAGCATAACAAAGCATTTCAGATGGAAGGTCTATTTTCTGCAAACATTTCTGTACGCACTTAGTTCTACATCAGCTAGAGATGTCCCACTGATCTAAACGGAACTGTTCCTGCATCTCTAATCACACTCATCAAACCGCTGGACTCTCCCACTGGGAAAGAGGTTAAACTGAGAAATGATCTCTGTGATGAACCAAGTCTGACTACATTGTTTTCAGCACAAGGATCAATGCAAATAAAAACCTAGCTTGGTTTCTTTAGGTTTTAATTATGTATCATTTATTTTAGTAGTTAATGCATGAAATTAAAAAATGTTGCTATGCCATTTTTCTTTATAGCTGTTATTACTTGAAGGGACCAAAGAACAGTTGTTACTTGAGAGAACCCACTAGACAAAGATTCATTTTAGTATAAAATGTGGAAATAAGACATGAAATATTATCCAAAACTGAAACACCATTTAAACTATTTTTATTTATCATTTGCCTTTCCTTTTATTTTTACTTTTTGGTTACAATTTCTTCCGTTGAGCACGATGAAAAAAAGTACAGTGGTCACTTTTGCTTTAATGTTTCCAGTCAGTTTTCTTTCTCAGCATCGTGTGCTACCGTAGTACGGTAATACTCGGCCTAGAAACACTGCCAGGAAACATATTCATAACTTCTTTGAATTGCAATTTTAAGACACAGGTGAAATGTTTTCTATCAATCTTGTATTTTGAAAATGGCATTTCTATAGAACTTGCATTTTAGTCTGAGTTAACCTGATAAATTTAAGCACTTAGATCTGTGAACGTACACTCCTTTGAGGCAGCTGGGAGAATAAAGACCACGTAGTACAGAGGTGAAACAGCTTTTCCTGAATAGAGCTGATATAAGACACTGAAATATTTCATCCTTGATGTTACATGAAGTCATACCCCAGCACAGCTTGATATAACTAGTGATTTGAAATGCTTTGCTGAGAAAATGTCAGGAAAAAAATAATATCTGTGTTTCATAGGTAGCCATTCTCTCCCTCCCCGCTTTGCCTGAAAAGTTTGTGTGGCAAGTAATGTATAACATGCTTAGGTTTATTTGAAGGGAATGACAAGCAGTTTAAATTCAAACTTGATATAAATGGAAATATTCTTAGATTAATTTTATTTCAAAAAAGTATCGAAAAAATATCCTGTGCATTTCAGAAGTGCAATCTCTGAACAAAAAATCAGGAAATAATTGCATAGTCTGTGTAGATGAAGGACCTTTTATAAGAAGTGAGCACGGGCAAACCGCACAGGCTGGAACCTGGCATTTGCAAGACTAGGGAAGGAGTAGCCAAGAAAGGTAAAGAAAGATGAGATATAGATCCAGTAGAAAGGGAAGTGATGCAGAGTTGCACCAGAAACAATTTTTTCTTTGGAGTTTATCATTTGACTTATTGCAGCAGTTTCATGTACCAGGCATCACCATAAAGTCAATGTGCTAGGCAGGCCACAACCATAAGGTAACAGGACATCCCTGCACAAGATGGCTTTTGGTGTCAATCAGCAGGCTTCTCAAACATAAGCCTGGTTTTGATAACATCCAAATGAGGTAAATCTCTCGGATGTTAGGAAAGGGGGAATATGGACGCTGCACAGGGGCTTTTAAGACAGGGTATATAAGTTGGTAAAGTAGCCTCTCCTCTGTGGAGCTGGCAGCCTTGCTGTGAAGAGTTTCAGCTTCAAAGAGAAGTCTGACGTGTGGAAACCAAACCTGGAAATGCAGAAAATTTTGGCACAGAGATGGGTGCAGACGCCTGCTGTCGAGGGTCTGGCCCAGTGCTTTCCGGCACAGCTCTCTCAGACTTGAGGGTCAGTTTTGGGCGAGGTGGGCTTGATTTGCCTTCTGGACGAAAAGGAAAGGCATAAAAATCGTATCCCATCCAACAGAGAAATCGGTGGAGAACACCCATAGGAAGTATCTAAACTACTTTGCACACCTAATTAATGTATGGAAACTCATCCTAGCCAACAGCAATGACTTTTGCCCACGTGACAGTTCTGCTTAAAAGAGCCGGGTGTCTCAGCGATGTTGTTTAAGCTGTGGTGGCTGTTACGATTGATAATGGTGTGCCGAGTCCTGGGCTCCTTGTGACTCCCAGGCTGTAGCTGGGAAATCCTGAGTGTTCGAAGAGCATGACCCAGAGATAAGGCTTTCGTGGTTACAGACGGAAGAATTTTACCTAACACTTTAATCATGCGATACAACACATAAGTAAGAGTCCAAGGTAGATATAAGGCCTGTCCTCGGCTCCTTGCCTTCCTTCAGAGCTGTGCCAAGTCGCCCGAAGCAGCCGAGGCGGCGGG
>NW_008795283.1:801794-855676 GCF_000699145.1 Aptenodytes forsteri | reverse complement strand
GCGGGGCGCTGGAGGCGCCTCGGCTCCGTCCAGGCGGTGCGGAGGTGCCCTCTCCCCTCGGGGCCCGGTTGGGGTTCGGTGGACTCGGTGTCCCAGCAAGGGCTGTGCCCGAGGAGCCGGGGCTCGGTGAGGACACAGGGCAAGTTGTGGTGTCCTGAAACCGCAGAGCTTTTCGGGGGGAGGCCTCGGACAAGGACGACGGGGAGCAAGTGCTGGGGTACGGCTTGAAGGGGGAGCTGGTGCCCCGTGGGAAAACTTGGAAACTGTTTTGCTTCGGTATCTGCCGACAAAGTGCGTTTGCATGAAGATAGATCTGTGCGTGAGAGTAAAGCTGCCAGGCACTCTCCTCCCAGAGCCTTAATCTACTGTGACACTAAAAACATCTCCTTAGTCACTAGCTGCGATGGCATAAATAGAGGAATAGGTGGCGGGGCCAGCAAGGAGCTTCAAGTATTTTTTTCTGAGGAAGATGCAGATTTTTGTATAGGTAACGGCACGCTGCTGCTTGTACGGTGCAGACATAATAGCAGTCCGGGCTGCCACTCCAAGGAGCTGACGACGCCTGTGGCTCTGATCTTGTCATCTGCACCGGCGCTGCTCTTGCTGCTGGACACAGCTGTTGCTGGGACAGCCTGGGTAAGTTGGGGCTTTGCTTCGGCTGACCCCCAAGGGGCTGGCCAGAATGGCATCCCAATTGTAGCCTGCGTGCTACGGAGCAGCGTGGCACTTCCCAACACTTCCCTGAAATTAAAGATTATGGATATGCATGATTGCTCTTGATTGTTTTTTTGCTCGCTGACTGCTAGTGTGTAGGGATCGGAAAGCAGGAAAATCTGTCTTTGATAAATAAAGCCATACTGTAAAACTCACCTTTGTGTTGGCGTGTTACGCTGTATATTGGTGGCTTCCCACCCCAAAGAAAGCTATGTTTCATTTGTGCTTGTGTGTTTCTGTGGGAAGTGCTTTGAGAGCTGTGAGTGTGAAAAGCGCTTTGTAAAGGTATAGTGTTATTTGTAATTGCTCGCTGAAGAACATAGTGAAAGAGGTTAACTATAGTTCAAAGCTTTAGGCATTTAAGGCATTTGAAATCATCATAAATATTCTCCAAGGTTGATTTGGGTTTATTTTGAAGTGGAAGGTTGTGTATATTTGCTATCATTCATTTCTTTCTTTTTTTGAATGCCAGGTTTATCCTAATCTTGCAGATCAGAAGAACTAGCAATTGTTTGCTGTGTAGTTATGATCCATAATACTTTCTCACCAGCTGACTGGGAGCACTTTCGCTGTACTGCCTTGTAAATCTGCTTTAAAAGGAGGTCAGATGCTGAAGAGCAGTTACTGACTTGGGGGCAATATGGTTACAAGCACAGAATAATAGTGTTCATTGCTTGAATGTATGTGTTAAATGCTGAAGAAACTGTTTAGACTCAGCCAATATTGACTTTATTTTTAGATGAGCTGTTCCTTTTTCTAATGACCTGACTAACAGAATAATTAATGGCAAACATTCCAATTTCTTTCCTAACTGGCTATGAGCGTGGTGGAGTTTAGATTGCCCTTATTTTTTCCATTTTGAACTGTAGTAGTGATCAGAAGGAGAAATAGTTATTTGCTGCAAATCTCATTCAGAGGTTTATTGTAATAGATGTTTGAAGACTGCTGTTCACCTGCCTGACTGATTTTTCTGGTTTCTTCTTACTATCCTTCCTTTCTAAGAAAAGGCACAATAAGAAGCTGCCTGCAGTCATTGTCGACACTGCTTGCCTTAGTTTCTCTCTGATGGTCCCTGTGATGCAGGTAGTGCAGATACCTGTTTTAATCAATGACACCTGAGGGTAAGAGGAAATGGTGTGTCCTCGTAAAGCAGCAATTACCTCCTTGCTAACCTGTTACAAGGTGTTTCAGTGTCTAGCATGTAATTCTGGTGGAGCCCACTGGTACAGCAGAGATGAGCAGAGCACTGTTCATTCACAGGAGTAACTGTGTTGGTTAATGTTTCTGAGGCAGCGGGAGGAAAGCTGAGTGTATGGAGTGGAAAGGGTAGGATCTGTCATCGTCCCTTCGAGCAGCCAAGAAGGGGAGAAATGGAGAGGACAGTCCTGTCCCAGCAGACTGCAGCAAACTAGCAGATGGCAGGGAAAGAAAAGAAACTGCTGTATGTGGGGTAGCAGGAAGACAAAATAGCTGCAGTGTGTCATCTTAACACAGTACGTTAGGATGCTAGGTTAGTCTGTGGTGAAACTTCTGAATCTTGGAGTGCCGTGGCTTAGGTTTCCTAATGGAAATACAAGGGTGTTGCGGGGTGATTTTTTTTTTTTTTTTTTTTTTTTTGGCTGTCCTCGATAACAATATGAGTCTCCAGCTTTTCAAGAATCAGGGATAACTAACCCGGAGGCTCTACCCAGAGATAACTTTGATACCTAAATCAAACCTTGCAGTTGTAAAGTGGCAGCAGAACAAGGGTGAGCTGTTCTTCCCATGCCCAATGTTACAAGAGTGCAGTTTTGCCCTTACGGTCAGTTACTGCGTTGTGTGTGCCCATCGCCTGGAGCTTCAGTCACGTTTCTGCAAGCGCACCTAGGCTCTCTAGAGGGGAGATTGTATGAACAAACAGGTCCGCTTCACTGAGCAGCTCTGGACTGTTTCAGGGTACAAATACTGCATCTAGTTGTCGGAACTGAAATGCTCCTGGTTCCTCATGGGACTCTTCTCGGCTTCTTCACTATTGCATTATTATCTATGTCAAGTCATACCACAGTATTATAATGACAAAGAAAACCTGGGTACAATAAGAATGTTACGTTGATGATTTGGAAGGGTGTTTCTTCATGTCAGCCTTTGAACCGCTGTCACCAATGTGGCATGAGACAGCACTCTGCCATCTGAAGTATCAAATGAGATGCAAGCAAGATATCATGGTCCTGTGTTATTACTGAAGGTGTAGTAGTACTTTTAACCCTGAATGCTTGTGGCTCTGTCTGCCTATTAGAGAAAAGCTGACCAGAGCTGTGCTGGCCAAGCACATTTCGGAAACATTTAGGTGCTTGTAGGTGGCGATGGACACCACCTTGGGTTTTCGGAAGCATCTGGATGAGTCAGTCACTTGGTTCCTGTGGAGATACACATCTGACTTCCTCAGGCTACAAAATTTCAGCTTTGCATCTTTGAGCACTTACATACAGTTGAACATCTGTCTTCGTTTTCTGAACTAAATTATTATGTTCCTACATCTCTAACTTTTTTCCTGCAAATTTCTGCCTCCACTCTTCATCTCTTAACTTTCTGTGTAGCGACTGTGAAAGCACTGCTCGCATTGTGTCCGTGAGGTGGTGGATTTATGGGGGTTTAGAGGTGGCTAGAATGCACACAGTCTGAAGTACTTTGAAAAATTGAGTGTATCTTTATACCCTTGAAAAGGTAATAATAGATGTATCATGAAGAGTTCTAAACTGTGTTTGATTACAATTGTGATTTAATGATATAGTGACTTTTAAAGTTTTTAAAGGATGATATTAATGTTAGTGAATCCACAGTGTTTTCTTAATCTATATAAATTTTACCATGAAAAGACTTTTCCATGATTTCAAATTATTGTTTCCAGCTGGAGTAATAGGGTATTGTGGTGACTGGGGAATGAGCTAATTTCTGCTGTTGTGCCCTATCTATGAAGAGGAGCAAGAAAAGAGGAGCTAATTTGTCTCCTCCTCATTGGTTGTCAAGCTCTAGAAAGATTGTGGAGTCAAGAGAGATGGCTGCTACCCACTTGTGTTACATCAGATCTCAGACTATTTTTTAACATCTCTGTAGCTGGTGGCAAAGAATGTGGAGAGAGAGAGAGAGAGGTAGATTAAAATTTCAGTGAGCAATAAGGTTCTGACATTTTCATGTCCCAGGAGCTCTGCATTGTCATGCTGGAAACATCTATCTGTTCCTAGACTCAGCAGCAGCAGAATAAGGCACAGGTACTGCACTTTGCCTGTTACATGGGAGTGGTGGGGACCATGAGGTAGTTAGGCAGTGAAGAGGAATTAGTGCTGTATGTTTGCCAGGAATCTTCAATTACAGGTTACAAACCGTCCCAGTGGAAAGGGACAATATTTCATTTTTTTCACTGTGCTTACAGACCCTGGCATCAGCAGTGAAAGGTTCACAGGGTAGTTAAAAGCTCCTCAGATTGATTACTACAGACCTATTGTGCTATGGGGATGCATGTTGAGCAAACGACAACTAATGGTTTGAAAGTCAGGGCTTATATGTTCAATTTATTCCTCTGTCATCCATTATGTGAATGTGGGAAGTCACTTAATTTCATTGTGATTTAGTTTATCATTTTGTAGAAGAAAATAATATTTGCCTCTGTCACAGATGAGCAACTAGTTTTAGATTATGCCTTCACTAGTGTAACGGCAATCTGGCATAGGCATGTATTAGCTCAATTAAAGGAACTGTCTTTATAGAAGTCTTACAGTATAACAGCAGTAGTAGTAAAGTATATTAGTATTTATAATGTACGTAGCATATATTGGTATTTATAGTAGTCCAGTTATGGCATTATGGAGTTCAGGGTAGATGAACCACTACAGTGGGATTTGTAGACTCTGCTGAACTGTGTGGGGATGTGAACTTGAACTAGCTAATTCAGGAGTGGCTTAGATGCTTTTTACGTTGCAATTACTGAAGCAATTTAGACGTAATTTGCATCTGAAAGGGCTGTGTGGTGTTGTGATAAACAGCAGGGCAGTGAAATCATAGTATATTGCTTTATGCCCTTGAAGTACATGGGATGCAACCAGTTGTGTTCGTTTGCACCAGGGGTATTGCATGGTGCTGCATCTTCAAAAGCACCTGTGCTTTTGGGTAGCAAATTTTGCATTTTGATTGCAGGGTACTTGCAATTTTCCATCCTCTTGAGAACGAACAACCAGAAAGAACTCTCAGCACTTTGTGGTGTTTTAAATGAGATTGTGCAGTCACTGATCAATGCAGGGGTGGATGGGTTGTTATATCAGCTTGCATTAGACTACTTGAAGGGAGCTTTATTTTGGCAAGCTCTGTTTGGAACAGGGAGTTTAGGTGGAGTAATTCTGAATTTGGAATCTAACAGATACTGGGGCCTATATGTTTTTTTATTTTAATATTTTGATTTTCTTGTCAGCCTATATTAGAGCATCCATTAGTTTGTGCTTCTTCTCATTCAGTTTTCTCTTTGAATCAATTTTGTTCAGTTTTTTTCAACTTACTGGATACAGTGTAAAATAGAAAATGCAGTCCACCCCCCAGAAGTAGCTTACTATAGTTGTAATTAGTACTTTCTATGGTGCATAAAGTACAAGGCACTTTCAGAGATGGTGTATTTGATGGACCAACTTCATGGACAAGATGCTTTTAGCACACCTTAACTGATCCAAGGAAGATGATTTTTCAAAGAAGGATTTATGTTGGAAAAGGGATTAGAAGTCTACCCTCAGGCTCTGTATTATCAGTGCAGTTACTCATTTTCCAAAGGGAATGATTCTGGCCAATAAGTTGGCATTGTTGCAAAACAACAAAATACAGCTTCAGCGCTCTCCTTTGCAACTGCTCCTTGCAGACTAATAGCACTTTATAAATACTGCAGTAGTTTGGGATCACCAATTCAGATGAAGTTGGGCTATATCTATCACTTTGCATTTCTAAATTTGTATAGCACTGACACTTGTTTCAGTTAAATATTCAGCATATATTTGCTGTTACATTCTCTGTAGCTATCCTTGGTAACAGCATGTTGGCTCAGAGCCTTTCCAAGAGCTCTTGCACTCACAGCAGTATTTTTTTATTGGAAGGTAGATTGATTACAGGTGGGTACTGCATTTTGTTCTGAATTCTTTGGAAGAAGGATGGATGTATTGGAGGCAGTTTCTTCCTGGGTGTAACATCATTCTGGTCCATTAAAAGTAAATTTGGTATGCAAGTGCCCATTTTAACAATTGATTTCATAAAGGGAAAAATTTGCCTTGTTAATAAGCAATTCATGTGTCAATATTCACTACCCCCCATCCCCATTCCATTTTTCCTTTTGGTTGTCTTGCTCACCTTGTTTATCTATCTGTCAAATAAATAGATTGAAAACTCTGAAAGTGGGAAGGGTCTTCCTTTTAAGTCAGCAATGCTTCCAGCACACCTTGGGTGGACAGACCAGAAAACAGGTAATGTGTATTTCTCTATTTTAAAAAAAAAAAAAGTGCCTCTAATTAGGTGTCAGGGAACTCAGGACCTAGTCAGTGTCAGATGCCAAGAGAGTTACTTTATCTTGGCTTCCACCCCTAGGTTTCCTGGATGCAACGTCCAGTTGCAGATGTATTTTCGGCATTCTAAAATAGCTACAAATATCTGCAGATTTAGAAATACATAGAATCAAAATGGGGTGTAGCTCCCTGGGGAGAGGGGAGGAAAGTAATAATCTTCCATGGTTTATCAAGAAGCAGCCTGATCATCTGCTGAGACATCTGACTGAGACAGGTCACCTGTGGCTAACACAACGGGAACAACTGGAACTGTCCATTCTTAGTGTCATCTGTTATACAGTTATGTGACAGAGTGATATTACCACATTTGTCACAGATGGAGAAAAAATTGCTCAAGACCACAGAGAGCGCCCTTTTTTGGAGGTGGAACAAGGCCTTGGTGATCCCTGGTTAGCAATGTTCTGCTTAGACCGCCACACCGTGAATATTTACTCGTTTTATTAAAGGACATACGTAATCGTGAACAGCAAGTGATCGAAGAGGAGTACATGCAGAAACCAACTGCTCACATTAGATTACACAGTAGGCTGAATTTAAACTTGTAGACTGTGTCTATCTGCAGGAAGCCAGGTGGCTTAGATTGCCTCATGTCTGAGAGTTAGTTCTGTCTAAGAGACGGCTGTGTCCGTAGTGCATATCCTTGGCCAGAGGGGTCTCTTCTGGCCACCAGATAGTATCTCTGTGGCCCAAAGATACAATGATCATTATGTGTGTTTTTTCCAAGTACAGTGTTTAAAAAATGTGAGATTGTCCTGCAGCCCACCAGAAGGATGAGGTTATGCATCGCATGACTTGGGACGTGGTGGGAGGCTGTGTGGGGTTGCAGAACCTATTGGGAGACTGCTGAAGGAATGGATAAGTAGTAGGGAACCAAACCCTGTGTAAGGTCATCCGTGCTGGCTCTTGGGAGCAAGTGGTCATGGGCAAGAACTGTGTTCCCAGGCCTGTGTCCACATACTGGTCTGGAGCTCTACAAAAGAGAACCTGGAAGCAAACTAGCAGTTAAGCGGTGCTGATGATTAGGAGCCTGGAGCTTGCTCCCTGCCCTAGTACTCTGTGGCAATATAGACGTACCTGTAGGATGTTTTGAGGTAAGTTTTTCACAGGAAGGACTTAGTTACATGTATGGAGGGAGACTGCATCTTTAGGAAATATCTGTAAGAGTAGTAGAAATTGGAAATCCCGGTCTTCATCAGGATCCCAGTTTCCTTAAAGAGAACGAAAAGGGAGTGTCCCAGAATCGGGTCTGTCCTTCCTGCTCTGGCAGGGTGAGGCAAAAGCGTCTCTGCTGTTTCCATGCCTACATGCGCGCCCGTCTTTCGTCCTGCCAGTTGCAGAGCGAGAGAAGTGTTGAGCTCCAGTACTTCAGCATGGGGCTGCCTGTGAGCTGGTACATCAGAAAGAGGAGGAATGGGGTCCTTTAGAATCCATGAATTCTCCCAGTATAAACAAGACTGCTTTCTCATAAACAAAGAGGAATTCATTTGGCAAAAATTTGAACATTAAGTGCAGTTGCTGGAAGTGTTTATACTTTGTTCCTTAAAAAAGGCAACAGACTGAATATTGTTGATAGTACTGCATTGTTCAGTACTTGCAAGGAGGGGCAGAAGGTGTGGGATGATCTTCCACTGGGAAAGTATTTTCAGAGTAACTTCAGTTACAATTTGATGTCCAAAACAGTCACTGGAAGGATTTTTAGATGCTTTGAGAGCTGTACTTCACTGATTGAAAGCAGACTCCCTTTGCTGCTTCTCCATGCAGGGGAGCAGCGCTGCGGTATCCGGAGTGGCACAAGACCTTTCAGTCCGTCACTGCTAACTGTGGTGTGGCTCCCTATGTGGGGATGCCCAGCTCCTGTTTCACTAGCCCTTATGTCCTCCTCAACATCTGTTTCAGAAGGGGAACATGCTTGCAGAGTCTTGTTTCGCTGAGCGCAGTGGTCAGCAGTGCCGTGTGTAACACCAGCATTTTCCCCCTCCTCACCAGTAAGGATACTGGACTGGAGGAGATGGTGGGGTTTTGATCTCGGCTCCAGTCTTCCCGGCTTTTGTCTGATTCAGATGGATGTTGTGTCAGTTCCTGTTTGGAAAGTTATTTCACTAGTCATACGGGTTTACTTCCTCAGGAAGAGTAGAGGTGAATTATGCAGTGCTCTGACTGACCTACACCAGTTGAAAGCAGACTGCATCGCCCAGGTTGGACCTGGGGATCCTCTGGTTGATGTCTTCGCCTTGGTAAATAGGGTGACTTCTACAATACGCTGTATGTTGTCCTCTGGTATACACACCTTGCTTGGCATGCCCAAGTCCTAGTTTAATGAAGTAATAGTTAACCAGGAGAGGAATGTGAAGCTGCAAGTTTTTTTCTTTCCAGTGCAATTCTAGAGAGACTTTTGTAATGGATGTGAAATATCAGCTTAATGTTAATGGGGACTAATTGAATTCAGATTGACTGATTTTTCACACACACACACACACACACACACCACCCCCCCCATCATCTCTTCCCTCCTGTCACCTTAATGACATGATCTATTAGATCTAAATATTCTAGCAAACCAGGTAGGGATTTTTGCTATTAGATAATTATCAGTTCAGCAAGGCGTGTGGTTGTGTGATTTCTCAGGCACGTAAAAGTTATGTAGTCTAGATGTGTTTCACTAATTAGAAAGAAATTAACTAGGTATTAATGACATGAAATTATATTTTACTCTATGGTTGTGTGCTAAAGCTCCAAATATCTCATGATTGACATCAGCACTACATGTCAATGATAAGCTGCCCTTGAAATATATTAATTACATAGCATAAAGATAACTTCCACTTATTGTCACACAAAATTGTATTTCACCTGAGTGGTGCTGATGGATATTTACATGGGGATTCATGTAGTAGGTTCTGTTTTCCAGGATGAAATTTATGCATGTTATAACAAACTATCTCATTTTATCTCAGATGTGCAAGAAATGTTTTGCACTACTAATTTTGCTTCTTAAGTTGACAACTTACTTATTAAAATGCAGGATTAGAGCCCAAATATGACCCTGTATTGGGGTTGTTAAATGCTGGTGATGTTTTCAAGAAATAGCTTGTTTTGCAGAATTTCTTCTAACATTGTACTTCTTTCTTTCTCTGTTTTCTGTAAAACCCGGAGTCTATCAGGACTTCTTGGTGGCGTAATTTCTGTGAAGCACATGGGTGTTTGTGCCTATAAGAGTTTTCTTACAGCGGTCTTGTTTACAATAGTCTTTTCTTACAGTAGTCAAGGTATTTCAGAACATTAATGGGAAGCTCTTGATTTACTGCTTAGCTGTTTTCACTGAATTTACATATACATAGAGATTAAATACTGACAGTGTTTATGCATGAAAATTTAAAGGTTGTTGTCTTTGAAATTTTATTATTCGCCTCCTGTATCAAACTCTGAAGAGGCGAGCTGTGGAAAAAAAAAATGGTTTTCTTGCTTTTTGGGGCGTTTTTAAAATTGGTTATTCCAGTTTAAAGGAGTTCACTGATCCTTTTGTAATGTATGGGAGCCATATCTCTTTGCAGCTTCTGGTTTTTGGAGGAGTTTGAGGAGCCTGATCAGATAAGAGAGAGATGAAACTCTTATCGTGATTCAGTGCATTTTGTTAACGGCTGCCTATCTAGTCCAGTGTGATTATGTTTCTCAGGAAAAAGCAGAACTGTTCTATAATAAAGAATAAAATTAAAAAAAAAAAAAGAAAAATCAGCAAGGAGCAAATGCACCCTCTCTTTTTAGCTAATTTTTGGGAGGTTTGGTTTTGTTTGTTTTTTTTTTTTTTAAAGGCTTCATAGGCCATCTTATCCATAAACAAGAAGTTGAAGACTGCTGATTTGCTCCTTGTGTGTGGCAGAGCGAGAGAATGGTTAGCGCAAATGGTTTTCAATTTTTATCACTTTTGCTGCTGAGGAGTCTGGATTACTGCAAGCGTGGCTATTGTCAGAAAAACAGCTGTGGGAAAACAGCATCTTTTGAACCTGAGAGTTGGAATTCAGAGACTATTTATTTTTTGAAGATATGCATTTGGATTTAGATTGCTTGTGTGTGGCTGCAGGCTGGTATGAGTTAGCCATTGGTAATGTAGTAAACTGCCTGTAGGAGTGAGGAGCTGATGGTACTCTTCACGTAGTAATTGGTGAGGCTCTTAACAGGAGGCTGTGCATGAGTACTTTTAATTTTTTTAAAAACCTAAATAAAATGTTTGTTTTTGCCCTTCTCAGCCCTGTGTAGCTGAAATGTCCATATAAGATCAAGCTGGATTCTCTTCTGGCTGATGCGTTGCAAACATGTGCTTAGAGAAGGGTTCAGAGTGCAGACTGTTTTTAACTTGTGTAGTGACATAGGGTTGACTTTCTGCTTGCATCTTGAGTAGACTGGGCTGGCAGTGAGGAAAAAAACTGTGTAGAAAGAATAGATTTCAATAGGATCCCTTGAAAAATAGTCCTGTGATTCTTTCATGCCAGGCTACGGGTTTTTGTTGGTTTGTTTTTTAACAGAGAACTATGCAAGTCAGATGTGGACTTTCACATACCATTATATTAATTAAAGGGTTGCAAATGCAGCACGTTAACATAGTATTAGGGTAAAAAAACCCTGTACTTTGAATGTGAGCAGTCTCATATGTGTTCACAGCAGGTAGCCTCCATCACTGGAGCCCTGGCTCTGGGCTCTCCACCCTTCTCCCTGGTGGTCTGTCCCCCAGGCAGAGACAAAAGCGGTGCTGCCTTGGAGCTATGCTGATGTTGCTCCTTGGTCAGAGGTATTGCTGCATGGCTGGCCGTTTGTCTGCATTTGTGGGGTGTGAAATCGGTGCCACAATCTTCAGGCTAGTGAGAATGCTCCGTTTGTGAATTAGTTTGAAACCAGGCTTTAGCATGGCAGGAGTGCAGGGAAACAAGTCTTGCATCACTGGATGCTGAGCTCCACTCAACTCCCCTATGTTAAAATGCACAGGTGTAATGGGATCCAGGGGCACCCAGCATGGCCATGCTTTCACCTTGAAGAGCCAAGAGCATGCCCGTGTCATATCACTGTCTTATTTTCTCTGTAGTCTTTTTTCCTCTAGAATAAGAATACCATCTAAGAAGGGATTTTGTGGTTTTAAAAAAAGCAGTCTAAAAGAAAGAGAAGAAACTTGGGTGATGGTCAGAGCCCTGACAATTCCTCAAGGGCCCTGGGGCACCCCTGGTCCAGGGGCACTGCTAAGGCTCATCCCAGCACCAGTAGTGCCTGGGCTGCGTGGAGGGGATGCCTGCACTTGCCTCTGCTCCGGGGTGCACCTCAGTCCTACCTTGTCTCCAGCCTTGTCCCCCGTGACATCCACCCTGCTGTCACTCCTGCAGCGGTGGCCCTGCTCCTGCTGTTCCTGACCAAAACCCAGCAGGAGATGCTGGGCACCAGTGGGAAGCACTTTTGCGCATTTCTGTCTTCCAACAACAGGTTCGTGTTTATTGATTACCTTTTGTAGATCTTCAGAGGCAGTCGGCCCCCCACCCCCCCCGCACCCCCCCCCCCAGCCACTATTGCACTATATTGTGCAAGATGTGTTTGTCTTGTTGCACTGGAATAGATAAAAAGCTTCAAGATATACTATGGGGGAAAATCCTGAAGTATCAGAAAAGATCAAGTGAGCTGATAGTATAACAAGGTAAATGTGGACATTCAAAGTAAATAATGCAATGAGTGAAGCCCAGCTAAGTAATGCTGCAGGGGGCTTTTTGACTAGAAATTGGAAATTTCTTCTTTAAAGGAGCATTGCTCAATTAAAAGTTAATTGCAATTGTTTTCTTTTAAAGTATGCATATATAATCTCAGATATAATGTAAGCGGTGAATGTGGTCTTTATACACTGTAGGTGAAGCTGAAACTCGGGTGACTTGACATACACTTTCAACTCTGCTTTGTAACTGCCTTCAGGAAGTTACATAAAATCTTTACCTAGTTCCTGCTCTGGTCAACTGAGTGATGATACTTAGAGCCTAATTCTTCAGTGCCTTGAAATCATGACTAAGAAGTGCTGTGAAAATCCACATTAGTGTAAATCATTCAAAGTGCTATAATTTTAAAATGCTTTACCCTTCACCATTTGTGATATTTAATTTTTTTTGCATCTAATAATTTTGCTTAGGGAATTTATTCCATTTCCTTTTTAGCTCATGACCTGGCACAACAGTGCAGTGTTTGGGCTTCTAGGAAGACATGAGTTTAATAGGAGTTAAAATAAATTTGTCCCTTAAATACAAAATAGCATCTAAATTGGTCTGAACATGCCTTTGAAAGGTGATATATATATATATGTATATTGTTTAATTTGAACTAGAATCGTATTACTGAGTTTCAAAATTGATATGTGCATGTACAAGTGCATTTGTGCCCACAGTCCTCTGTGTGCATGCGTACTTTATAAAAGAAAGAAACAAAGGAATCTAGATTGATGTAGATTATTTAACCTTGGTCTCTATTATCTCTTGCTTAAAGGGATATTTCAGCTGCTTCTGGCTCCAGTGGAGGATGCCATGTTACAGCAATAGCCTTTTCACTGCTGAGACAGGGCAGAGCTGGGATATGGTCTGAGGTTGTCTGATTCTGGCACTTGACTTGTCTTTGGGAGCTGATAACTGACAGCTGGAATGGCTTGGGGCTGTATTATACATATAATTGTATGCTATATATGTATATTATATGCTGGGGCACTTTGTCGCCTGTGGGAATGTGAAAAGTGGGTATAGAAAGGAATAGGCAAGTACCTTCTTCCTTAATAAGGGAGGCGTTTTAGTGGTGAACTGTGTTTTAGGAATGAATGTGTAGATTATGTGTGTGTGAACATACTTAGACTTTTTTGTCTCAATTTTTAATAAAATATGTTGAGATGGGACATCTCAATACTTTCAATGTTAAAGAAATGGAGCTCGTCAAATAGCTTTAATGCCAGTGTCTGTAAGAGGCAATGTTAGCTTTTAGGCTAGGAAAGGTCACCACATGGCTCCACAGCAGCATTTAATTTAAGATGTAACTTGTCAAACATGCTGGTGAAAGAAAAATTTAAAATAGGCATTTGACTTAGAATTTTAAGTGTCCTCTCTGCACTGGGCCCTTATTTTTTTTTTTTTAAACTAATGTTTTTGCCTCAAGCCTGGCATGACCTGGAGGAGATAAGGCAGCGCTTCTGTGCTTCTAGAAAATAGTTTGGGTTAAGGAGTATTATGCATGGTTGTTTGCCTGCGTCCTGCTGCCTCTTCCCGGCTGTATCATGAGAAGAGGTGAGGGAAGCTGCTTACTCTGAGCAAGCAGCTATGCCTTCCCGGTTCCTGGCTGCTGCCCAGGGGTTAGGGAGAGCCAGAAGCGGCTCCGAGTGTCTGGAGGCGACAACTGGCAGCATGGCTGACAGTCTGCTGCACCTGCTGATTCCAATGGGGTTTCACTCTGTCTCACAGCAAGCTTTTTATCCTAGGCTTTTTGTTTGAGTCTAAGCCATTTGTGCTTTATATCAAGGAAAGGAAGTGTGCAAAGTATTAATTGGCCATTTATTGAATGGGGGCTAATGATAAAAGAGCAGAGTTGGGGAGAAATGTGTGTGTGTGTGATGACCCAAACCACAGCTGTATGTGACTTGGCAGTACTCAGTTTTGGGGCATTTAGACAAATCAGTTCAAAGCATTTAACTGTCTGACACGGTGTGATAAAATCCTGCACTGGGTGCAGTCTGGAGCGTGGTTCCCTCTGTACCATCCTCGTGTGCCTGCCTTGGAGGTAGTTGCGTGTCCTTGCCATGCTCCCCTGCAGCCTGGAGTGATGCTGACTTTTGCTCCTGTCCTTGCAGTCTGAGCGACGAGAGGCAAACATGGCCCAAGCGCCCACTGATCCAAGTAACATGGAAACCGCTGACCCAGAGGAGAGTTCTCCAAATATGATAGTCTACAGAAAGGTAAGGATTTGGAGCTGTTTGCAAAAATCTCTTCTTATGTGATTGGCTTTTAAAAGGATCCCATGCCCCTTTTGAAGTCAAAGGTATGTTTCAGGCTGCTTGGATGCATAGCTGAAATAGTTTTCAGGAAAGTAAGTATTTAAAACTATAGCATTTGGGAGCTTGGAAGTCTTACTCTGTTCAGTGGAAGCATTTAAGCTTGTTAGTATAAAATATTCGATGACAAACTAATAACTTGAAATTTATAACTTCTTGTGAATAGTTGTGATGTGACTTTAGCTAATTGTTCAAGTTTACTAAGTCTAGCTAAACTAATTGTACATACCTTCCAGGTTTTATCACACTAAGCATAAAGCAGCTGGCATACGACAATCTTTTAGTACATTTTTTTTTCTATTTTCATGTTGTATTTTTTGTTGCATAATTTACAGTTCAGTTCTTTGCAGGTAGTTGTTATTACTTCCCGTTGCATTGCTTAAATTAAAAAAGAGAAACCTCTCAAGTGCTAGTGAAAAATGAATTAGACAAAGGTAAAATAACAGCAATGCATGATGTCAAAGAACATTCTTTCACCATGATAAAATGTCTTATTCTGAAGTACTTTGGAGGTAGTATAAAAGATGAAGGAAAGCAATCTATTGACCCATTTGCTAAGGCATTGTTTTACTCTGGGGTAGGTGTATCCGTTATCTATGAAATTGAGTCTTTTTGTAATTCGATGAAATAATGTAAACATTTTACTTAACCTGCAAAATGTTTCTTATGTAGCATGCAAAAGTGCTGTATGGTTCTGACAAAAATAAAATTTCTTGCATGGCTCAAAGAAGCTACCATTCTGTTAACTCAAGAGCTACAATGCTAGTTCAAATCAAGTTTCCTTGCGTAGTATGATCCTGGGTAAAATTTATATTCACTCATTTTTACACCTTACAAAATAGTTATAAATAACTAAAATATGTTGGGTGTACAGGGTACTGTTTTCTGCTTGCGTGACTGCAATCTCGATGACTTTCATATGCTGAGAAAATAATTTAGGTTTCGTATAGAGCATAAGTTGTTTAAAGTGTTACTTTTTGATAACCATAATTTTGGTTTAGTTGTTGCATATTTGGTTTGGGATCTGGAATTGTTAACATGGGAAAATTTTCTGGGTAATGTGTAGGCTTGTTTGTTTTGAATGTGTTATGAACACAATTTGGCTGCTAATTTGGAAGTAGCAGTAGTCAGTTAGTCAGATTATCTTTTTAGAACCTGTTTGCTGAGAGGTCCAACGCCCCAGCAGGTTGAAGCAGATAGAGGATATGAAAGAAGTTTCTGGTTGCATGATCTAGAATTAGGGCATTAAATCTGTGACTCTGCAGAGAATCCACTTACCTATTCTTGAAAACATTGTTTTATTTGAATGTGCCTCATTTTTTCTATTCATCTCGTGGTATTTCTACTTAAGGATTTCTCCATTTCTTTGCCTTTTAGTGTTTCATTATTGTCACTGTAGAATAAGGCTCGCAAGTTCTGCGGTATCAACGGGGAACGTACTCATACCATTTGATTCATCTCTCCTTACTGGTGTTCCTCAGATTTCAGTATTACCAGCCCTTCATAATACAGTCATCTGTCAAAATACAGTTATGTTTTAGAATAGCATGCCCCATGCATTGTTCAGTAATACTGTATTCTGTATTGTCAATATTAAACTAATGCATGTCTGTCAGGTTTTTTGTTGAGGGGTTTTGTTGCTTCTGTGAATAGGGTTAATATTACCTATTCTTCAAAGTTAATTTCCATTGACTTTCTAAATCTAATTTACTGTTTGATATTAGCTATATGTATTACACATCAATTATATGTTCCTTAGTGTTGAGAAATCATATGCAAAATCTGAGACAAGACTTTTATTCTCTTGATTATCTCTCCTCTTTCCAAATGAGTGTTTAGCTCTTCATCTCTTATTTCCTTTCAAATGGCTTGATTGCCAGTAATGAATGAGAAAAACACTGCACTGGACTCCCTGAAATACAGAACACAATCTGCCAGCGTACCGTACAGTTCAGGGTTGGTGGTGTGTCACAGCAAAAGAAAAGGTTTGCTTCTCACAGCAGGGATCCCGAGATGCAATTGTTCATCCCCCTAAGGAAGAAGAAGTAAGGGTGGGCTTCAATAATGGGACCACAGTAATTCCTGCTGTGTCAGCTGTTTTGTTGCTTGTCATAACTGTCATGTTTGTGGGTTTAGAGGGAGGAAAGCCCTACAAGTACAACACCAAGTTGTTCATGCTTTCTTTACTGAGACTCACTGAAGTCTATTTGAAGTTCATAAGCCAAGAGGGTGGTTGTGGTAGCCTGGCTTTCTTTATAATCACTAGCAAGAGATACACGTATCTGAAGGACAAATCAGATCTTAGGTGGTGCTGAGTGTCCCTTTGGAGCAACCTCTTGTCTGTTTTGTTTAAGGAGAAGAGCCTAGAACAGGCTGTTCTCTTTACTGAGGTAGGTAAAACTAAGTAGGATGGATTTTGGCCATTCAGAACAAAATAAACTAATTTATTTTGACTCCAATTAGTTTGTGATATTCTCTATGGACTCCTGCAATCAAATGGATTCTAACTGCTTTGATTGCTACAGCAGATGGTCTCAATGAGATAAGTCTTATTTTCTTCTACCTTCAGGGTTAACCTTTTGGGGGCTGATATTTATCAAATTGTCAGGCATGGTATTTTTTTAATCCAAAATGCTCAATGTTGCCCTACAGTTCTGGAAGACATCTGTGTGTGAATTAGGTAGTGCAGATGCACTCATTAGGGTAAGTAGTGTTTAGGGTGTGATTTGCCTCACCCTACACTTGTTAAAATGAATTGTACCCTAAACTACATGACTCATTGACTAGGTCTCCATTGACAATCACGGGTGCCTCAACACCTAGCTGTCAGGTACTTATGTCATACGGTACACATCTATAATTAAGCAAGCTGCATCCCGCTCCTAGGATTTGTGCTTCCTCTCATCTCTCTTTATGTCTCAGTACTTAGCCCTGGGCTGGTTATAGGGCTACGAGTAGCGCCACAGTAAGGATATGCTGTCATTTATCTTGTGTGGCGTAGTGATATCTAATGAAAAATTTAAGGGTACTGCAGAAATTGCATTGCTATTTGAGTACTGCTCTGTGAGTAAAACGTAGGAACCATGTTTTCTTTAATTGGTCTGGCCACATCTGGAGAAGATGGTGATGTATTTTTTTTTGTTGGGATTACTACTAGCAGTGGTACGTGTGAGTAAAACGTAGGAACCATGTTTTCTTTAATTGGTCTGGCCACATCTGGAGAAGATGGTGATGTATTTTTTTTTGTTGGGATTACTACTAGCAGAGTGGTACGTAGTGCTTAAAAAGACTGTTTGAAATGCGCTACCCTCCTTTTCATGGGAGCAGGTAATGTCAATACACAAGGGCTTCTGTGGAAGTGAGTGACATCCCAGTCCTCACTTTGGTCTGTGAGTGTTGTGTGGGTGCTGCAGCACGGAAGGAAAAATGCAATAAAAAGCCAATGATAAGAGAAAAAATGCACTCCAAGCAAACAGTAACAGAAAATATCAATTGACTTTAAACGCCTGACACATTCCCTTGAAATCCAGCTACCCTTGATTGCCTTTCTGGCTTCCAAGTGCTGGTTACTATGTCCCAGGGGCCCTTTGGCTCACTGTTCCAATAATCCAGGTCTGAAAGTTCACCTTCTGCAGACCATATTGAAAGACAAATCGTTCATGGACACCTTCTGGCACCAGACCTATTACCAGAATAATCTGGCAAATCAAATCTTCTTACAGAAAGGATGGTGGAAAATTGTCATGTCACTGAAAGAAAAGAAACATTGAAATATTTAGGGCTTAACTAAATAAGAACTGAAAATACAAATAAGGAAGAATTGTTTAGGAGTACCTGGGGAATATAATAAGAAGGATGAAAACACAGAAACGAAAATCTAGATTGGATAGCAAGGCGTACTTGTTCCTGAGAGAGATCTCTTAGGATGGGGAAGAGTTCGCAAACTGTACTGTTAGAGATGCTTAGAACCACTGTGAGCGTGCATGCTCTGAGGGATATCAAAGGGTATTGTCAAAGAAATGACCTGGATTATCTGATGGTACACTTCCATCTCTGCTGAATTTTGCCAGACACATCTTTTATATCTGCTTGCTAACATTGGCACTTAGTGAGTTTAAGTTTTGAATTTTTATGGTTACTCATCGTAAATCTTTTGAACAAGCAGGAAAATCTAATTTCCAAAGGCAATTACTGTTCTAAGTAAATGTAATACAAACTTGCAGCTGCCACAAGATGCTTTCAGAAAAATCTGGGTTGTTTGCTACCTTCAGTACTTGGCAGCCTTACCCCCTTTTTAAATGCTGGTTTAAGAACTGAATTGTAATCGTATAAAAAAAAAAAAAATTGCAACTTTACATTAGCACCTTTTCTCCAGGCAGATTCCAAGGTTCCAGTCGTGGCAAATAGCTGGAGTGTTGCTGTCAGACCTGGTCCAACGTGGTGATAGGGTGGGAAATGGGAGATCAAGCAGTTGTGAAGACAGATGTAAGCATGCAAAAAAATGTATGGACCACAAAGCAGAAAGATGGGGGAAGAGACTGTTGTTAAAATTAGCTGTTCAGATAAAAAAAAGATAATGCTGGTATTGGGAGCTTGTCAGAAGACCAAGACTACTATTTGTTTGCTCTTAAGTTGTGCTAAATAGCACATGAAAAACTATCTCAATAGGACCCTGTCCAAGCAACCAAAAGCAGACAAAACCCATAAAGGTATAGTCCAAATGGCGACTTGTTGCAAATAAAGAAAAAAAGCTGCAGTATGTTAAAATGAGATGGATTTCATGCATACAACTTTTATACTTTAACAAAAGCAGTCTGTACCTTTTTTGAGGTTTCCTAACCCTTTCAAGGTTTTAAGAGGTAACAGAACCTAAAATGCATTTAAACTGAATACTTTTGGCATTCTTTTTATTTGTCTCTTGAGTTATATTTTAGGATTCTGCTGCATGTAAAGGCCTTCAACCTTATTTTTGTACATGAAATCTGAGATTCTCACACATTTGCTTGTTTTGTAACTGGTTCTTTAACATAAAACTATAAAATTTTGATGATAATGCATGAGTTGATAACACTGCAGACCTGTAGTCTTCAAATTTTACCCAAAGATTTTTCTGTACTGTCGTTAGAGATTACTTTATGGCATTTTAAGCCAGCTTGCTCTTGACATTTCCTGATTTTTACTCCGTTTCCAGACTAAAAGCAGTAACCCAGGATTAAACTAGGACTGAATTTGAGAGTACGTATCAGTACTTCAGGAATTGAAACACGCACAATTTTTAATAAGTAACACCCCAGCTAGCACTGTTCATGTTGGAAGATAAATTTAAACCTGATCTTGTTACTGAGATGGGTTAACATATAGGTTAGGCAGCAGGGCAGCTTTAACTCTGCACTTCTGTATTGCACATTGAAAAGGAGGTTTCAGTTAATTTATCACTGCAAATACTCATGTGCCTTGGCTGTAAACAAAAGTTGACCATTTCTTGAAACCTTGCTAATTTCCTTATCCAACTGATTTACTGTGTCAACAACTTTTGGCTGCATAGGGTGTTGTACAGAGAGGGGGAAATGCCTGCATGCAAGATGGGCTACTTGTTAAACTGTGGCTGCAGTAAAGGCAGAGCTGGATGGTTTTTATCTAGGAGATTCCCTCTTGGCATTTCCTGTAGTAACAGGTGTAACATTCAATAATTCTCCTTTCTGTACCTCATATAGCAAAATCTTGGGGAGAGGAATCACAGTAGTGGCATTAAATTTAGTCCTACGGAGAGAGAGAGGCTGTACAGTGGGGGACAAAGGTGGGAACAGCTGTGTGCAAGAGATCTGTTAGGTGGGAGCAGCAGAGAAGAGAGACCTGAGTACACTGGTACGTCATGGTCCAGTATTGTGCAATGGCAATGAAAAACACAAATATAATCCTAGAGTGTCTTGGAGAAATATTTCCAGGGGAGTGACCGGTGTCAATAGTATTATGCAAAGGGCCAGTGATATGGCCTCATCTAGGTCATGGTGCAGTCTTTGTTGTCATCTCCTGTCTGTCAGAAAACGTGACCTGGTTACACAGGATGGACTAGAAACAAGTGGCTTATTTAGCTGAGCAAAACAAAATGAGGTAGGAGAGATGTAATTACTCTGCAAGAGTGCTCTAAGGTATAAATATCAGGCAGGGAGAAGACCTTACTAAGCTGAGGATAGTGCTGGCGTGCACACAAATTTTTATAAATTTCTGATTAATAAATGCAATGTGGGAATTAGGAGGTGGTTCCTAATTCTCAGAAAAGTGGAGTTCTGGAGCAACTGCTGCATGGAGTAGTGTGGCCAAGGAGGCCAGCTGGTTTTAGGATAGGTGTAGGCGTGTTTTTGAAGAGGCCTGTGTGACATCATTTCTTGCAAAAGTAGAGAAGGAGACAAAATGAGCCAAGAAGTCTTTATAACTTTGTTTGTACCTTCTTCAGATCACCTTGAATAGAGATAAAATACCTGCAAATACCCTTTATTCATGCAAGAGCAAACAATTTGTACTGCTAAAGTTTGACACGTGTCGGTGTCCTTGAACAAAGCTAATGCCACTGACCTTGACTGTAGCTGTCAGGGGAGCCTTGTGGTAAAGCTGGGGACTGTGGGTTTGATTTCTGCATCTGTTAGACGTGTATGAATGATTAATGATCTAAGGCATTAGTGTAAAATTGCAAGAAGTTAGTGCCCAGAGGGCTTCAGAAGCTGACTTGCATCATTGTTTAGACACAAATAAAGCTGTCGTACAAATGGCGGGAACATGTTTTTAGAGTCAGGTGGAGGTGATTCACCTGCAGGAAGGGCTTTTGGACACTTTGTGGTTTGTTGTTTCTTTCCATCGTTTGTCTTGCAGTAATAGTTAAGACTTAGCTGAGATTAAAGATGCAGATTAGTAGGTGGTGTGCAAAGTTACAAATAGGGAAATGCATGTAATGTGGTAGGTAGGTAGACCCTCAAATAACTATTTTCTTGTTTCTCTTTTTAGTTATATAAATACATAACTATACACACATGCACGCGCACATACTCACATGCCTTTGAAGTAATGAGGATGAACAAATAATCTTTATGTTTTTTCCTGGCTATTTAGTTTAGCCTAATATAGGAGATACATTCTTAGAACATATATAAGATATATTAAAAAGATATGTATATTATTTTCTTATATATCCTATATGCCTTAAATCTTTCCATTCAAATAATGCATGCATAGAATAATTCGTTTACATTTTACACATATGAATCTGTCTTTCTGATCTTGGAAAAGGTAGCCTTAGCCCTAGTGTAAAGGTGGCCTTAGCCCTTGTGTATTGTATCCCTCTTTGTAGTTAGTTATTTTGGTGATAAGCCTATAGCTATCTCTCTCTTTTTTTTTTTTTTGTTAGTTTTCTCCATATTCAGAAATAGTTGTCTTATTTAAATTTATTTAGTTTTCCTTCCTCTCTGGCTCATCTTTTCTCTGCTCCTGTTTGTAACTGAAACAAACTGTCTCTTGCACCCATAAAAGTCTTAGTGATCTATTACTTTAGCTGTTCTCAGAGGCAGAAAAAAGACGAGCCAGGACCAATAGCTATGATAACGTCAAAGTATATTTTTAGCAAAGCAACCAGTGCAAATTTAGAATACAGAGATAAAACGGGAAGGTTCAGCTAGAGGGTAAGATTATGCTATTCTAGCTGTAGCACTTAATGCCATGCATTTTTCGAAACGGTTCTCTTTTATTCCCCCGGCATCTTTCTTGTGTCATTCTCTGTGTATTTGTTGTTGTCAGCATCTTAAGTTATGGTCCTGGAGTATTTTCACTATGTTTGTTGATTTACTTTTGCATGTTGTTTTGGGCAAGATGCTGACTATGAGTGTTTTCTTTCTGCCTAAAGCATTATTTTAGCCATGGGATTGTTTCATTTATTAAAAACAAAACAAAGTAAAGTAGTGAAGTAGTAGAGAGCTGCCAGCCCGACTCGTTCCAGGAGGCAGCTATTTCAGATGCAGTCTTGAACCCTAATATTAAGATGAAAGAAAAAAGAGTTTGGATGGAATTGGATGAAATGCATATGAAACCACGTTTTTTTGTTTTGTAATAGAACTTCAGCTAAACCCTTATTCTATCCTGATTAATAAAATATCACTTCAGAGGATCATGAACTTCTTTCATAAGGCTCTGCAATAAAGTTTGAGTGGGAGGATTCATTTCAATAAATAGAATTACACGTGCGGGACCATGAAAATATGCAAATGAAGTGCCATTTAAAAACTCATGTTTTGCATCCGAAGACATTTTGAAGCACACTTTCTTTTTCTCATGAGAAGCTGTCATACCATGTTCAAGGGGAAGCAATTACTTTTATTCTTTATCACTGCTGTTGTTGTCCTGTATCTTCTTTTTCCTTGTCTCTCTGAAGTTAAATGAACTGAAGAAAACGAAAAGTAACCGGTTAACCAGACACTGAAGTGCACAGGTCTGCTTAACAAAGAATTATATTCTCATTGAGTATATTTGATATTTTAGTTCAAAGGCTACATGTCTTTGGGGGGGGAGGGGGGGGAATGAGCAAAGGTGTTCATTTAGATGTCTCCCTACTTTGCTTTTCTTCGATGTTAATGGAGCTCATTAATATTACCTTGCATTGAAGTGTGTGGAAATTATACTTTGGACCAATAAATCAGTGCCTCTGAAGGTAAAGTGATACATATTTGTAAAGTGAAACATATTTGTGGCATACACAAGAAGAAATGACAAAATATTATATGTATTTTTCTAATGCTTTAATTGAGAGTACAATGAGTGGAATAGGTAGGAAGAAGAATTTAATCAAGGAACATGTTAATGAATTATTCAGATCTCTTTCTTGGTTGAGAGAGAAAGCAGATCAACTTCAATTTTGTTCATATTTCGGTTTTGTAAAACTGGGGTTCTGTGGGATTGAAGTCAAATAGAAATGGTTCTATGGTTATGTTTTTAAACTCTAGATGGAAATGGTTTTGTGTACCAGAGTCATCTCAGAGTACAGTGCTGCAGGTGTCACTTCTGTTCTCCTCCTCTACCAACTATTTTGAGTTGTACTTTTTCCCCATTTGATGAAAATAGGTTTGGTGGCCATCGCATATTAAGAATTTTCCTCTCTGGCTCTGTTACCATTTCACATGTTTTTTCCTTATGTCTTACATTAGTTGGCAGTTTTAGCAAGGAGACCTGGAACTGGAGGGCTGTGGAGGCTGTTTAACAACCTCTGTATTTGCGAGCACAGTTCTCCTCTGCTTGTTGGCATGACCATTGCTGCAGGAGCTGTTTTGGTGGTGCCCCAAATAAAGGGAATATTTCATTCACTGATGCTATAATTGGATGTCTTTCCCCATAAGTAAATCCACACAATTTTGTTAAATGTGGGCTTGTAGCTATGTACAAATTAGCTCATTCAATAACTTGCACAAAGTGTCACATAAACCTTGGCAGCACTGGGTTCTTGTCACTTGCACTGTTTCCCACTGGGCTCTTAATAGTAAAATTAACTGGAGCTCTGTTAATTATATTTTTTCTATGCATGGAAAAACAGAGCTACAGTAAATGGCACTACTGTTGTCTGTCTTTATGCTGAAGGTAGTCTAACCATTGTCTTGTATCTAGAAAGTTATCTGTGGAATAAACAGTGACTAAACCCACATGTTTTTTAATAATGTGAAAGCATCTGTTCTTTGGAAAAAGGGAGCCGAAGTGCTTTTTTCCTTGGTCCTCTTACCAGGAAAGGTGACCTACTTTGGTAGTGACTTTTTTTTTAAGTATTTTTGACTGGAAAGCACTTAAAACATGTTGAGTTTTATAACAAGTTTTCCTTTCTGCATGCAAGAAAGAAACCTCCGTTTTCTTTTCCAATGATAAAAATGGTATTTAAGTTGTTTATAGTGTATTTAGCATCAGTGGTGCTCTCTTCCTCCCACTTAAGAGATGTCTGAGAGTTTTAGGGGGCATAGGAAAGACCTTGACTCACACTTGCATGAAATTGTGACAGGCTAAAAGTTTTGTGGCGGTGGCCTATGCTCTGGTTCTGTCTTTGCTAAAATGTTCATTTTGTGTGTGTCTGACATTCGTGGGTAATAGTGTTTGAAGGAAGAAAAGAGGATTGAAAGAGCATGCACCAAAAGTAGGCAGAAAGGATAAATGAACTGAAAGGGTGATGCATTTTAGAGAGACGGTTAAGACTCAAGACTGCTTTCAAAAAACCAGTATTTGTTGACTTAGAATTGCAAGAGAGATTTAAAAGTACTTAAAGCATTTCTTCAGCAGTCTTAAAAGTATCTGACTCTACTTGTGGGCTGCATGCAAGCTCTAATTGTAGTCTGTTGCTGTCATTGTTATCTTTAATTGTGTAAACTTGATTTATTTGAGAAACATTTGGCCATAGAAGGAGGCCTGAGTCACCTCTGAGGTCAGGCAAAAGCACACTGAAGCTACGTGCTCCTACTCCATTTTGCAGTTTCCTGATCCCCCCCCCAAAGTGTTTCATTTGACAGTCTTACCATTCTTATGGTGTAGCTGTTTTAAGTTAGTGGAAATTAACTGAAGGTTGGGTGCCCTTTAGGCCACTGTTGTCTCAATAGCACTGAGTTCATCTGTCAGACTGAGGGAGAGCAATGAAGGGGAAATGTGGTCATGTGCTGGGTCATATACCCTGTGGTGGACACTGTTTTACTCCCCTGATTTTGATGCATTCAAGTTGAAGTGCTGAGAAAGAGTCAATGACCAGAGAAACCATTTAAATATGTCAAGTTGCAGAGAGCTTCTTGGGGCGTTCAAGGAGAAGCAGCTGAGATGCTTCTTTCTAAATGAATTACAAAAACATGCAGGAATGAGTAAACTGGCTCTGTTACTTTAATTATTTTATCCCTAGTGTATTAATTTTTTGCATACTGATTATGGCAGTTGACCAGCTTTCTCTGTGGCAGCTGTGCCACTCCAAGAGTATTTTCAGCAAGGCAAGCGAAATCCTTAGACTGGGAAACTGGTTAATGGAGGGAGATTGTAATGAGAGAGGAGGCGGCTGTTTTAGCTTCTAGGCTTACAACTTGCAGCCAGACTTGAATCTAAAGTGTAAGAAAACAATGACAATTTGCCACCTCTTTGTGGGTCTGTTGGAAATCATTTCATTCTGGTTGATTTTGTAGCAGACAGACACCCCTTGCAAAAGAAATTACCCTGGAGACACTGTAGTAGCATGAATTGAGATGTCCAGAAAATACCAGTCTGTCCATCTTGGCTCTGATAGTTTTGGGTTCTGTATCCACAGGACCTGACAGTTTGATCCTGTGGGAAATTAGCAGTTTAGAAGGGAAGGCAGCAGCTTCAGCACAAAGGAACCTCTCTGGCTCCCTAGGCACCCCCTCACCTTGCCAGGGTTAACTCCTGAAGGGGCTTCTCGGATGTTCTGTTTGTCCCCCTGGTGCTCAGCAGTTTGGATAAAAATCACACCCAGATCTTGAATTATCTTTCAATTTCACTTCAACAAAATTTGAGAAGAGCTCTTGGAAAGTCAAAACTCAGCCCTTGATTGAAGCTGGAGAGTGCCTGTGAGGTGCACAAGGAACCCCTCGTTGTCTGTGGTGTTGCCATCCATGAAGTCAAAGCTTCACTAAGTACTGGCTGCCTCTGATTAAAAAAAAAAACAAACCAAAAAAACCAACAAAACCAACCAGAACCCCCAAAACAAGAAAACAAAACACAGAGAAAAACACCACCAACAACTGAACAGAATGAAGCTGGTGGTGAGTATGGTGAAAAATGCCTAATCAAGTAATTTGGGATTGCTGAAAAAGGACTTTTCCACTGCCTATAGTGAGCAGTTTGTAATTGCTAAGAGCAACAAGGTGATAGTCAATGTGTTTGCTTTTACCTGGAGCACTCAGTGTTTCATCTGTTTTATGATATTCTGTCTTTGGTAACCCAGCGACCTCACCATCTGTGTCCATATGTATTTACTAAGTTTGGCTTTTGTGTGGGTGTGTTTTCTGCTCAAACATTGCTGCCTTAGATCTTAAGCATTCATTGCTAATGCTGGAATCTGATCCAAGAAATGTCTTTTTTACCTCTGTGGAATGCTTAGTATACAAAACTTGAATTACTGACGAAATGTTTACCTAATGGAAATCAGTATTCTCTTCCTGGATTCCTAAGGATGAGACCTTTGAAAGAAACATTTGAAATATTTAATAAGAATTGTTGTTCATTGTTAGTTCACTACGTTTGCAAGCAGCTGAACAAATAGTTGAATCATTATAAAATGGCTCTATAATTCACAGAGAAACCAAATGCTGAAAGGTACATTTGTTTGGGGATATCAGGATGAGAATCTTTTTATTTAAAGAAACTGTTTATGAAAACTTGTGTACAAGGTATCAGTAAGGATTTTTATTGTGTTCCTGGTGGTGTGTTTATCAAATCCAGAGGTGAAGACCTAGACTAACTCCAGTATTGCAATGCACCCACCCAACACATTACCTTGATTTAAATTCTTTTGCTGCCTCATTGAGGGCAGGTGTTTGAACTTAATCCTGTGGCATCAGGTGCGTGTTGTCACAGCTGGGCTCCTGACTTCTGTTGCCTTTTTTTTCCTCTTCCTCCCATGACTTTTTTTTTTTACAAATACCTTTTCTGTTTTGTGGAATGAAACAATATGTCAAAACCATTACATTTTTTAGAAAAGCAATCTTGTTTATCATCCTTATTATGGGACTGTTGCAGCAGTGGTGTAGGAACTTAATTTCTTTCTTACAGTGAGACCAAGGGGCTGGGAACTTCAGCGTTTTTTTTTTTAATTCATATTCTGGTCTGATGACTTCTTGATCTTGGAAATTTTTCCAGAAACATCACAGGAAACAGATTCTCTTCTCTGTGGCTTCCTAGCTGAAAGTGGAAATGTGTAGCAAACCATTTAGGTGCATGTCCGAAGCTGTCCTCCAGATCTTGGCAGACATAGCAGGTCAACTAATCAGGGAGCTAATTGAGGCTATCACTAATTGTTTACTCAGGACTGCAGAGAAGAGCTTGGAACAGGGCAAGTGTTCCCAAATAAGTAACAAGTGATAGGACAAGAGGAAATGGCCTCAAGTTGCGCCAGGGGAGGTTTAGATTGGATATTAGGAGAAATTTCTTCACCGAAAGGCTGGTTAAGCATTGGACCAGGCTGCCCAGGGAAGTGGTTCAGTCACCGTCCCTGGAGATATTTAAAAGATGTGTAGATGTGGTGCTTAGGGACATGGTTTAGTGGTGGACTTGGCAGTGCTAGGTTAACAGTTGGATTTGATGATCTTAAAGGTCTTTTCCAACCTAAATGATTCTATGATTCTATGTTGGAAGAGCAATATATTGAGGAGAGATGGGTTAAAATTGTGTAGGAAGAGCCTCGGGCAAATTTGGTGCTCAGGAAGGAGAAGAGGGATGGAGGAGCACTCTTTTTCCCATCAGATCACGTGTTGAATTTGGCTCACCGTGACTTTTAAGGTAATGCTCCCATAAAAATTGGACATTCCCATTTGGTGTGGCTAATGCTTTCGTGCTTTGTCTAACCTACCCCGGACTCCAGAATGACAAAAGCATTTTTGCGCTGAAGCAGGTAAAGCTTTCGGGATCTTTCACCCCCGCTTCTTGTCCTAATTAAAGCCAGAGTGCTCTTTTTCTCTTAGGTTCATACAGAAAGAAAATAAAATTTTCCAGAGAGTTCTGTAATGGAAATAAACTCTCATCTATTACCGTGGAAATCAGGTTAAGTAAAAGCAGGGGCTCTTGGCCTGTTTTATGCAGGTTCCTTAATCATGACTTCCATTTCTGTTATTACTTTGGGTCAGAGCATGAGTAGCCAGGCCATGGGTATGGAATTCGAAATTTATTTTTTACACATTGCTGAAATAAAAGCTTCTCCTTGCTGAAAAATTAATTACTGAGTGTTCCAGCACCTTATAAGATATTTATATGTTCTCCTGAGTCCTGTTTCTTCCTGTTTCAAAGTGCTGTCTTGAGAGCAGTTCAGGCGAGAGAACTGCTCAGCTGCACTTCATAGTCTTCCTCGCTGCCAAGGAGTCTCAAGACGGCACTCAAAAACAAAGAGACATACTCTAGGGGAAGTATGAATATTAGATCACTCTGGTTTAATCATTTGGGATACAGTGGCCTCAATTTATGTATCTGACGTTTTGGGGGTTTTGTTGTTGTGGTTGCTAAAGTGCATCTCAAAATTGTTAAATCTAGGGTTCTTAAAGGCATTGGAAATCCCAGATGGGGTAGTGCTGTTATGGTACTGTTGTCCAAGGTCTGTGTCCAATGTGTAAAGAATTTGATGACAAAATTAGTTGTCTCTTACTTTAATGACTTTTTGTAGTGTTTTCATTGTAGTTTTTTTTCCCCCCTTGTCTTTGAAACGGAGAGAAAAGAATAATTTGCTGGTTTTGTTTCATTTGGGGATGCACAGGATAGACGGTGGCCTGATTAAGTAGCATCCTAGAGTTGCTCATTCTTAAAGGGGAAATAGTTGCTAGCATCAAATCTATTATGTAAAGAGGGGGCCCTCCAATGAAGTGGGTCAGAATATTTGTTCTGGCTGTGTTGGAGTGCCAGCATGTGAATCCATGTACTTCGTCGGTGCTGCTGTGGAGCTGCTTGGCTCAGCTATGTTCATAAAGCTGTTTTTCCGTGTTGTAATCCAAATGTTACCACTAACGTGCCTTGCATTTGTTACTCTTGACTTTCTTCGTGGTTTAGCTACCTTAGTGCCTCCTCTGAATGAATGAGAAGCTGTCATGGTTTCCAGCATCTGAACCGTGTAATATAATTTCTTTGAGAGGCTAGTGCAGACTTCAACAGGAGGGGAAAAAAAAAAAATATTTGCATCTGATGAAGTTGATATGTTTGTCAGATTCCGTTTACTGAGCTCCATGCAGCAGGATGGACACATCAAATAAAGACTACAACTCTACTGGCAGTGGTGGTAGTAGTAAAGTGATGATGTACAAAATATGTCTTTTGGAAGCAGTGTATGTGCAGAGCTAAAATGAAACCTCTCATGGAATACCTCATTATGGTAATTTACGGAAACATGAGGATTACATCTTGTTCTGTGGAGAAGCAAGGAGACAGAATAATGCCACAGGTTAATAAGTCCCTCAAAGCCAATTTTAAATATGAGGAAAACGCTGTAGACCATCCTTTTTCATTTATTATGCCTGGCTGGGCAGGCAGCGTAAGGTAAGTCAGCTTCTGTGTGGTAGCATTTGAGCCTATGAGGACAGAACCACGCCGCTTCTGGTGGGTCTTAATGCTTTGAAGCCTGATGAAGTAGTGATGCTCTCTATAAATGAGCACAGGGGCACTGGGGGAAAAGAAGCACGTGCAGATGGACTGCAGAGGTACAGGGGGACAGCTTGCTCCGCTTCTCAGGTTACTCCATTGTTGCAGCAAGCGCTCTCCCAGGGCGGGCAGCTGAAGGAAATGTGTATGAAGTACAGCCAGAGTCTGTGCTGGTGTTCCCAGCTGCACCTTCAAAGTTACTGTCTTGACACCTTATGTAAGAGTGGAGGGAAACCGAGGTTGGTGGCCTTTCCTGCTCCGAGGTGGTGCAGGGAATGTCACCTTAGGACATGCACATTTTGTCTCTGTCTCCTTCAGGTCGTCTGTGCAAGAGGATCTTTATAAGTAATGTGACATAAGAATAGGTATAGGAGGATCCAGGAGGCTGCTTAGTGTGCACGTTTGTTGCTGACCTCAGTGTCCATCTGTGCCTGCCTTGGTTCCTGGGTGGTATGTGGGGAAGCTGGGGACCCCTTTTAAAGCTAACAGGTCTTTTAGCTTATACAGAAGCTTGCCCTGTGCCTGTATCCCAGTGAAAATGTTTGGAAGAAGCAGCTGACACTACTTATTTGTATGCAAGGCAGCTGAAGCATCGGTAGTACTAACAGCATCAGTGGTCTTGGTAATCTGTCTGGATCTATCAACAGAGCCTTTGAGAGCAAAGCTTCAAAGAAATAAGTGCAAAAGGCTTGTGTTACAGTCTCTGGGTAGTGAATGCATTGAAGGTCAGTTGAGGTGTTTGACATCATGGTGATGCTGGGGACAAAGGGTGGCTTTGTAATATTGGGAATGGGGAGGGAGGTTTGATATTTTGAGCTGTACAGGGTACTGTCCTGTCCTGCTGCCTTCCATATCATCTGTGCTTTTTCTCCCTATAGGTCACACTGCTGTCTCTGTTCTGTCACCTGCCTTTTAAGTTACTGTGTCTTTATTCATGGTTTTGGATTGTTTGTTTGTGCAAAAGCCACATGTTTGGATACCTTGTTATTGCTGATTGAACTAACATCATTGACATCAAACTTGCAATATGAAGCTACAGAGGAAATTAAGCGTGTGGCATGCAGCTTATTCTTAGTTTCCTCTACTTTTTTTTTTTCATTTTAATGATTTTGGGAGTGCTGAACTAAAGTGGCCAGTAGCTTTCAGTATGTAGTTTAGTCTCAGACAAAATTAATATCTCGCTTTAGCCTACTATAATTCTGGAGGAAAGTAATTTAGTGGTAATAATGTTAAAGAATCATAGCTAAATTTGCTGAATTGGATGTGCCTCTGTAGAATGGGGCTTCTTTCTAACTAATGGGTTCAAATTAAAATGAAATAAATACCCATAACATTTCTAGAGATTTTACTGTACATAGTAATTTCATAGACTACTGAAATGCAGCCACTCTTGGTTGAATAAGTATAGAGTTCAAAGCTGAAAGCTGTTTAATATTGAGAGCGGAAAGTGTTCTGTATGTGAAGATGCTGTAGAAAGATTTGGCTGGATCAAAATGTAGTAACTCAAATAGCTATTTGTCCCAGATGTTGGGACTGATACCTTTACTATAATTAACAAAAATAAATATTCAGTCAGTAGCTGACATTGAAGTCTGAGAGCTGCCTTAACACCATACTGAGCAGGGGATTTGATCTTACCCAGTGTATTACCAGCACAGGTTCTGAAGCACACCACATCTACTTTGGAGTTCTTGCACCTACTAATTGGACTTTTCCTTGCAAAAATGCTAATTCAGATTTGGCTGTCTTTAGGATTGTTAATGGCTTAACCCAAAACTAATTAAAGTCATTGGATATGCTCCTCTTGCCTTCAGCAAACTTTTGATCAGAACTTGTGCTAGTACAAATGAAAAGGGTTGCTGGATTTTGCCCTAAATAATTTTCTTGTAAATGAAGAAAAGTGTGTGTGTATGTATGTATATTTTGATGTTTGCTGAGCTATATTTATCCTTGAGTGTCAGCTGTGAATGAAAAGAAGTTCAGATAAGTAAAAAAGTTAAAGTCTGTTTTTACTGAGAGGCCAGCTCAGGTATGGTAGGAACCAGCGTATTCTTGAGGGGTTTTTAAAGTTAGGGCAATATGATTGTTAAAACCTGAGATCTGCCACCGCTGTGACAGGTAGCAAGGAAGGTAAAGCTTGATCAGTGGAGAGCTTCAAGTCCAAATAGCACGGTCTACCAAGATGATCGGGAGCTTAGAGCACGTGTCTCATGAAGGCAGGCTGCGGGAGCTGGGCTTGTTGAGCCTGGCAAAGAGGAAATCTAATAGCAGCCTATAGAGGATTGAAGAGTAATTGCAAAGCTGATGGAGCCAAGCACTTCTCCGTAATGCCAGATGATATAACAAAGGACATGGGCCATGAATTACAGCTTGGGAAGCTCAGGTTGAATGCTAGGGAGGGAAAATTTCGATAGGAGAGCAGTGCTGCACTGACTGAGTTACCAGAGGGGCAGAACGTGATGTCTGAGGAGGTTTTCTGACCATGGCAGCTTGTTCTGGAAGGGACTGTGGCTGAAAGGCTCTCCTGTGCTCCCTCCTGGCCAACCTGGTTCTCTAGGTGCACTTCTGAAAATGGGCAAAAGGGACTTGTGAAAATAAAGGCTGTAGCCCTTTCTACTACCTTCTGCATATTCTGTCTCAGCATGTGGGAAGGGGCTGGCAGCTGCTGGTATCACTCTATGGCATCATTCTAATTTGCTTTAGGCAATAAAATTGTTTTACATTTGATTATTGAATCCTTCTAGAAGTGTCCAGCAGTAATATAAATTCTCTCCATGATTTTTGCAGCAGAAGACTGGGCCAATTTTTTTTAGTAGTTTTAAGCTTATATCCTCTATATGTAATTTCTGAATATTAATATGATAGGAAATTAAGCAGGAAGAGGAAATTTAAGAAGAGTAACCATTGGACTATTAGATATAAGCAGTACAGAAAATGTCCTCTCTTAGTAAAGGCTGCATACATATGCACAATATTCATTTTTGCATGTATAACATAAAGGTGTGTGCATACATATGCATGTGTATATGTCCGGTTTTTGCATAGGTACAGTATATGAATATACGTGTGCAAGTGTGTAGGGTTTATCATATTTGAAAAGAGAGGGAGAAATATCCCATGATGTAGGTAGTGGAGAGAAATTTCACAGATCTGGGATTCTGTTTTTCTTCAATTCAGTTGTAAAAGAGAAAAGAGAGGGAGAAATATCCCATGATGTAGGTAGTGGAGACACAGATCTGGGATTCTGTTTTTCTTCAATTCAGTTGACTTCACTCTGCCTCAGTCCGTTCCGAAAAATATCATTTCACAGATCTGGGATTCTGTTTTTCTTACTTCAATTCAGTTGACTTCACTCTGCCTCAGTCCGTTCCATGAAAAATATCAAAAGCACTGCTTTTCCTGTATCATTGCCTTCCTCTATCAGTGACTTCTTGCTAGTACAGTTTGCCAGAAGACAGCTCATGTTTTGTTTTTGAGAAGGCTTTGGCATTTCTTTCTGTTCTGATGCCAAGGAAAACCAAGACACTATAAAAATATCAAAAATGAAATGAAGATGCTCCTCTAGAGTCGCTATCCTGGAATTAAAATAAAGTCATAATCATGTTGCACGAAAGCATTTCTGCACTTAAGTAGTATAACTTAAGGCAATAATAAAGTTCTTGTAAGTTTTGAAGTATCAGATAACTTATTAGGTGAGTATCCTGTCCTGGCTAAAGCTTGCCCTGAGTCCCAGGTGTGGTTTCCACTGGCCCTGCAGGCAGGCACCTTGGGAAGAGCCCAGGGTCAGCACTTCTGGAGGAGCTCTGCCCCTCAGCACAGCCCCCTTTTTGTTCTTTAATCACCAGTATAAATTTGCATTAATAAACTGAAGACATCGCTCACTAGCCTTTAACCTATCATTTTGCTCTGTCATTAGCTAAACTAGTCAGTTCCTGCTGTGCATACGAGTATTTTTCTCATTCTACAGCCTCTTGTCTATGACCACTTCCCTTCATTCTTTTTCATTTGATATTTCTTTTTGCCCTGCCTTACTTAGGTTAAAAGCCTTAACTTCTAAAGCATTTTTAAAAAAAAAAAAGCTCTGCAGAAGCCTGTTAGCATTACTACATCCCCTCTGGCATCCTGTGTGTGTATTTTCTACCTATTCTTCGGAAGAGGAACGTCCTTTCTCTCTGTGCCTGTGCAGCACTTAGCCTAATGGCCCATGACTTGAGCTCAGTCCCAGTTCTGAGTTGGGCAGAGAAGGAGCCCCATCCCAAGGGGAGATGCTTATAATACTTTAATTACAGCTGTCTTTTAAAATCAGAGTAGTGTTCATGTCCTGAGAGTCATAATGTTTTTGATTTCTTGAGATGCACATATGGTTTATCACGTAGATATAATTTTTAAAGCAAAACAAAGCATTCTTGTATTCCTATAGAACTAGAAATCAAATGGAAGAGTAACTGAAATCCTGATTAACAAAAAAGCTTACATTCTTTCTGCTACACAAATTTAAAACATAGCTAATTTGTTTGTCTCCTGTCTAGTGGTGACAGAAATCTGAATATTTAAGTGACTTTGTACTTTGAATAACTAAGGTTTGTGGAACTGCAGTTTAAAGCCAGTGGAGCAAATGGTTGCAGCTTACTGGGATTAATTGACTGTATTTCTGAACCAGCATTTTGGTTTATGGAGCTGACCTCTACCAGCTATCTCCTCTTCATCGTACTCCCTAGTGGTTTGCAGCCAGCAGGTGTATGAACTCCACTAGGTCTTAAATGTTCTTAACTGCTGAGTCCTTGCTCTTCGGTGGCAAATAGCATGAAATGAGCAACGCTTTATATTTCTAAATAAGAACTTGTGCTCTAGAAGAAACTAATAAATGTTTCTCCTATAGTTCAGGCTGGGCCTGAACTGTCTTGAGGTGCGCAAACAGGAAGAGGAGACGATGCTGAGTTCCAAGGGCTGCTTTCTGTATTTTCTTTCCCCCTCCAAGTATTGAATTATTGGTGGAAGTTTCTACTGTGACAGTGTTTGAGTTCAAAGTCCTCTGGTCAAACTTTTGCGAGTTCTCCTTCTGTTGAGGTTCCCCTCCATGTTTGCATGTACTTTACAATAGGTGGTTAAAATCTCTGTTTCTTCCCAGTCCATCGCTCTCCCCTGTGACTACCAAAGATAGTAGTTCTGATGGTAAGTAAGGTGTTATGGTGTTGGTGTTATGACTAGCTCTCAGATATACAATGGCAACCCCACCAAATCAGGCCATTCAGATTAGCACTTGCTTAATGAAGGTGAAATACCTTTTTTCTTATTTACCCTCTCAGTGCCAGATTCAAAGCAATTATATAGAGGTTGAAGGCTGTATATATAAATGTGTTGAACTGTTTATTTTTACCAGTGTGTTGAGCTCTTTCCATCCAGATTAGCTGTCTTCATTTCTGTTCCATTTGAGGAGAAAGAAAGAGTGTCAAATAACTAAATCAGAGAAGGAAAAACCCCACAACCTGATAAAATGCTATTTTCAAGCTTCTGGGGTGGTGTTTGTAATTCTGTGGGAGCTGGAGCCATTTGAAAGATAAGACTTTCAGTTTTTATGACTTGGAAAACTATCAGTGCTGCTGTTTTCCTGGAATACTGAGTTGATATATATTTAAGTAGCTAAAACTGGCCCAACTGGCCCTTTCCCACCATGTTGTAGCCAATTAATGAAACAACGTTAACCTTACTTTGGTATGGACTTGTGAGTCAGTGAACTCAAGCACTTTCCTGTGTTTTGGTTATTAATCTTAAAAGAAATTTTTCCATTATCAAGGAGATCAGTATTTCATTTTAATGTTTATAGAAATGCATCAAGAAATCCCTGGAGAACAGAAAATGGGAGGACTTTTAAGTCATTGATAAATCCCTTTTCAAACTTTAACACAGTTTACTAAAGATTCCTGCTTTGTAGTCCACATTACATAGGCTAGATCATTATTTTTGAAATAATGATGTCTTTGCCTCTATTGTCCTAATTTATCTGAAATCTTATTGTAGGATATCTATAGGAGATTTATTAACAATACATGAAAGAAAAAAGTGAACTCCGGACAATATTTTTTTTTATTATTTGCTTGTATCTAATGAGTCTGAGTTTACCTCAGGAGAATTGGTGCAAGCAAATTACGTTCCCAGCAACAGTTTCCCGCTCGTCTTGCTTCAGTCATCCTTAGAGGAGAGAGCTTGGCATCTGAACTGCAGAGCTTACTCTAAACACTTCAGGTGGCAACTTAAACTGGCAGCAGAGCAGAAGACGTGAAGGTTTATCCTGTAGCCAGAATTTTAAAACACCACTCTGAAAAACTCAGCCCCTAAGTTTTTACTTAGAAATCCAGGTATTGTAAAGATGTGATGCCTTGGATCCCTCAATGAATTTAGAAAGGAAACTCTTGAGTGTCGTTTTTGAAAATCAGAGCTCTTAAGGTCTTGGTGTCTAAATAAATGCTTTAAAAATGGCAAATTCAAATAAAAACAGTATTTGTAACCATCCAGTTGGCATATTGCATAAATAAAATATGCTGGATAAATCTGTTCACTACCATGCCAAATAGCTACAGTGCTAGCAACAGACAGTTGTCAGCTGTTTGGACTCCTGTATAGTTTAAAATGTCAATGCATTATTGCTGAATAGTGCAAGGGAAAGTATTTGTTCAGAGTCCCACTCTAAAAGTGTACTTTAGAGAGAGAAAGAGAAATGTCAAGATCAGATGGTGGATACCATAGGATTTGGCTAAGGTGCTTGACATCTAATGATGCCTTACAGTTATATTGATTATTTTGTTGCTTCTGCCAAAGAGTGACAGTGTTCTTGCCTCGATTCTTGCTGAGCAAGCAGACCAGTTTGAAATGTACTTTTCCCCATTTTATTTCACCCCTTTGCTTTTGTTACTAATTCTTTGCCCTTATCCCAACAAAACAAGTGCATAAGGACCTCAAACCTGTTAAGAAGGGAGAGGAAAGCCTGAAATATTAGCAGTTTTTGAGATCTTTAAACTTTAAGAGGAAGAATGATATTTTTTAGCATATTCCAAGATTGCCATCATCAGATGAAATGCCGTCTAGTTCATTCTCCTCTGCTGGTGTCTGAATGCTGTCTGATGTCAGCCCCACCAAGGCCATGAGAGTGCTGCCAGTTATTGCTCTAGCATGCATGTCAATGTGGAAACTGTTGTTGCAATTTTTTTGGTTTGCAGATTTTGCCAGAGCTGCATAGACGGGTACTGAAAAGATGTAGAAATGGCAATGCCTTGGTCTGAAAGCCTTGACTTTGGCCTGGTTGTTCCCATTCAGAGACCTGGATGTAATATGGGAAGTTGTTGGGGTCCTCTGCCAGGGGCCGGGTGAAGAAAGGAGGATTCATTTCTCTTGTATTCTCTAAAATTCCTTATACTCTCAACCTGGTCTTTCATGGTGAGGAAAATGGCATTTTCATCTGCCGTTGGCAGTCTCTGAAAATAGAAAGGTCTATTCCTCAAATGAGATTTCTTTTGCTTATGTTCCTTTTGGTGACTCTTCCTTCAGGATTTTGAGATTGGAGATGGACAAAGCAAAGAATGCTTCATAATTAAAAAAAAAAAAGTTCATGTTGATCCACATCCTGTTTTACCTTATTATATGGCAGCAACTTGAGAGGAACAAGTCATCACGTCAAAAATCTCTTCCACCAGAAAGGTGGAAAGCTGTAGCTGAAAACATGTCTGCATATATTTGACCCTGGTTTCTTACAGCAACAAGTCTTTTATAAACTTTTCATTGTGAAGCTGAGGATCATAATCCTTCCTAAATCAAACAATGAATAAATCTCTGTTCAAATCCAGTCTGTCACCTTTGAAAATACTGCCTCCAAGTAGTTTACCTTGTGCTGGACATGCCATGAAGCATGGGGGGGACGGGGAAGATTAGCCTTCCTCTACTGTTTGAAGAAAAGAACAAAGTCCTACACCGCATGCTAAGGGAAAGAATGGGGATTGTGTAAAATAGGTCAGAGATGTATTTAATTTTAAAAGGCTTGGGTTGAGAAAGGAGAGAGAATAAAATTTTCCATAACGGCAATCAGGTAACCCTGAAGTGTAGTGGTTATGAAATAATTACACCCTAGAGGGATTAGAGGCATCCACCATTGCCTGCTGCCTTGTAATGCCTCGGGGATGTGATTAACTTATGATAATTAAAGCTCTTATAGTGGAAATACAGTATGAACATGGAGAGTCTGAAGAAGTTTAAGGGTTGTGGCTCGGTACAACGTCTAATGTTCGTGTTAACCTATGCTGTTTGCTCATCTGTAAACATCTTTCTTTATACACGTTTCCTTGTTGTTTGACCCTTAGTGGGTGGCATCATAAATGAGTATTTATGGGACCTGAATGATTTGTTCACTGCCTTGGGTTACATTAACATGGTGCTACTGCTTGAGTGATTATCTGAAATGCAGATACCCTTGATAAGGACTCTTAATAGCTTCACTACTTGCCAGTTTTAAACAGCATGGAGGTGGTCTTCAGGACAGTAAAGCTGTGTAAAGCATGTATATAGTGCTTAGAGAGGACAATTTCTGGGTGGCGCTAACTTTTGTAAAGTTCAGTTGGTACTAAATCAGAAATGTCCCCATTCTCATTTACTTTCGTCTGGTGTGGGTGCATGTATAAGTGGAGGTCTGTCACTCCCCATGTGTAGTCCTATGGAATGTTTTGCAGCCTGCTCTCTTCACCAAAAGTGCTCCCATCAGTTTTCTCTCAACTCTGAGAAAATGATTCCAAAGAAAATCTTTTAATTTTTCACAATATTAAGAATGCTAAAACCAGGGGAACCTTGTCTTCACAATAAAGGTGTGGCGAAGATATTAAGAAATCTGATTGTTGAGAATTTAAATTGCGGTAGCTATGTTATGATTATTCTCAACCTAGATATTGCATTCTTTTTCTGTAATTTCATATAATCCAATTGCAATTGGATAAACTCATCTTAGACAAAGAAGTTAGTGTGGAACAGGAGTGTCAATATGAAAAGGATTGCCATTTGAAAATCAGTTTTCTGGATTTTTTTCCTAGGTAGGTAAGTTCTTAGACTCTTGAAAACTTCTTTCTACTTCATACAAAACATATGTATGAAATATGAAAAGAGAAATACAGTGGTCTCAAAGTATGAATTTTCCATACATGAAAGTCTGTGAAACACTTTTTCTGTTTTTACGTTTGCATTACACCAAAGAACCTCAGCCCAACCATGAGCACAACAGAAGTGCAGTGGGCATTAGCAGTGGCTTTATTCATTTGGTGTTGTCAGTATACTCTTCTGAAGAGGCATCTTAGTTACTTTTACCAAGAGAAAAGTGATGTATTTCAGACTTTGTAGTGGTGCAAGACATGTCTTACTATGTGTTTTTACTTCAGTGACTGTGTATTAGTGTTTTAGGTTTTTTGTGTCTTAACCACCATGGATATTGTTGGTAGTATTATGGGTAGTAGCAGATTTACCAGAAGCACATATTTCTCAAGAGGACAGTTTGAGGATGGGTTGCTCCCCCAAAGGCTATGAACAGATTGACCGTAGAAATTTGATGTTCTCTATCAGGTGTAGCAGTCGGGTTCATTGGCACTATGTCAAGTGCTGGGCTCTGCCTGCTAACTGCCGGTCTAACCTTATGGGTGACTTCTTTGGTGACTCATGTCCGTTGTGAAGCCGTCATCTATTCAGAGCAGAATAACTGATGATTTTCTTGTAACACTGAAGATGCACTGCCAGTGTCTGCTGACCTCTGCATAACTTGCTGAGGATGGGGTAGTCATGCTTAGTAAGTTGCAAGATTTACTTATTACTTATGCTTCAAATGTAGGCTAATTTCCCTGTAAAATCTGTGTAAGCAAGATTCAGGTTTAGATGCTCTTGACTACCGCAGAGTTAACACTACTTTATTCAGAAATGTTTCTATGTTTAAGTTGTTAGTGGATTTCTCAAGAATGTGTTTTGCAGAGATGCAATCTAGCCAATGATGAAACCTCGCTATCTTACGTTACCTTTCCTTTTTCCTTGATCTAATTAAGTACTCTGACATGTATATATCCCTAAGTACAACCAGGCTTCTGCATATATATGCAAAACAACATGTTTCTATGCTTATTTGTGTTTATTTACTACGATATGGGATATCCATAGTTTCTTGAAAAGATGTTTGTTGTTTGTCTTTGGAATGGCGGCACTTCCTTATTTGCGGGTTGGTTGGGTAGATGATAATCCTTTCACTCCTTGGACTGTCAGGAAGAAGGGTATGAGAGGCATAACTTCCTACAGAGCTGAGGTACACTGGTTGTTACCAAGACGTCAAGGACTTGGACTTGTCACATCATTATTATCTCTTCTCCCCCCCCCCCCCCTCTATTTTTTTGTGTGATTGTTTATTTTTTTTTTACTGTTAGTATTGGACATATGATGAGATCACTATGAAGAACTTTTTGGGTTTTTTTCTACTTTAAAAAGGATGAAGATACTCTTCCTACTTTGCTCCTTCACCCTTACAGTGGAGACCACCAAAATGCCTGAAATTTAATACCTACGGAGTATCATGCTTATGCCTTTTCATACCTCTGCTTACCCTGGAGCTGAGTTAGATAGGATGGAAGTAAGAGGGACTATTTCTGGGCTGTAGCAATTGTATCCAGCTGATCTGTATCAAAGGCTTCATATGATGGCTCTCACAAGAATGACTCTACCATGCAAATAAGCTTCCAGAAGAAAAGATACTGCATTTTAAGTTAAGAACTCCTCCTTTCTTGTATGCTGTGATGCTATTTGATCTTGGTGCTTTGGGCTCATCTGTCCAGGCAAGGTAACGCCCGGTGTGGTGAGCTGTGAGCTTACAGAGCCTTAGCTGCCTTTCCAGGGGCAGTGTGGAAAGAGCCTTTGTAAACATGCTGATTTACTTCACTTTGAAAGCATACGTTCATCTATGAGTATCCTTGGGAACTGGTGAAGAAAAGCCAGTAAGCTGTGAAGTTGCTCCTCAGCTTGCCATTCACTGCCTTACCACGTCTTCAGGCCCCGTTACGTGTGCATGGGCTGTTTGGGAAGGGTGCAGCATCTGAGGCACAGGGATATCTTACGAGTCAAACCATCAGCCCTCATTGAATCCCCCCATTTGACTATTAAGGAGGACAGTTTGGTGTTTGAAGGTGTTTCTTCTTTTTCTTTCTTTTTTCATTCTGCTAAATCATTTTTCAACGTTTTATTTCTGTTGAGCAGTGGGTAGCTCTCTTAAGCAGTATCAAGTGCAGTGCTTTTCCACGGGGCAGAGATTAGCCAGCAGCTATCGCCCGGCTCTTCTGTAGTCCTTCCCACTCTCCTTGGTGTGAAGATCTGAAAACTCTCAGACTTCTCTTATATACTGGGTAAAGTTGTCACCTCTTTGAATTAGTTGGAGCCTTTTTTTTGGTCCCATTTTTTAGATGAGACCGAGGCTAAGAAAGCTTATTTCAGGACTGTACAAAAATGTGCAGCATTTTTTGGGAATGGATCAGTGAAGTGCTCTGTTTACAGAAATGAAACTATTCAAATGTTGTTGATGAAATTGTTGATGTTAACTAGGTGCTCAAATACTTTTACGAATCCTAATTTGCCACTGAGTTCAGTTCCTTAAGCCTGGGGAATTTTCTTTAAAAGAAAAATTCAGCAACTGCAAATTGACTCAACTGCCTTTGAGCCTTTCGGTCCAACTCACTCTTTGTTTTCATTAGCCTTCATGCCATGTTTAACTGACTCTGGATAAAAAACACACACATTGACCTCCAGACAGCCAGGAATGTTTTTTCTGAAATACTGTTCCTGAAAGCTTCCCTTACCAGTTATTTGCATGAGGCTTTCAAAGATTTGAGTTGTTTTGAACAGTAGAAATCTTACGACTTATAGACTTGGAGTACTTAATCAGGTCTTTATGGTTATCTTTATTTACTGAACATTATATTAAAAAGATGAAGGGCAGTGGAGAGACCTGAAAGTGACCAGCCATCCCATGAAGGCTGGAGAACTGGAAATTCTACTTCACATAAAAAAAAGTAGTAGTTTGGGAATTTGTTTCCTTTCACATTAATTCTCCAGAAAATTTAGTTTGAACGTGTCATAAAATCTCCTTTTAACAACACTAGCATACTTAATTTCAAATTTTACCATTTGTTAGTTTTATATTATATGATCAGGCTTAATAGTTATTTTACATTTTTTTTTAAACTGCAGTGACAATTGGTGCTATAGTTGATACAACAGAAATCTAGAAATAATATAAATAAAAATAAATTTATATCAAAGTTGTGTTCAGAAATGAAAAATAAAATGAACTGTGGTGCATTTTAATTAGTAATGGATCTATGCTGAAAGGTTCAAATGGACTTTGTAGGATTAAGGTATGTAAAACTTAGTGGTTTGATTCTTTCTGCAGCAAACAGCCCTTTTTATTATGCATCAAACTGGAGCTGGATGCAGTAGTACTCAGGTGCAGCAGATCAGAAATTCTGTTACAGGCACATTGGAAATCTGTAATGAAAGGAGTGTCAAAATGATCAGTCAGGAGAAACGCACCTGTGCTGCTAAGTGCAAAACTCTCTTATACTGTACTCCTTGTGTGCTCTTATTTCTTGTTCAGCTCCAATTTATTGTGTTTACAATTTATGTCTGCCTCAAAGGAAAACTGGATTTCTCTGGTGGATGTTCAAGGGCACTGTTGCTTCTGTCCTGGGGATACATCTAGGAGCCACTTGGTCTGAGAGGATGTCTAGGTATCAGTACTGCCCAATGTGCCTTGCTATATGTTCCCCAAAGCAGTGGTGAAGTGCTGGGAATGTGTAAATTATCTGTAGGTTTCAGTGCTTTGTCAGGATGCATTGCATCACTCACAGTTATCACAGGCTTGGCTTGGGATTGCTACTAAGCATGACACTGCTATGGTATTTCAAGCATAGCTTGTGTTTTCTAAGTCATATTCATAGCAATGAATGCAGAAAAAAATGTTTATGTTCCATTTTATATATGATAGCTCAATCTTGTTACAAAAGCAGCACTGCATATGAGCAGTGCTGATTTTATGCCCTTGTCCCTTCCAGCCAGTGTCTACCTATGATTTGACTGTGTGTGTGTGTATATATATATATTTAAAAAAAAAAAAATTGTTATTTTAGTGTTGTAACAAGGCCTACACCCTTTCCTCTTTTTCTGGGGCAGTGCTAGGATTCATAAATGCAACTCCAAGCATAATAGGATCTTCATTCAACTCATGGTACATCTATGTGGAAGTGCTCTCAGAAATAGAAACCAGGGGTGAATGGGCAGTTGAGAGGGCTAAGATTTTATTACAGTGTCCACATAAAGTTCAAATTCCATCTGTTGTTATTACTTCTCAAACTTGGATGCAAAACCAAGAGCTCTGTTAAAGGAAGTATAATGGTGCCAATGTTAAAGTGCTTCCCCTCAGTGCTGGGGAAAATTCCACACTAAGATGATTGTATTTGTGGTGCTACATAAGAGAGGCTAAAAGGACTGACGAGTGGTTCCTGATGAAGATCTGAACAGATACTATGTGGTTTAGTCCTGTCCATACTGATGGAAGAATTGAAAGGACAGGCATAAGAGTGAACTTTGGCAATTTGCCTGCCTACCATATATTGTAACTGAGTAAACAAAATAGCTTTTGCATACCACAAATGGCTGAAAAAAATGCATGTAAGCATTTTGCCATATTCACCATCTTTAATTTAATATTTGAGTTCCAAACTTTTAGATAAAAATTTCCTGATTTTCCTGTTCTTGTCCAGAAAATGGAATGCTTTTGCAATGATAACACATTAGCCTGAACTGCACAATATTTATGCAGGGCTTTGGCCTTCCTCATAACGTCTTAGGAGCACTCGTGTTCTAATAAGGATGTAGTAATCCCAGATTTTAAGGCGAGGTATTTGACATGCTTCTCTGTGTTTAACATGGCCCGGTAGTCACACTTTAGTGACAAAATGTTGAAGTGTCTATGATGTCGCAAGACCTGCTAACCTGCATCTAATTTGTCTTCTCTCTGCTTTGTCCTTGTCTAGAAATGATGAACTTTTATGGGGGGCTGGTGAGCCTCTGCTTGTTATCCTTTTAAGATCCTTTTAACTGGACTGTTGCTCATCGCCAGGAGAGCTAAGTCAGGAAACTGCAGCAGGGCATGCTTATACGTTGGAAGTGCCCTTGCTATGATGAGCTGAGATTCTTTGAAGCTCTTATTGTGGATAGGGTTTAGTGAGAAGGACTCACAGAAGTGACATGGAAACAAGTGGATGCACTGTCAGACGCAACTGATGCCAGGTCAAGCTTACAAAATTACATTTTTCACAGTTTTCATGTTTTGTCCTGTAAGCCAATGCAGAGAAAAGATAAGAGATTGTTTGGACTTTCTCACTTTCAAGGGCTCTTTACAAGAGAAGGATCTCTCTTAAAAAAGAAAACAACCAAGCAAAACCACAGCACAAGACCTTAGTCAAAACCTTTCAGTTTTCCATTTATTTTCCTTCTTGTTTGTGTTCGCATCTTTTCCAGAAGTTGTGATGTACCTCATTCCTGGAGACATCTTTTATGAGCTGATGCAGTTAAGTGCTTTTCTGTACTGGAAAAAAAGAATCAGTCTGCTGTACAAATGCACTTTACTCTTGACTTACTGTTGTACTTTAACCTGAGCTTTTCAGGTTGGTTCGGTTTATGTTGGCTGTGGAAAAAAGGCATAAAGAAGAGAGAGCTCACAGTAGCGCTTATTATGCACAAACATGGTTGTCTGAATGCTGGAAGAAGAGTCAGCAGGCTTGAATTTTTACTGTTCTTGGCTCTGCCACTGACCAGCTGAGACATCTTCAGGAAGTGATTTCACCTGTTTTCTTTCTATTTCCTTAGCCCATAGAGTTAAGTGTAAAATGTCGTGAGATATTCACTATTGAAAACTGTTTTTATGTATTATTTATCTTACCATTTGTTCTTCTACTGAATCGCCACAGCATTCATCATTGTGAGAGCCAGGTCCTTAGAAGGGAATGCTCAGGCATGCTATGGTTTGAATAGGAATAAGCATGAGCAGTGACTTATCGCTACTCTCCAGAGCTGACCTATTGCGTTCAGATACAGATCTGAGCACAAAAAGATGAAGCAAGTGTAGAAATGGATTTATATTGCAAGTAACATAGTTACGTTCGTAGGAAACAATATGAACCTGCATTTTTGACAGCCCAGCTAGATACTTCTAGATCAGATATAAATTAAACTTGCTGGCGTTTAATAATGTGCTCAGAAGTGTGCTGTACTCTGAATAAATGGCACTCTGTTTTCTTTGGACTGCAGCAATTAGCACTTCTAAATCTCTTGAGTAAGGTATGCCCCTAATGACAGACCACGCAATGCTGCCTAAGCTTGGCAGGTTTTCTGCTTGACAAAAAACTCGGTTGCTCGGAGGTCTCTAAATATTTGCTAGCTAGGGATCAGCGAGCAGCTCACGGTAATAAGATGGGAACATACTCTACCATACGGGCTCGCTGTGTGCAGGCAGATGTGAGATTGAGCACCCAGCTGTGAGGCGCTGGTGCGGTCCAGTAACATCGTTTCCAGTCTATGGTGAGCCACCAATAAAGCTCAGCTGTAATTTCAGTAACTTTTGATGTATATAGCTCTGATTTTTTGCTTTCTGTGACTGTAATTGCCAGCAACCTACACTGTTCGGATGTTCAGAAGAAAACTGCGTTGAAATGAATGTGTTCAGGGAACTGAGGTGCTTGGTCAGCTCCATGTTGGTATTGAATGCTTAAAATGGGGCTCAAAAAAGAACAGACCAGAATGCAGTAAACTGCAATGTGGTATGGAGAGGGTCCATGCAAGTATTTCGCTGCTTTGCTAGTAGTTTGCTTTTTAGAATTTGTTTAATGTTTGTTTAAAAAGTTACACTAAATGAGCACACATGCCCCATTACTATAATTTTTACACTGGCTCCATGCAGCGTTTTATATTTTTGTTGTTTTAATTTTTAATAGAATCCCTGCAGTGAACAGGTTTGGAAAATGCAGCTCTTGGTATGGAGCTGACGGAGTCTAGAGAAGGTTGCTCTGAGTTCCCGGTGCACGTTACTGTCCACTTAGTGCATGTGTTCTAGTTGTAATGGTTTCACCCTAAATTACAGAAAATAATAAAAAAAAAAAAAACCTGGGCTGGAAAGTTCTGAGATCTTGCTGGAGAGCTTCATGTTAATATACCCTGGGCTTCTGGGAATTTGCTCCTTGTCAGCACGGAGTTCCTGATCTTTAAATCAGTAGTTGGGCTTAAAAGGGAGGTAAGGGGGCTCCCTGGAGGCATCTATTTGCAAGAGAAAAGATATGAAAGAGACTTGAAGAGTTCCTGTTGCTTGAGAAACCTGTCTTATTTTTCCAGAGGGCTTGTAAAATAAAATTGTAGATGCTTCCTCTCTCTCTGAAATTTAATGTGATGGGTAGAAAGTGTGGGGAAAAAAAGGAGGTCTTTATCTAGAGCTGCTTGGCTTTTCTGCTGGGAGGTGGTAAAAGGGACACAGGAAGGATGACTTTCCTTTATGCACCTGTTTTGCTTTTGTTAGAATATTTTGGATTATTATCCATTATCCGATTGCACCACCATATAAATTCTTTTTGCTTTCCATTAATTTATAGACAATTTCATTTTCTTTAACCAAATTTTGTCTGGAATAGGAAAACAGTCCAGAAGTAATTTTAGTATCTTCTGTGAAGAGCTGCACATTCATATGCAGGATTGTTTCAGCTTGGTGCAGATGTGTTGCTACAGTACTTGTAAAAGAAAATGCTACAGTAGTCGGATAAAGAGCAAGCAGCACAAGTGGGAAAAGCTGTGGCATGTTATTGGTGATTTCCAGGCATCATCCAGGGCTTGCAGCATCAGCTAGAACGTGGTAGCCTCGTACGCTGAGTTCGGGGTAACTCTCTTCTGCTCTTCAGAGGCTCTGTGAGGCCTTGGTCCTCTCTGGGGACAGAGAGGGAGCAGCTTCCTTCTGCAGACTGCCTCCACACCTGCCGCTGCCGTGCATCCCCCCACCGTGGCATATTGAGATATTTGTTAGGAGGAATAAGCTGGTTTGGGCTATCTGCTGGAGATGGGCTGTGTGTTGTCTTGCTGCTTTTTTTTTTAACTGAAGTTGATGGGTTGGGGTTTTGTTGTTGTGTGGAGGTTTTCTCCCCCACTTCCATAACTACTATTGAACCGCTCAAACTTTGAATGTTAAAACAGTCCTGATCGGGCTGGACAAGGTGGACAGGATTCAGGTGGCTTGGTCAAAGGCATGTGCTAAAGGCAGATTTTACTGTAGAAATAAAAATATGTAACGTAAGGATGTCCTCTTTCACTTGTGGGTTATGTTGAGAGTGTTTCAAAAAGTATTCTTAATCGTTATGTATTGAGGACAAACTGCTGATGGAATAAATGATGAGGGGTGCCATGAAGCATCCTAAATGGTTGGCTCTGAGGGCTTTTGTTCCCTGTGAAAATCAATTTTAAGTTAAAGGACCTTATTATTTCTATGCAAGTGAAAAATATCACTTGGTGTACAAGCTGCATAGTCTCTTTGATACTTCAAAAGCATCTGAGCACTTTTTAAGCACTTCATGAGACATTCAGGAACAGATAATCCTGTTTCATATGAAAGCTGTTTTCAAACCTCACTTCAGTGTGTAACTGAGACCCTTCAGATTTATTTTTTAATTTATTTTCTTGGGGAATGAAATTCTTACCCTGATTCTTATGATACCCACGTGAATGTGGGAGACGTTGGTCCATAGCCTTGCAATGTTCTGGTTAAATGTCCTTGCGTTAGGCTGTGAGAGTCTGTTTTAATCTTTCCTGCTGGAGCTATTGCACTTGGTATACATAATTAAATAGTCCTTAAGCAAGAGAAAGGCTTAGGCCCTGGTGCGTGAACAGGTTAACCCTTGGCAAGTTGAGCTGTCCTGATTTTAGAAATCTGCCTGCAGCGGTTATTTGCCTAGTAGCCTCACAAAACTGTCAGATATAAACGAGTGTTTTACTTCATCTTTCAGAGAGTCATTTAATTTTATGCCACTGGGTTGATAGAGAAGCCATGTTACATGATGCTGTAATAGTCTGCTGTTCTTGCTTGCTCTGTTACAATAAAGAGGGAAAATAAACCAACTGCTGTGAGGCTTGTAAGCTGCTAAATGGGCATTTAATTTTATGCGAGACTGTCTAGAGAGATGTTGCACTACAGTAACAGCACTAATATGGCTTATGAATTGAGAGGTGGTGCTGTTTAAAGGTGTCTGCAGAAATAAAAGGAAATGAAGATGTTTATAGCAAATGTCTGTCTGACTGACAGCTTGAATGTTGGTGGTAGGAATTGCTATTAACTCTGACAAAGAGGAGAGCTGTAGCCTTGTTAAGTGGAGGCTTCCCTCAGCTGTAAATGAGTTATATCAGAAAAATGGAGCATATGCAAGAAACTTCAGAAACCGTTTGAATTAACTGAAAATATCCCATTAAGGCTGCAACTATTCTTTAAAAGAATAATTAAATCACAAAGTGAATAAACGGTGCGTTTCAGGTTTTCTCTGTCTTTATTGATTAATTTAGATGCCTGAATCTCACTGTGGTCTCATCTGAGTGATCAGCAGCAGTGATCTTTGAGCACTGTGGGTCAGATTCAGACACATAAGGAGAGGTTATGGTTTTTACTGTCCTCTGTACGACCTCTTTGCTTACATCAGGAATGAATTTGGCATTCTGCCTCTCTTCCCATTGCAGCCTGTACTTCTGTCCTGTACTATCAACGAGTAATTACAGCAAGAGTGCTACTGTATTGATTTTATACCCTTCATGAAAGAAGCTTCTTGAAAGGTTTTGGTGCAGACTCCTTTAAAAGCCTTTTTTTTTTTTTGTGTCATCGTTGTTTTTGTTTGTGTTGAGCCTGCTGTCATTGGGCTGGTTGGGTACGTGTCAGTCACAGGCAGCCAAATATCTGCTGAGCAGCACCAAGAGCAGGGGCTTCAGAGCTTTCTCTCACCTGATGAAGCCACAAGTAGGCTGAGAAGACAAACGCTGGGCAGGGGGTAAGAAAGATCCCAAAACTTCTCAGTTTCATATGGGCTGGGCCAGACTCAGTGTGGCACAGACTTTGCCTCTGGCCAGTTCAAAAGTTTCAGACGTGGCTGCCGTCACGCTACCATGGATGTCCTTCTGGAGGTAGATCAGGATTTCTGGTTTTCTCTTCTCCACCATGCTTCATGGGGAAGAATGGATGTTGCCATTTAGCACTTAGGGTGGGGAGCAGCTGTGCAGCCTTTCCAGATACAGAAGATGGATGTCTGGGACTCCAGGAGGCCAGGGCTATGTGTGTGTTGCTGGTTCACAGAGTCATTGCGCTGTAACCCAATGTAAAGCTCAGCTGGTGCGAGGACATGTATTTCCCATCTTTGCTTGCCCCTCGTTCCTGTGCCTGGGGTACAACAGGCAGGTTGTTATTGCTGAACCACAACTTCCTGTGTGAGCATCTTCTGTCAACCAGCACCAACCTAAAAGCTCTCAGTTCTCCCGCACGCATCTTCATTATTAATTTCATGAAATTGAGGCGCGTGTAATGGTATGTAAGCAGTGAAATTGCTGGGAGAAAATCCCTCATCAGTTGATTTGGGGCCTTCTGTTCTGCTCGTAAAACATTCTTTTATTCTGGAAAGATCATGAATCACCTCGCCGTTCAGCTTGATACCATCCTTTGGTGGATCCTTTGCTGTCTCTTCATTGGAGCACCCTTTACATGCAGGAAACAATGATGAAAAAAATCTACATCAACTAACGGTTGTAGTATTTGCACAGGCCTGAACCTCTATGACTACAGTTTAAACTAATTTGAAACGTAGGAGCTAAATAATAGCTACTGCATAACAACAGTGTGGTTTCCATTTAGCCATAGAGTAGATGTGTGGTAAGTGTGGGCTAATAAATAGCAAGTGTTTATTCTTCTCGGCAATGTCCGCTAAGTGTGATATGGTTCAGCTCTGTTTCATTATTTTGAGTTTTCTCACCTTTCAAAAGGTACTTTTTTCCAGCTGTCCTGATGTGGATTAAAATACCCACTTACCAGAAACTCTCTCATTAACTATATAATTTTACAGCTATTTTTCTGGTTCAAAGTAATTATTGATTTGTAAGAATATGCATACTAATAATAATTCTGTATAACTGTTGTTTAATTTTTTATATCTAGAAGGCTATATTTAGAATTTATAATGGTTTTATCTGTTGCTGCCCTGAAAGACAATTTCACAAAGGCTTCGGTGTGCTGTTGATTGCTGTGCTAAATGCAGCAAGGGTGGGAGGAAACCTGAGGTAGGAGTGAGTTGGTTCTTTTTTTTTGGTTTAAACCAATGATGTGTTGCTTTTTTTAAAAAGTGAAAAAAAATTATACAGTGACAAGGAATTGATGTTTTGAATGAAACTGTGCTGCTGATTATTTAGCCAGTGTTTAGAAAGGGTCTCTGCTGTGTCATCATTAGTTGTAAATCAGGATGCTGAGAATGGGCTGTCAGTAACTGAGATCTGGAGTTAGTGGAAGAAGTAACTCCATTCCAAGCAAAAAACAAAACATAATTAAATGCAGTTTCAAGCTCATATTTAAATGCTCTTTTTGCTGTGGCCCCTCAAAAATGAAAAAAAAAAACCCAGTTAAAAAGTACAGATTGAAGGGAAAAGAGAACTAAATATTTAACTTTAAATTTAACTTCAGCAGTCTTGTAAGTTTTGGATTTTTTTTTTTTTTCCTGATGTTTATATTTGCTTTTGGGCATGATACAGAGTAGTCTACTTCTGAAAGTACAGTAGTTTAAAATCAGTTTATACTGGAAGATGTTTTGCCAGGATATACCAGTTCTGTGATAATTTATAGCAAGAAAAACATCATTCTCTCCCTTCCCTTCCTTTTTGGGGGATGTGGAGCTTGGTTGACTAGATGAACTTTGGAGTTTTAAGCAGTATGTGCTATTAATTTTTTTTTAAATTCTGAAGTGGAAAAGGTGACTTAGGTATGTTTTCACTCCTTATCATGCAGTGAAGCATTTGGGACCAGATCCTTCGGTGCTTTGAGTTGGCAGAGCAGTTCCAGAGTTGATTGGTGATTGCACTGAGGTGATCATAGATCATTTGGATTAATTTCCATTTGTTGGTTCATGGTATGGCAGAGAGATGAGTAGGTGTTTTTCCTAAGAGTAGATGACTGTAAATTGGTAATATAATTTCTGTGGAACATATAGTGGGTTGAACCCCCCCACCTTTCCTCTGAAGTTAAAAAGTTAGTATTTTACAGAAGACCCATCCAGTGGATTTTCAGAAGATTGGCAGTCTTTACCTTAAAGCAATTAAACAATGGAATTAAAGTCGAGTTATAGAAAATCATAATGAATCACAGTGAAATTAACCTACAAATCACTTGGGTTTGGATTCTCTTGCTGTTTCAAAACCCGCTCTTCCTGTTTTCCAAAATGCTTACAAAATTAGACCATTCTGTTTTAGTCTGAGTTTAAGGGATTAAAAAACTGCATTAAAGGAGACTGTAGGACAGGTTTGTCTGATAGTCGGTGAGGCACAAATTCCAAGATTTGTGCTTCTCTGATAATCTTATGTTTATGTTATATTTGAAACTTTTCCAGTTTATTTCAAATTACCCTAAGCAATGGGGCTCTGTACTACTCCTCTAATAGACTGCTACACCATCTGAAACATTAGTGTTAGCAAACATTTCAACTTGCTCAGCTGTCTTCTGGCTCATCTCCTTAACCTCAGCAAACAGCTTCTTTCCCTTTATTGATATGATTCTAACAGGTCTGTAATTTCCGTTAGGAAGAAGGATAAATGGATTGCGATTCATGCAGTGCATGGAAGTACAGTGCTGTTATGAGAAGCTCTAGAGCAAAGATGGGGATCCTCTGACAGAAACCTGTCTGCCCTTGGCCACCTGAATGCCCTTGCTTCCTTTTCCGTACTCTCTGCTTACTGCATGGCATTCGCCATGGATACTGCACAGGTGGCCACTGGACATGTGGGTACACTAATATTTTTGGGCTGCGCCAGACTCACTGTGGAAGGGGCTCCTGGGGCAACCACGCAGACCTGTCCTTGTCCCTCGGGGACAGCAGGTGTGGATGCGATCATGCTAGGAGAACTTCCGTAGGGATGTCATCCTCTTCTCCCCTCCCCCAGGAGAAGAGAGGGCTTTGCAAGCCCAACCGAAGATGACTGGGAAGGAAGAAGGAAGGTGTACGTCCTGATTTCACCACCAAACACTCGAGATTGATCCCTCAATTGGAAGTGAAAACATGAGGCCTTCTGGCTTATCCCCTGCAACTGGATTATAGCAGAGGAATGTGCTGGGAAGCATGAAGTTTTGGAGAGAGCTTTATCTGGAGAGTGAGTTACATGTTAGTGTGTGCTGACCTGAATGCACGCTGCTTGTGAGCTGCCACTGAGCCAGCTTGGATCTGGGAGCTGTAGATCAGCATCTTTGTAGACACACGCTAATTGTGTACCCACCAAAGATGTTTGCAAGTCCGGTTTGGGCTTTGGAAAGGCCATGCCTTTCCAACCTAGGGATACTGAGGTTCCCCAAGATGTCTGAGATTAGGAAGGAGGTTGCAGTGATGAACGGGCTTCCTCAGGCATGTGTCTTCTAGTTGGAGGTGGTGGGTTTTTTTAAATATCACCTGTGCTGTAGATTGCCAGCATTACTGTGTTATTGAATTGTGACAAATGGGTTTTGGAATGGAAGCTAGATGCAAAGAAAAAAAAAAAATTATATTATTTATAAAGCCTATTTACAAGATTTACATTCCTGTCCTCTTTCTGCCAATGATATTAATGTTGATGAATTCTTATTTAAAGAAACACAGATCTTCCTATATCAAGGGGTAGATACGCAGTGTGATACACAGGGATTAGCTGTGCATGTCATTATCTTTGACATGCTGTCTTTAGTACTGCTAGTCCTTCTCAGCAAAGGAACTTTTCTATATTTAAATAATTTTAGCTGAAGAGAAATGACATGATTACAATGCCCTCGGATCTCTTCTAATGACTTCTGCCAAAGTCAGAATAGACTTGGTCTTATGAAGGGGGTGTTTGCTAATTTCAAGCATATATTGTACATTTGTAAAACAGCAACTGCGATGGTAGTAGTTCATCTCATTTCTCTGGAGTGGTGACAAAGCTAATAGAAGATTAAATCAGATAATGATTTTTATACAGCAAACATTTGCTACTAAACAACCCACTGACAAAATGACATGGTCTTTTAAAGCCTTTTAGCACATGTAAAGCCTTCAGCATTTAACTGATTTGTATGAAACTGAATCTGTCCCAGAAGTTTCCCCCCTACGACCACACTTCATTTCCAGAAGGTAATTATACCCTTGGAGACGAGCTGAGTAGCAGGAGCTTTGTGCCGCAGAAAATCCTGGAGGTGGGATTACCTGTCTAATGGTGATAGCTACTCCCCTTAATGAGCTTCTTACTGCCAGTGTTAGTGTGTCCTTGGTAAATTGTATTTGTAGTGTTCCTTGCATCCAACGATGCTCTGGAGGGGACTTGCTAACAAGAAGCTATTCAGTTCTGCCATCAAAATGACAGAAAAACCAGGGTGATTTTCATCCTCTTGCTGGAGTTCAGCTTTGCTGACTAAAGTTAAATCATTCTGCCAAGGATGAATCATTGGTGGCTCATAAAAATAATTTCTCCAGAGAAAATTTTTGGCCTCAGAAATAGGCGAAGCTGCGGCAGGGTTTCCCCGAGGGAAGGTGCTCCTTCCCAAGCACAGGGCTTCACCCCACTTCCAATTATCCAAGCTTGAACACTTTTACTTTGCCTGTGTATCTAACAAGTTTCAGAGTAAAAATGTTGCTAGTAAAATGCCAAAAAGTTAAAGGTATTCTTCATTACTCTGTCACTGTCTGTTAGGGTCTAGCCTGCTTAAATGGGGAAACAAAAGAGTGGGTTTCCTGGACTTTCATTTCTCCTCTCTGCAAGCACTGCCGTGTCCTGGTTGTCCAGCAGAAAACTGCACCCAGGTTGGGGTGTAGTGCTCTCGGGGAGCCCCATGTCGGTGTTTGGGCTGCACATTGGTTTGGTTTTTTGTGGTGGTGTTCCCCTCACCCCCC
>NW_008795283.1:775119-801700 GCF_000699145.1 Aptenodytes forsteri | reverse complement strand
GTTAAGCTTTTCTTAAATGTCTAAAAACTTCCACAATATTTGAACCCTGCATTTCACTTGTTTTTCTTTTTAAAATTACTTATAGAAACATTCGTGAAATTCAGCCCTTCTGATTCCTGAGAAACCAGTGCAGCGTGATACAAAGCAGGACCACACACTTGGTTTAATGTCTGTTCACCTTTTTAAAAAGATTTGTGAAGCACAGCACTCATTATTATCAAGGTGTTTGGATTTTGTTATATGAAATCTCACTTTATGGCTAGCTGTAAAAGGCACCAAGATGAAATTGTGAGGAAAAGTAAGGATGTGTATGAGACAGATGAAAGACAGCGATGTACCTGAGGATGCTCAGGAAATGATCTTTAGACTGCAGTTAAACTTCAGAAGCCTGTGACTTCCCATCCTACACTAAAAAAAAGTTGGCTTTCCTGAATTAAATTTGCAGAGATACTACTTTTGTCAGCAGCAGTGGCTCCTGGCTCTGTGCATAGTTATGCTTGTGCTCAGGAAGAGATGTTAGGCTGTTGGAGAGTGTTTGGGTACCACTTTGAGGTAGATTGTGGTACAACTGTGTCACAGTTTGGGAGCTTCCTACAGCTATACCGCATCTGTCACATCTTTGGCATTTGATCAAAGAGCGAAGGGAAAAATAAAGGTTGTGTTTCTGAGGCCCATTAAATGTACTGGTCTGGAGAAAAAGTAATTTTTTTTCTTTCTTTAATTTTGCTATTTTTCTGTTTCAATGTGAATAAAACAAGTATATTACTGGCATGATGGTAGCACAAATGCACACAACTCTGAAACCTTGCTGAGAATTTCTGTTGAAGCTTTATTTCTTCATTAAAAGCACCTATACTTTCTGCTAACAGAATACTTCTTGAGGAGAAGGTAGGTAATGTACTGATTTGCCAAGATTCGACAGTTTGAGTTAGCCATAAACTGAAATTTGCACTGTACTGGAAACCACAATATTTCAGTTTTTTCCATTCAGAATTGGAAAGAAAAGCAGCCTGTTATCTGTTTGTGTCCTAACACACAAACTTATTTTGACTGTCATGACATGAAATGACATAATAATTGCATATGTCACAAGAATGGTGACAGTGGTAATGAAGCCAACTGTTTGACTGTCAAAATATTTAGTTTCATGATACCATTTCATGATTAATTTGGATGCCACTTCATTAAATATTTGCTGAAAGCCATGTCTATTCATTAGACTTTTACATGCCATCCCATTTTCACTGTCAAATGGCAGATCAACTATGTGGAGACTTCTAACCCAGTGAACGTACGAGGGTGTCTCTTCGGTCATCTGACACTAATGTCGGCTCGGGCAGCTTTCATTGCCGTGGGGCCTGGTGCTGTGCTAGGTCCAGGGAGTAGAAAGATGGCTAAGGGAACTTCTGAGGTTATATCGTTTTTAGCCTGTGCGGGAGTGAGTAGAGGAGCGTAACGAGGGAGCCACGTTTGACTTTGAAATGCTCTTGGGGTTCATGTATTTCAGCTGCCGGGACTGCAAGATTTACTACAGTCCCTTGGAAAGAAGGATTGGGAAATGCTAGGCTATTAGGTTTCACGATCTGGTGCTAGAAAAATGATGCACATTATGAGTAACTATTAAAATATTTTTTTTCCTAGTCATTGGAAACGTGCATCCCTCTCTGGGCCCTAGCTGGGGATTCTCAATGAGCAGTGAACAAACCTTCGGTGTCGATGTGAATGGGGCATTTTGAAAAACAACAGACCAACACTTGGCCCTCTGTTTTCACAGGGCTCGTCATCGAGTCTATAAGGGAGACCGGTGGCAGCCAAAACTGCGTCACTGTCTCATGCAACAGAAACCAGAGAACTCACTGCTGCTTAGTCTTTAATTTTTACCATGGTATTAGAAGACATGATAGCAGCAATACCTAATATGTATCGCAAGTGGTAGCACAGTTTATCACAGATGGAAACAAACTCATTTCATGTTCAGTAGACTATGAAATGAGTCACAGCTGCTCTCTCCCTGTCGCACAGTGGCACGCTGTTCTTGTTGCAGAGCATCCACGGTATGGCTCTTCAGCCACTTGCATCCCTTGCTTAATGCATGTTCCTGAATACCTCCCTGGGACTCAGAGGCAGTGGGTCAGCTCCTGCAGAAAGGACCAGCGTGGTTCACTAGTTTGGGGCTTGGGTAAAGGGCTGAGGAAGGTTTTGTTTATAAAATAGTAATTGATATGCTTCTCTGTTCAGAAATGTGAGTGTAATAATACAGCTGTAAGGGGCAAAATTTCTCCAGTGAGCTTTTTTAGTGATAACGTTTACTTCTGTAGTGTCTCACAACCAAGTATTGTTCCAGCGTGCTGGATGGAGAAGCTACAGCTCCTGGACTGGCTATATCCCAGGACTTGTGTGGCCTCGTGATGTCTGAAGGCCCTGGGCAAGACTCTTACCGCTCTCCACCTTTCTTGTGCTGCTGTCCCTGCCTTTACTAGATACAATAGTCCACAGTTTTATATTTTACCTATGGCAGTTTTAAAGGCAGACTCTTCCCTAGTTTTTCCTGCATTACTGCTGGCACGGCTAACTCTTGCACACCGCCTGTGAAGATCTTCATGATGACTGGAAACTCTTTCTCCTTTTGGCGTTTATTAGGCTGCTTACTAATAAGCAGCAGGAATAATTTAGCTCTGTTACTCAGCAATCCCAGCTCCCCTGGGTCTGAACAAACCAGTGAAGACATTAGGGTGGTATACATTAACTCTGGCTTGTTTAAGCAGTTAAGTCAGCAGTTTGCTGACTGCAAAGAGCGGTGGTACTTTGCCAGAAACGCTCATGGTCTCTATTTTCTCTAATGTTGTTTCTTCCTTTAACTCAAGTAGTCATCTAGTCCTTTTGTCTTTTAATGACATCAGCTTTTGTTCACTATTGGAAGATTAAAAATAATTGCAGTGAAATAACATTCTGATTGCAGCACCTGCTGCTACGTGCTTGGTCTTGGATACAAGAGGATGACAAGTATTGCCCGATTTCGTACAACTACCCAGTTAATGAAGTTGTATTATCCAAGCTGTGTCATTTTTACATGAAAAAGAAAGCAGGATCCAAGTAATCCTGTGGTTTTGGACTGACCTTGCAATACAGAGTTCATCCCGTGTCGCAGAACTGTGCTCTGAATTTTCAGATCTTTTCTTTTTTTGCTTAATTGTTCCTTATGCTCTTGGAAAAAAACCTTGAAAATGTGTACAATCTGGAAAATGCCTTGGAACATTCAGTCTGCAAGAAGTCTGAAGCAAAGTGTGAAGGTGTAAGCTTTCCTGGTAGCATTACAGACTTTATAGTGTGTGCTGCACTGATGATGAATGTTTTTCCAGGCTATTGAGGAATTCTAGAATTTTTGCCAGGGTCTGGACAGACCATTTGGTGGTTTAGATGGCAGCACAGGCTGCCCTCCTGGTTCCTCAGGAGCTGGGCAGAAGACACAAGTCAGGAACTGGGGTTCAGGTGGTGGCCGGGGTCCTTGAGCAGCCTGGACTGCAGCATGAGCTGAGCCTAGAGGAGGCAGGAGCCCTGAGGATGCCCATCTGCCCCTTTCTTGCCCCAGTGGAGAGAAAGAAGGAAACCCTAATCTGAACTGTTTAAAATCAGGAAAGTGTGAGAATATAAGGGCTTCTGACTCCAGTCCCTGCTGTTGCATCTCATATAATGCCTTTCATAAAGTAATCAATCTCAAGTTTAAGCCTGTTTAGAAATCCTCTTCGCATTTCCAGGCTAAGCTTCTTAATGGGCAAGTTTACACCCATTTACTCCACTGCTGTCATTGTCCTTTGACTTAATCATGCTTCCCCCCCCAGTGGTTATGCTGGAAGAGCAATCCTGGGTTTTTCTTGGCTTTCAGTCCACAGGACTAAACAAGTCAAGCTTGTAATCTCTAGAAAGAACGTGCTCTTCACTTCCCTGATTATCCTCAAATCCTTTCTTTGCACCTTTTCCAGTTCGGATGCTTCTTTTTTGAACAGGAGTGACCTGATTAAGTAGTATTTCAGATGGGGCCTCACCAGAGTCTTGTATGGTAGTGTCTCTTTGGTGTACCGGAAGATCATGTCAGGCTGGCAGACAGCATGGATTCTCTTTTCACGTTGAGCGGGTGTGTTATCCTCTCTGTGTGATGGCTTGGGTGAAAGACACAGAAACAACTGCTCAGTCGTCGGAACCAGGGTTGTGGCATTGGCTGTTAATTCCTCTATGCCAAAAATGTTGGGGGGGATCAACGTGGCTGGCTATCATAAGGTTAACTAGTGGTCATTTTTATGACCAAGCCAGTCGCCTGGTGGTTTCCTGTGTAATTTTGGTGTGCTGTTCTTAACAGATACATCAACAACTGCCAGCCAGATACTGGAATTAGTAAATGCACAGAGATCTAGAATGATGCAGTCCAAGTCACTCTACTGTAGTTTCAGGTAATGAAACCTCAGATCAAAAATGTACGTTCATATTATATGCTGAGAGCTGCTGAGTATCTTTATAGCTTTATACAATTGCCCTCCTTTATGAAGGTTGCTCATCTCAGTAAATACGTGGATACGTAATTCTGTAAAGTTTTGAGCTATTTTTATGAGTATGCTTTTATGTCTTCATTTTCCTTATGCACTGTCATTCCCAATATAGCATAGGATCATTAACAAAAGCACTTCATAAAAGAAATATAGAGGGATTAATAAGTAATGGCCTACTCAGAATTCAAAATGAACAAAGATTGAGCACTTGCATTTCTGTATCGTTAACCCAAGCAATTACAGGAGAAGATAGTGCATTGGTTAAGCTTGGAGAGACCCAAAGCTGTGCCTGCAGCAGACATATTATAGATTATTTATTTACTTATTTTTTAAAAAAATCTGTAATCCAACTTGCAGTATGAATACTGTAAGTTTGCCAGTTGTTGGTATTTTACACTTCGAATACTTTTTCTCTAGATACCTCACTTGGTCATGTCGCCATCTTTGAATGTGTGGGATGATGTGTTTTGGATTTTCTTTCAGTCATTTTTCTTTTTTTAAGACTGCACTGCATTAAATGAGATTCATGTTCTTATGACATTGTTTACTTTCATCTTGCTTAATTATAGGATAATGTTCACAGTGGAGGAGTATGTGAGGCAGTGAATGGTGTTTGCAGGTGATTAAATGTACAGTGAAGCTAAGACTCGATAATTACAAAACCTGTTGGTTGTGATTGTATTCGAGCGCTGCAAACATTCATGTTATATGGAGGGGGGCAAGAAAAAAAGTAAACTGCAACAATTTTTATGTCTTTTTCAAGTGCTTACATTGCTTTTTCTTTGCATTTGTCTTGGGTGCCACTGTAAGGGCAGGTGGGTTTATTAATAAAATATACATTTAAAAGTTCAAAAACTTCCCTTACAGGTTGAATCTTTTAAAGTTTGGTCCTTGCCTGAATATGAAACTGATTCTTCTTAAGCTGGGGAAAAATGTCTAGTATTAATTCTTAATAAGTTATGGTACGTAAAATTGAATTTGCACTTTTACTAGGAAATTGCTCGATTTCTCAGTTTTAAAAATTCTGCAATCCTTTTTACGCAGTTCCATATTCACCATACTAAAATCTGCAATACTTGTCAAGGATAGCTGGCAAAATGGAGCGGATGTATGGTGGTATTTCAGACAGCATGTGACCACGTAAGCAGAGTATGACCCTCAAAAGGGGAACGTTACGAGTGGCGCACAGCTTCAGTTTAAGACGTTTGGTAACAGGATTGCTGGAGTAGCCTTAATACTCTCATAACAATTGATTATTTTTTCTTTTTTTAAAAAGCTTTTTCACTTGTAGAAACAGCAATACATTATGCTGTAAGAAATGATACCTCCTATTTTTACAACTAAAGCTCCATTTCAACTGACCTGGGGAAAGGTGACCTTTTTTGGTGATGCCCATCCCTTTCTGCCATCCAGTTATGTACATCCCCATTTGTCATCCTCCTGGTTTGATAAATGATCCAGTGGCTGCTCCAAATACTGCAGAATCATTCGAGGAGGATTGGTGCAGGAGGTGGGATGAGAAGTCCTCACTTTCCAGAGCTGCAACAACTTAAGATTGTAATCCTGCAACCTCCACTTTCTGTGGGGAGGAGTAAGAAATGTGTAATTTCTTGTTTAGGTGGTACCATAGTTCATATCAACCTAACTAGTGTTTTGCTAAATTTGAGCTGCCTCTGCTCCCCTCTGGCTGCTGGGGTGGGGGTGAGGGGGTTATTTCTCACTACTGTGTCTAACTTCAAACCCTCTGATGCTTTGATTTGGGGAACTGGGGAAGGCTTCTGTTAGTGAGTAAGGTCTGGCTTTCAGTGTACCTGACGGAACTTGTCTCGTGACTGCGCAACGGTCCAGTACAAATTGAGAGGAGGAGGGCTACCCATTTTTAAGAAATATCTGCAATCATTTTGCATCTGCTACAGATTATTTTTCACTTTGGATGACCTTGGAATGCTTTTATCCTGCATAAACCAGGTATGAACAGCTCATCATAGCTGGATGCAATTACAGGCGTGATTCATTAACACTAGTGGAGAGTGTCCTTAATACTTTGTTTGCTGAAGTGAAACGGAAGAAGTGGGAATTGCATAGTGACACTCGCTGTCTGGCTAACCCAATTTTTTTTGTCACAACAACAGTGATGACACAGAACACTAAAGTAATCCTCATTCTGGAGATTATTTTTAACAGGGGCAGTGGTGCCGATAGCACAATGGGCCTTTTGATCTTCAGGAATTGCTATTTTTTGACCTCCTCAAGTACTGTGCAAAGCTCTGCTGTAGGAATCTGTTCTCTCAGCTGCAGAAATCCATCATGGAGTAGGGACCATTAAGAGATAGAACTGATCACTAATTGAATCTAATTTACCTAAGGTATATGGAAGCAGATTATTCTCATTGTTAAAGTATGCAAACAATACCTATAAAATGGATTAGTAATCAAAACTTTTTTTTGGGTTCTCTTCCCATCCCAAAAGTAAAAAAGACGGAGGAAAAAATGCATCAGGGTGGTGGTGTTTGCTTTGTTTTGACCAGATACCTAAATTTCGAATTTTTAGTTTAATTTATTGGGAACTTTTGCATATTGCTTTCAGTCATTCCCGTCCCTGCGCATTTCATTCTCCTTCTTAGGTCTTTTACCAGATTATCAGCAATTTCATGCACTGGTGCCTACTTTGGGGCTCCAATGAGCTTTTAGTTGAGCACACTTACAGCTCCTTCTTGGGCACCACACAGCCGCTCTGAAGCTTGTAGTTCTTGTTGTTAAATAATGTTGGGTACTTCTTCTTTGCACTGAGTCATAGCACCAGATAGGAAACATTTGATCAGTTGCAGGGGGTTTTCTTTTCCTTCTGGCATTTTATCCCTCTCCCAACTCCATGCACTCCATAGAGTTTCGTAGCTGCTTTTTGTGTGTGTTTGTGGGGGGTGGTTGTTGTTGTTGTTTTGTTTTCTTTTTCATGTGACTTACTGGAATGAGACTCTACTAGACCCCCTAGAAGGCTTTTTCCTGATTTTTGTCTCCTTAAATTAAGAATTTATCATCCATTTCTATGCCACCAGCCCAATTAGAATAATAGTGTATCAAGACACAAGTAAATAATTAGTAGCATAGAGCTGCCTAGAAAGTGAGAAGATATTTTCCTGTGCAGGGAAAGAGTATACCTGTACCTTCTGCCCTAACCCAGGTTGAGACTGACTGCCCTTTTTAAGTTAAGGTTATTCCTAAAAATATAGAGATGTTATATGAACTAGTTAAAATGACATACTGAAATTGTACATCCTAAAAATATAGAGATGTTATATGAACTAGTTAAAATGACATACTGAAATTGTACATCCTAAAAATATAGAGATGTTATATGAACTAGTTAAAATGACATACTGAAATTGTACATCCTACAATGGATTACACATTTTATTTCTGATACTCCAAAGCCAAGCAAAGAAGTCCTTGAAAGAGCAAATTGTATTGAGCAGTGGATAACTTTGCCTTGAGACTTCCTCTGTTTTTACCACCTACTATCATTTTAAATACAGTGGCAATCTAAGTTATTTACTGACTTGTTCCAAAATTTGGCATATTTTTGTGGTAATTTCAGTAAATACATAATTCCTTACACTTTAAGACTAGAAAGGGCTGTGAGGTGAGCTGATTTGACCACCTGTGTATGACAGGCAAATGTGTTTTACAAAATTACTTTCTTATATTAATCCCTAAATTAGACTAAATCATTCCATCCTCAGGAGATTAAACACAGGAAGAGGACAGGAGAAGTGATGCTGCGTGAAGCTTGTTAATAGATGAACCTTTTCAAGTACTGTTTTGGAGAATAATATTTCTCAGGTAATCATTTCTTCCCACCTGTTAATTAGGCTATTTATGAAATCTTGAAAGGGTTTTTATTAAAGTTAAAACTGTCACTGTGAATTTATTATCTCCGAGTTGTTCATGTAATCCTTTCATGGAACAACAGCAAAGCCACCCTGAAAGGAGGTATTTTGGAGAAGCTCTGGCACGTGGATGCTGCCGTGGATGGATACAATCAGAGTGGTCTCAGCAGCATCTTCTGAGTGCTCCAAAAATGTCTAGGTACATAGCTTAACTGCCAGATCTGCTCCACTTCCCATCCATGCAATTTGGCTGAATCTGGAAGTGACAGCTCGTTGAATGACATTGCTCAAAGAAAAGTCCCTGCAGAAGTTCTCACAGGTGAGTTCTTCTGCCTCACCCTGGCCATCGTTGAACCACTGCCAGCACAGGAGCGTGTTTGCATTAGTGACTATCGGTGTTGCAGCAATTGGCAGTGTCACCTTCATCTTCTGTGGGATTACTTTGAAATGGCAGTATTTTAGAATATGTCCACATAGGTACCCTCGAGGTTTCTAAGTAATCCTAAAACCTAAACCCAATGTGCAATCTTTCATATGTTTTAGGTGCTGATATGCTTGGTTTTGCAAGGCCAGAACTACTCAAGGTTTATCTATGCTCACACTGCCTTATGAAGCATCCACACAGCGTTGCACTGGTCTCAAATAAGCCTGCACCATCCAGGCTCAAAACTTGTACTGATGTGTCCACCCTTGCCACTTCTATGTCCGAGGATTTTGTTTTGCTGAGCACTGGAGGTCCTGGACAGAAGGCACTGGAATTCCTCCACAAAACATACATTGCAAATGGTTCTTCTCTGTCAATCTAGTGAGTCATGCAGGTATTGCAAAATACTGCCATTTCAAAGTAATCCCACAGAAGATGAAGGTGACACTGCCAATTGCTGCAACACCGATAGTCACTAATGCAAACACGCTCCTGTGCTGGCAGTGGTTCAACGATGGCCAGGGTGAGGCAGAAGAACTCACCTGTGAGAACTTCTGCAGGGACTTTTCTTTGAGCAATGTCATTCAACGAGCTGTCACTTCCAGATTCAGCCAAATTGCATGGATGGGAAGTGGAGCAGATCTGGCAGTTAAGCTATGTACCTAGATGTTTTTGGAGCACATCTCTTTCTTTAGGGGATTAGTGTTTGTCTTCTCTAGCGCTTTTAAAAACTCCACGAGGGGTGTCCCCCTATATTTTTAGGTGCTTAAAACCTTGGAAGTATGGCCATTCAAGTTTAACAAAGTTGTTATCACAGAAGTAAGGGTAGATAGAAACATCCACTGTTCGTTAAGCCACAGTGATGAAGACCATGCAGTCTGTACTGTGGATTCCTGAAGGGCTTTGTCCACGTGCCCACCCAGCACCTGCAGTCAGCCCGAGCACCTTTTCCTAGCTGTGCCATGAAATTAATGTGGGCTTGTGCCTTTGGGCAGGAAATTGTCTGCTGTGGAATGGCACGTCTGCTCGGGAACACTTCATTTTTCAGTTCAAAATTAATTTCCTTCCACTGTGGGCATGAGCTAACTACTATGGGAAGCTAATGAGCTCCTGGCAGCTACCGCAGTTGTCGTGCGGCAGAGGATGTCAGGCGTGGGTTAGTAGCTCGTGTGCGGCTATTCATCATGATCACATCGGTCTGTGAGCTCTGGTACCTGCAGGTCCATTAGTTCCTAACTTCTCCTTTCTGCTTTTACTGAGACCTTCTGCAGAGGTGCATTGCTTTTTGGGGGTGGCCTTTTTATCTAATCTTTTTTAGGACTTTCTAATTCTGAAGTGTTTTCTTATTTTTAGGCTGATTTGGTGGCAGATTGATCTCTACTGTGTGCTCTGGGTCATGGATTTTGTTGTGACTTTTATTCTAACCTTTTTGTTTGATTCCAGTTGGAGAAATATATTCTTGTATTGTTTAGTAGCAGTTGGTTTTTATTCTGCTGCTATAATCAATGCTTGTTTTTTGAAGCTGTGGAACAGTTTGTAGGTATATGCAAACATGCAGTCACAGGCTATGCTTCCCTGAGTTGTCAGAGCTGAGAGCAATGCATGTGTTTATGCAAAGGCCACAAGGTAGAGGTGTAGGGAAAGCATCGCTTTCTGTGGTGAGAGTTCCAGTAAGAAACTAGACTGGGAAGGAAAGAAGCCCTACGTCTCCCCTTTCCTACTCCAGCATATATTCAAATTGCATCCTGCTTGTACTGTCTGAAGGATGTATAAGAACAGGATGTACTGCTAAGAATAAGTAAGAGTGAATAAAGAAAAAGGTAATTTTTTTGTTTGTTTTTGGAAAGGCAAACAGTTTGACTACACACAATTTGTCAGCTGCCACTGAGTTAACTACAGCTTAGCACAGAAGCAAGGAATTGCCTTCAAGGGCTTCAAGGTTTGGGGAAACATTTTGCACAAACTTTTTCATTTACTTTCCATCTTCCCTAGTTGTCTTGAGTTGATTTAAAAATTATGTTTTGACTTTTTAATCACTATAAACCCGAGATTTTCTGATTTTTAAGCTCTAAATTCTGTCCGACTGTGGGAAGCTCATGCTAGAGAAGCCGTAAGCATTTCCACCTCAAAGCTCTGGCCAAGTCGGGGTTCGGCTGTGGAAGGCAAGAAGTTCATGTGGCCTCAGGAGTATGAAACTGAGCTTACAAGGAAGCTTTCATCTACAGACCTTGCAGGCCGAATCCTTGGAGTGCAAGTGCAAGCATGTCATGACTTGAATACTGCAGGGTTCGTTTAGCTCTTTGTGATTCCTCTGTAGGAACAAGGTACTTAAGAAAACAGGAGCAATGCATTTTTTGCAGTTTTTCTGTTTCTTACTTTTGAATCAGTGAAACAACTGCTTGTCATGTCTAATTCTTTAGTGCTGGTTTGGCTTCTGAAAAAGGGGTTTTTTTGCCTCTGTTAGTTAACATTCATATGGTGCTGTTCGTATGGAGCACTAGACTTGGTGAGATGGAATATGCCTCAGTCAGACACTGTTACTGCAGTTAGTTAAAATATTATTTTAAATAACTAATACTATTTTAGGCATGAGATATTGTCTATACTATGGCTCTACATGCAAGTAATAAGAAAGCTATGCCATGGATTCACAGCTCAATCATTACACCACAATTCCTACCGCTCTCTGTGTATTTATTGCATGGTAAGTAGGAGGTAGCTTACTGAGTCTTGCTTTTTTAGTAGGGTAAGAGTAGGCTGAATGTTACCAGTTCCCTACCACCTGCCCCCAGCAGCATACCCAGGGCAACCCCTAAAAGCTGTAAACTTTTTCTCCTTCTCCCAGACTGTATCACTGCCCAGCTGGAGCAGAAACCTTAAAAAACCAAACCAAAAGAACCCTTTTAACATCTTTATGAAAGTAAACCACCTAGTGACAGTTACACATGGATAGTGCTGCACGACCAATCTCTGTCTCAAAACTTTTGTTGTAGACAGGTATATTCCAGGTCTGACAAATGGGTAATAAATTTGTTTTGTCAGAACTGCACTGTCTGTAGCAGAAGCTTACGTGATAGCTGCAACAGATTAGCTGTTATCATACACTCACAACTCTTCATTTCCATTCCTGGCTCCAGTGATTTTCTGTTGCCTGATTAAATAAGACCTTAAATGATTTTTTTTTAAAACTTAATTTAATAATTAATAATAATAAATTTAATAATAAATAAGACTAAGAAATGTCTTGGTCTGTTTTGCTACATCAGTTTGCACTTGGTTGTCATGTCGTGTACACTTTGGATTTCAATGAGGTAAAAGTTGAAGAGATACATTTTTGGACATAAATTGCACACATTTTAGGTTTCATTGCAAGACCTTCAGAGCAGACCAAATTCTGATACACACTGCAGAGAGAGATAAAGCTGTTGAGATTACAATAGGAAGTTTCAAAATAGCATTCCCAGGAGACCTTACCAAGTGTGCTTCCAGAAATTGCAGTGGGACTAGATGACCTGACTAGATATTTATCTAAATCATTGCAGTTCCTGTTTGAAGGCAGATACAGCAATAATAAATATTGATCAGTGAAAATTAATCTGCACGTTCAGATTTTTTTTTTTAAATTTAAAGATTAAATCTGTGTGTTCCAGCAAGCCTTTCTATTCTTATCCAGTGTTTTGCTTTTCTGCACATCTGCTCCGGGAAAGAATTCCCCAGATGTTACAGTTCCAGTGTTCCTGGTCTGCTCTGCTGTGGCTGCAGAACTGCACTCTTTTTCCTTTGGGCACACTACTGCCCAAACACAACAGTATTTGCAAGTAGATAAATGTGGGGAAAAAAAAAAGTTACTAAATAAAGGACTAGAGATAGTTTCTAAAGAACAAGTTTGTTTGGTGTTTTCCCTGATGACCTGAGTACAAAATGCTCAGATGGTGCAATGCTAACAGCTATAGTCAGTATGGGAAAGGACTGAAGGATGCTCTGGAAAGAACTGGGTGAGCTTGAGGATGAGAGCAGTTTAAAAAAAAAAGAAAAAAAATTCTATGGAACTGACTGGTCCAAGGTGCAAACCTGTGCATGTTGAATCAAAACCAGGAATTTCTTCCTTCATCTGTAGTAAGTGCATCCTTTGAAGAGGATCAGAGTGTAGTAATTGTAAAAGCAGCCGTGAAGGACCAATGTCACATAACAAACCAGATGAAAGTAGGATTATACACTATTCTAGTTAAGGACTAAAAATGTAGGGCAAGATTGCTGTACCCAAACATAGTTCTTCATCAAGGCCTCATCTTTAATACCTCATATTTTCAAGAAAAGTATACTAAATCTGGAAGTGATGCAGAAGAGGGCTTGCAGGAAAGGCAAGGATCAGAGAACTGGAAAGTTCATGTGCTGAGAGCTGGTAAACGCACGGAGAGAACAACCTTTCAGTTTAGTAGAAGGTGTGGCTCTCTGGAAATGGGTAGCTGTAAGAAAATTTGGGCTAGACTTTTGAGGAAGTTTCTATGGGGTGAGCTCCTCAAGAGCTTTCCAGTAGGAGGAACGTGGAATTTGTAACTTCCCTTACAAAAGATAGTCTGCAAAAGCACAGCACTGAATGAATAGACTTGCGAGGTGTCTTCTGGTTTGCTGTCCCTAAAAATACATAGCAGCTGTTGAGCAATCTCTGTATTTGGTTGAGAACTTCTGTTTAGTTTTAGTTAGAGGGTTGTGTGTTGGGAAAATGTGTGCAACTCATTTTGTATTCAGTTAATCACATCCTCTCTGTTTTCTGCTTTTCCAACAGCAATTGTGTTCTACAGGATTGGCATCCTTCAATGAAAAAATTAAAGTAATGTAATTCCTGCCCTGCTGTTGTGGGGAGAAACTCGGAGAAAACCAGATGAAGGAGTCCAGGGCTGTAAAGCTACAACTTCTGGCCTGAGTATTTATAATTTTAGAATTTTTGCACCATAAGTAGAGAGAGAAACCAGCTATATACACTTGAACAAGATGACAGAAATTGGCCGTGAAGGCTTTTGTCAGACATACTGTGTTATCAGGGGAACAGACAGTCTTGACTTTTGGCACTCTTATGTAACTTGCAATCAGTAATTAAAATAAAATTGCGTTTAGCAGTAGACAAGAAAAACATTGTCTTGCTGGCAAGCTTATAGCTAATTGTACTAGTGATCATTTAACTGCTTGTATGTGCCCACGTTTTTCTACCGTATACATAAAATATGTAGAAGTGGAGTAGCCCTGCAGCATATCATTGAGATGAAAATATTGAACTTCTGAATGCTTACAAAATTAAACAAAAACTGCCCTTAGAAGTAACTTGAGGTTGACTAGGAAGACATACAATAAATTGCTGGTTTTCTCTCTAAGGGCAGTTTTTGTTTAATTTTGTAACTTGAGGTTGACTAGGAAGACAAATACAATAAATTGCTGGTTCTCTTTCTCTGTTAGTGACTTTCATTGGTTGCAAAGATCCTATTCTAGTGTAGTCAGAAAATGTTTGACCAGCCTAAGCCGATGATTTAGTGACAAATTTTGAATCTGGCTTATACAGTAAAGGGTCTGAGGCCTGCAAGAAAACATGGATGTTTCTACAAAGGTTTAGCTTAGAGGTGGGGGAAAGTTTTGTTCAAAATGCTGGTTCATTGAAAATGAGACTTTTCATGAGGATGCGTCGCTTTTGATTGGTTTTTGCATACGATTTTGAGGTGTGGAATGAAATATCTTCCTGGGCACTGAATTAAGACAAACCTGTGACCTTCTGTAAAAATACTTTAACTGCAGAATAACCTGCCAGTTAGGAGTCTGCTAGGATGTAGCAGATTCCTGTCCAAATGCATGTTCTGCCCTGTGCAGCCCACAGCCTTTGACCTCACTCTTCTGTACACCAAGTTCTCCACTGATTTGTCCTAAACCAGATTAACAGCTGTATTTCCTACTATTGTGAGAGGGGTGAGGAGGAAAGTAGTGGACTTTTGGACTAGTATAGATGATTATGTGAGGCTCTTTCTTCTGAAAGCCCTTGTAACCCTGTGGTTTAGGGTGCATCCAAGTTTGCATGAGATGTGTGTACTCCTTCATTCCGGAAGGAAGGACTCCAGAGCTTCCTAGATGTTAGACCCTAGGTGTCTAAACATTCCTCTTGACATTTGGAAACCTTTCAGATATTGCACACTAAAAGGTATGGTTTGGAGCTGGCTCAGAGCTGTATGGAACGTGGCAGAACATATTTTTGCCTCCTGGAAAATGTCTGTGATTAGTGCTCTGTGCACTGCTGCTCTTGTATCACCTGTGAGAGTCATTGCCTAGGCTTACCAAAAAGAGTAGTGTGGTAATATGGTGCTGGTGTGGTAGAAGTCGCTACTTGTAAATCAACCCCTGCTTCCAGGCTCTAAGGCTTTCGTGGCTCAGAAGCTGAAAACTGGGCTCCCCTCTCCCTTCAGAACCAGTTGTTCTCACAGTCCCGTCTGCGGGATGCAACAGCAGCAGCAGTTACTTGGGTATGTGTGGACAACGAGGCACTGAAGCCTGGGTCTGCCTTAGAGGTACTGCAGAAACCAGTCCTGTGCCAGTGGCAATTTGATTTTTACATCTGCCAAGAATAAATATAGTATTTACTGAAAACGGTCGTTTTGTGAAGACACGGATTTTTCATCTTCAGGGGTGAAAACAAAATTATTCTATAGTTTAAATATTGCCATTCTGCACAGGAGGGATGCTGGTTCCAGTGTGCTCTTTCTGTGTGGGTTATTTTTAGGCATTGTGACGAAGTCTGCCCAATATGGTTTATTTTCTCATGTTTTTACCCCGTGGGGATACTTAGCAACTCTGACTCTCTGCATTCATTTTAGATGTAAATGTAGACCTCTGCTTATACTTTTCTGCATTATCTGAAGCCGTGTTTCTTGTTTGAGTGACATCTCTAATCAGAGACATCCTCAGGTTTTATTAGAAACCATGAATAAGCTAGACTCAGAATTTTGGCCCTGTTTGCCAACTTCTTTCAGAATCTGGAGATACATTTGTGATGATGCTTCTTTCTTTTAAATTAATTCTGAAGTTATTTAATTATTTCATGTTGGTTTGCCCCCTGACAGTTTGGCAATAGTACTGATTTATTACAATCAAATAGTTTATTTTCTTCTATAGCCCTTGGTTAACCAAATGACCTAACTTTTCTGTTCTCACCCTGTATTAGATTTCAGTCTTGGCTTTGATAGCCTTCCTACTATATTAATCCGTTTTCTCTGTATAGACCTACTCTGAATATATGCTCTATTTATGGTGTTGTCGCAATGCATGTGTGTTTAGTACCCGGTGTGTTGCCATTTGTCAGTTTGAACCATATAGTTTTCATTCATACTGTCCTGTTGTAATAACTCTCATACTTTTCCCAGTTGATTCATAGCATTAAACTTACCTTTCTGAATAATTGTAATTTGTATTTCTTTTTTCCACGTGGTCTTTTTTAAAAATAGCCAAAGTTTTTGGAATCTCTGAAGTCTTCCACTGTCTCTGTAACCAAATGGTAGGTAGGGCGGAGGAGTCCTCCAGCAGGTTGTAAATCGGCATCTTTCTTGGCTCTCAATTTTAAGATGGTGATCAGGTGGACTGTCTGCCTGCAGTACCCACTGCCTGCCTCTTTAATTGGTGGGATTCCAAAGTAGATGCTGGTCTGCAAATTACAGCCATCTACATAGGGACGTTTTCTGGCCAAATTGTTCTGATGCAGTGCAACTTTGCCTGCTATCGGTGTGTTTTGTGAACTTGGTTAATGCAAACCACTTAAATTTTCTAAAGATGTTTTTTGCTTTTTAAAGTAATTTTCTGTTTTAAAAAAACTTTAGTGGTTAGGCTATCCCACCTGAGATGCCCAAAACCTTTCAGTGGGATTCCTGAAGCAGAGTCTTAAAGGAATTTTGCTCCTGGACCGTTCTCTGCATGCTGAAAAGCAACTGCGGTAAATGTACAAAAGATAAAGGAACTTACGCCATGTGAATAGTAAAGGTCAAAGCCTCAAACATTTGCTCTGATGACACGGTAAATGTGTTGGGCCTAATCTTCGCCTACTTGCTTGGCACTTACCAGCATCGTACAACATTATTATACAACCTGGGACCCTTCTCACATCAGTAGAGTATATGGGAGTATAAGACAGGGTAGAAATGGACCTTGTACACTGACCTGACAAAAAAAGCTGAACTTGTGGCAGATGTAACATCTGCCAGGTAGGACAGGCTTAAGAGTGCAAGCTGCAAAGAGGGTGCATTTGTGGAGTGGTACGGTGAAAGTTTTGTTCTTGCTTAATTCTGATAAGATGTATCGTTGGATCTTTCTTTTCAAGTAAAAAAAAAAACAAAATGTGCATTAACACTTCTGCCTCCCCCCCAAACAAGCCTAAATGTTAGAAGTTAAAAAATCAAGAGCAAAGCAGTGGTTTGGGACATTCTCCTTTTTTTTAATCAGGAAAATCCATAGATTTTTTTTCACCACGTTTCATTTTTCTCTAGGTGCCAGCTATGTTTAAAGCCAGGAGTTTTAATTTGAAATACACTGAAATTAATCCCATGGAGGAGGAAGAATATCTCAGGCGTGAAGGGTAATAGTATTTCTTCACTGTAGAGAGAAAATTATTTTGTTCACTTTTTAAGGGGACTTTACTATGGTGGTTTATAAGTACTTTATGAAAGAAGCTACAATACTTGTCCTTCATGGTTGAGAAATTCTGTGTTTCCTGGGATTACTGCCTTTCTCTAATCCGGTTCATTATCAGCTATTGTGGGAGGAAAAGAGCAGCAGGGGTTTTCTGTCTTTCTGCAGCTGAAGAAATGCCAGTCTTTAAAGGAATCTTTCAGGGAAAGTAGAACATGGCAATTAACAGTAACGATCTGGTCCTGGTTTGAGAATGGATGGGAGCCCTTGCCGTCTGCTGCAAAGAACAGATGTTTCCCATGAACCACTAATTAAGCCTGCACCAACATCATTAATGGCCCTATTTGTACAGGACAGTGTATCTGTGGGTATGTGGGAGCGTGTGTCTGTTTGGATCAGAAGAAATTGTTCCTTTACCTCTGCAGTGATCGGTTTTCTTGCAGAAACGCTGGTCTTGATGATTGGTTGTGTTTTAACTGGATATTTGCGAATGTTGACTGGACATCTGCATGTCATACGGATGGTCACCCCTGAAGAAACATCAGGAGATCTTTGAACTCCCACACCAGTGATTCACGTTTCTGCACACTGGGAGAACAGAAGGGGCCACGGATGTAAATGCAATTTGTAGGGTCCTAAATCCCTCCGTACCACTATCAGAATAGCCAGTGTGGATGAATTTGGTCTCTGAAATATAGGTTTTTTGCTGGTGATAATTTCTTTGCACGTGCCTCTTTTTACTGTTTGGATTTGAGAAGTGGGCTACCACAGCATGGAGTTTTTGGAGGTGCTGTCAGCACTGCGCTGCAGCTTGGGGACCTTCTCTCACACTGTTGGGGTCTGACTGTTGGGAATAATCTGATCAACCTGTGTTTGGACTTAGCCTAGAGTGAATTCTAATGCACAGGTATGGGGGAATCCTTTTAACCCTTCTAAGGGAGGATCAGCAAGTTTGAGATGGATGCAGAGTCCTTAAGATAATCATCATTACTCCTGGAAGAGTTAACCGGAGAGCTGTCTCTTCTCTGACAGCACAAAGATTAAAAAAATAAAAATGGCAGGGTATCCTAGTTGGCATCCAAAGTGAATGAGTCACTCCTAATGCTACTAAAAAGCTAATTCTGCCTTGACTTCAAAGAAAAACATCAAAGGCAGTTTTGCTGTTGATCCAGGTGCTAAAGAAGAGCTTTTCCATGCCACTGCTACTCTGGCTGAGAGTACGGAGGAGTGTCATGCGTGCTCGCTATTGATATTGAAATGATTACATTCAAATGAAGCTTATTGAATGTGTTGCTGACACAAGCAAGGGAACTACACCAGCAGTTTGACAACTGCTCTGTGATTTTTACGGAAGATAAACCACAGAAAAGAAATGAGTTAAGACAGCAGGAAATGAGGAGGTGTTCCCTGATTTTCTTAAACAGCAAAGATAACATTCTTCATGGGATCTGTTCCATAACGTGCTGTTATTGCATGTTTCTCCTTTTTTACACCCAAAAAGCCCCTTGGACTTCTGCATTGATTAGTCTTTATGCATACTCTGTCTTGGTTGTGCCTGGCAGTGACCGTCAGGCATGAAAATAGTCTCCTTGGCGTAGTTTCTGCAGACCCATGGCGGCTGGATTCACTATGTGGCTGCGTGTGTTCCTCAGCAAATGTGAGGGTCTTGATTCACTTTTGAAGGGAGGATTGATTAAAGACACAAAGCCAAGTGAAAAGTGGCATTTGAAAGGTTCTTCCAAAGTCCTTACAGATTTCTTTGAGAATAAATAATTTTTTATAGAAGAGAAGTGTAGGAATGCTTATCGTGTGGACTTCATAAAAGCATTTGAAATGGAGATGCATGGGAGACGACAGAGATTAATACGAGGATTAGAAAGTGGGTAAGAAATTGGTTACCTGGAAGGATAGCATTGGATCGTTTGAAATGAAGTACTTGCTAGGAGGAAGATTACTAACAAAACTCGTCAAGTACCAGTTTTGAGAGCAAATGTAGTTAGTATTTTCACTTACAGCCTTTGAATAAAATCAAGGAGTGTGTTTTAATGATGGCTGAATTAGTAACAGTGTTATCATCATTTCATTTTAAACTATATGCTAAAGAAGTCTTTTAGTTAGGCTTGGGTAGTTTCCTGAAAATTGAAAGGCTCTGGTCAAATAGAAGAAGAAGAGAGAGACAGAAGAGAACAGCAGCTTTCAGATTTCAGCTAGGGCTTCACTCAAACATTGGGGCTAGAGATGTATATAAGATGTTTTCTGGAAGAGATGTAAATTATGAGGAGATAGGAGAAAATTCTTTTACATCACCCTTCTAGCAAAAGTGATAAATTATATGAAATAGTGACTATTCAGTAAGCCTGAAAAGAAATGAGTAGAAGAATGAAATTTGTTTTCTTCCATAATTTACAAATGCTTTGTCTTTGATTAGAGAGCTGTTGGGATAAAACATTTTACTTTTGCTGCTGTGCCCTTTTAAATGTATTTTAAAGATTTTATTTAATGGGTTTTCTTTCTGTTTTTCTGACTTTTATGTTTTGAGAACTTGTGAGTAAATGCACTCTTGAAGTGAGACTTTTTTTTTTTTGTTGCCAGGTGCATGGAAGCTGTCTGCTAACACAATCTATGCTTTCATCCTCTAGCTTGTCTCCTTGCTGAACTGTAACATAAGCTGTTGTTTTAGTCCACTAAGAGATGACCCATAGTGCCAAATTGATTTTCTCATCTTAGTGACGTGTAGACTGAGCTCACGATACTGTTACTCACATTTCCCTTCGGTTGTGACCTATAGCTGAATTTGAATCTGATTCATGTGGTGAATTGCATCAATCCTCTATGCTCTCCCTTCTCTCCATCCAGCTAGATTCAAAATTCTCTGTACTGTGTTTCAGCTTTCGGCAGGAATTATTGTTTGTGCTTTGTATCATTAATAATAGAGATGTGAAGTATGTTCACAGGATAAGTGAAAAAAGTAAATGTCACGGTAGAAAAAAGCATTTTTGGCCAGTGATTTAAATCAAGGGGAAGTTCTGAAAAATACGAATAAAATCAAAGCTGCCTTCATCTCTTGAAAATAATGTAACACATGCAGAAAGTGGGTTAGATTTTGGAAACGCAGCTGGGGAAACCTGAGGTCTTACTAGTGCAGAGACTAACTTTGGAAAAGTTATGTTTCTGCTCTCTACTTCAGCTTGCTTATCTCTGGATTAAGGGATAATATTCTTCAAATACCTGCTGGAACTTAACAGCTTTTTGCAGAATCTTTGAAGAAACTCAACTAAAGGTGGTCTGAAAACTTCCAAATTCAGTGTCGCCTTTTCCTGTTGTAAAGTGAGTTTCTACTGCTCTAAGTTCAGGGCCTGGGAAGAAAGATTGCCTGTGTAAGTCAGGAAAAAGAAAGCATACCTAGACTTGAAGGGATTTCTGGATACACCTTGTTAGAGAGGTTCTAAATAAAATGGGTGGAGGAAGAGCAGAGCCAGCCAGTCTCACTATTTAATTTCAGTGTTTCACACTCATCCTTGCATGTATATGTGCAGACAGTATATTTTCTGAGTAGGGCTAAGCATCGTACATGGCCTTCTGGAGTTTGCTAAACTCAGGAAGCTTTTGGAGTGCAGATACTCCTTTTTTTGGAATTCATCATATTTCAGAGTATAATGGGTTTTGATAATTGAATTAGGCTAAAATTTGAAAAAGAATATCACCTTTTGGGATATTTGTTGTCTCTCTCCATACACATGCACCCACATGCACGCACATATACTGTATATACACTCTACTCTAATAGAAGCCTGCCTACATAAACCTAACCATATAAAACATACCATAGGTATGATAGCAAATACAGGGCCGGAAGGAAAATGAGAGTTCTTCTGGTCTAGCCTTCAAGACAGGATCAACTCTAACTACATCGGTCCTAATGTACTTTTGTTTAACCTCCTTATCTCGACGGATGCGTGTATCCTGAGCAATGCATTCCAGTTTTCTAGTCTACTTCGTTAGAAAGAGTTTTCTAATGTCTCACTTGCGTCTGTGGTGACCTGCTCAGAGCTTGCTAGTCTACCCAGTCTCAAGGGGGATGGAGGAAGGGTATGGTGGGGGGGAGAGCCAAAACGCCGTGGGCTGGATGAGAGCACGCCTGAAGGGAGGGGAGGAACGAAGGAGGATGTGTCCATGGCATGTGGAGTGAGCAGAAATGAAAGGGGGGCACGTGGAAAGGAAGGACATAAAATGGTGGAGCATCCCGACGATGCACAGCGTAAGTGCAATGAAACAAGGCTTTGGTGTCTTGCATGCTTCCTATGCCCACCCCCAGTTGGAATTACTTGGTAAGTCACTGAAGTGGAACTGCTTAACTCTGCTCAGTTGCCAAAAGCAGAGTCTTCCTGCATCTGGAATATTGTCTCTGTTGGGAGTTGATTATATGGACTGAATAATTAATGTTCACTTTTGGTAAATCAAATAAAATAACAAAGCAGATTTCTGTCTCTGGTACAATTTATGTAACAGAAAAATATTTTTCATGTGCAAACAAAGGCTAGAACAGCAGCAGAATAGAAATATTATGATGTTTAAAATCATAAAAAGCATATATATATTTAAATCCAGGGTCATCTTAACTTTGTTCTCACCCCAGTAAATGCGGACAGTTATGTGCTATATTACTGTGGAGTAGAATTAAATTAAGAACACAAGATGTTCATAATCACAAATGCATTTTCATACATGCAAGCTAATAAAACTACCAAGTGTAAAAAAGAAGGCAGTGTAAAAAGAAATTGCATTTTCTTTTTCTTGCATTTTTTTTTTATCACAGTATCTCAGTAACACTTGAAGTGGTATTTGGCAGGATCATCACCCAGAGATTAGGTGTCTCGCTGTGTATGTTTCTGTCACTTCATGTCTCTTAATGTTAAAAAAAACAGCCAAGATCACTGTTCACATCTCTTGGAAAATAATCCTGGGGATTACTTTCACTCTCTTGAGACGTGTCTCTAGAGGGATACTAATGCCAGTGAAATGGGTAACAGCTTTTCCTGTTCACTTTTTTCCCCCATAATTTATGTATATTTTGTAAGTCACAGAATGTTTACAAGAAAAATAAAAAATCTTTAAAATGGCTGATCACATTTTCAACCTTAAAAGTGATGTTGTTGCAAAATACATTTTTTTAGGAATAATTCTTAGGAGATAGTTAATATTTTATGGCTTACAAATATTCCTTCCCCAACACTTTAGCATTGCCAGGCGCTTTTTGGGTCTGTTTCAAAAGTAATATTTTTTTACAACAGCTTTTACTTCCAAACTGTATTCTCTGAGTTCTCTCATGATTTTTCCTATCTGCAGGTAAGCTCTCGTAAGCGTCCAAACCAGAACAATCCACTGTCTTAATGCATATTGCAATAAATGCCTTTTGTAATCAATTTTGGGGGTCTATGGAAACAACACTGTAATGTTTCCAAGGCAGTTGACTCTCTCGTCCTTAGATGGGTGGCTGCAGAGGGCTGTGCTGGACAGGTAGGAGGAGAAAAGGTGGAGTTTGCTGGCAGGAGTTTGTGCTTATTCTACAATCTTAGTAGTACATTTTAAATAGAAAATCTATGTCTCTGTTAGAAAGGTGCTGTAAGTGTTTAGGAGCAGGCAGAAGTAATGGGTATAATCCCAAAGCAGTATTGAATCAAGGTCAATTTAAAAACGTTAATAAAGGTATTTCGTCCCACCACTCTAATCTTCCCGTTCCTTCTTGTTTTCTCTGCTGCGCCCCCAAGCAAACACCACAAACAGAAGCACTCCAGTGCCCTGTGTGGTGTCTGTTGCACCAGTGAGACCGCAGATTCACAGCTGAGAACCGGAGACAGCACGTTCCCTCTCACAGGCATTTGCAGCATCCGTCAGCATGGGAATTCCTACCGCCCCAAGGCCATGCGGCTCTGGAGCACCTGGGTGGGTTGTTCTGCGCGTGGTCCGGCTGCACATGCTGCAGCACCAGCAGCCTGGCTAGTAGGATGCATCTTGCACCTCTCCAAAGTATCGGTGTGGTTGATATTACTACAATGTACGAGTCTTTCTGGATTAATTATGCCCTTCTGGGATCTGAAGCTCTCAACTGAGTGCTGGTTTCTTTGTATTGTATATACTTGATTTTTTAAATACAGGTTTGCAATGAATAATGTTTTGTATCTGTTCTGGTAACTGTTTATTCTTGTATCTCCTGTTTTAAGTGGGTGGTGGAAAAATACAGTGTCATTATAAATGGAAATATTTAAGCAATTAAAATTGAGCAGTACTATTTTCGTGCATTTCGAGTGCATGGGTATATACAGGTACTTCAGGTAAAACATTTCACCTCCAGCTTTAGAAAATCGCTATTAGGAGCTCCGAGGCAACTTCTTTTCTACCTGGGCAGAGAGTGCTGGAGTCTAGCAGGTAACCATGACACAGTAATACGTTACAGAGATGCAGTTCTAGGCATGTGTAATGAATTCACAGAAGTTTGGGTTGGAAGGGACCCTTAAAGGTCATCTAGTCCAACCCTCATTTTGCTTTTTCTTTTCCTCTGTCCCAGTGTTGTAGTTTGGAGTTGGTTTCCTTCCGTTCCCCCTCAGCTGCAGGAGACATGGCGCTCTGCAATGCTTTGTTTTTAGCCATAGTAGATAAAGGTTTTAGCTGTAGATGGACTCAAAACGTGGTCCCTTTGAGGTACTTGATATGAATCACGTTGTTTCAGGGATGCTTTATAGCCCGTCCCAGGGCAGTGCTTTCAGTGAAATAGCCTTGCACAATTCCTATCAGCATTTGCAGGTGCTTGCTTATTTTTGATAGGGGGAAGGTAGGGAGATTCTGCCTACCAAGTAGGGTTTCATGCTGTACATTGTGTAAGGAAATGCTACTGGGTCTTTCTTCAACAGTCTAGTATCAGCTGCATAGTTTTTATTGCCTGATCCGGACTCTTTAATCCCAATAGTTGGAGATTTCCACTCTCTTTCCTCTTTCTTCCACCTACCAATATATTATAATAACATTACGTTAGTGAAAACTCAGTTAATGTTCAGACACAATTATAATTGACACCGTCAGCTGTGTTATTTGAGGTGAAAGGAGGATATTCTTTGACTGTAATATCTTAGTGTTACTATGTCTTAATACTCCCACTTCCTTCTATATATAGGTCTTGCATTAAACCAAAAAGCACATGTGCTATTCTCTCATTTGAGGGTTTTACGCTAGGTGTTTTGTGAACCATGCTGCCTCTTAGTTGTTCTGATATAGGAAATATGTTTTTTTAAGAAAATCTGTTTATTCTTGTTTTTTCCTTTTTTAATTATTCTGTTATTGAAAGGAACATTTTCTATGAATCCTGATCTTATTTCATTTCTACCCTCATCAAACATAAAGTGAGTTTAATGACAAATTATTTGAGACTGGGAGAGTGTTTTGGCAGAGTATCATGGTATGCTAGTCCTGGCTTTTTCGCTCTTCCTCAGACATTTGCTCCTGTCTAGTGTCAGAGGACCAGTATCGGGCTGGACAAGACTTCTGCTTTCACCATGGGTGACCACTTCTGTATTTCAGTGTTTTGATACAACCTTTCCTCTCAGCCTTTGGAAAGATGCTGACTCTATGAGAGGTTGCCTGAGATCTAATTTTGATTCTTTATATTTGATATTTCTGAATTTTACACAAATTATAATGACTGACTTGAAAATGGATAAGGGAAGAGAATGCGATTTCACTTCTCAGTGACACGAATGTCATTGTGCTGAGCAGATGATTTTTCAGATATATCAGATCAATGTATATTTGCTTTCCTGCTGAACCTTGGAAGCTTTTTCTACTGTAAATCTGCTCTAAACTGTAAGCAATTTTTTTCTGTGTTACACTGGCATTGGTTTTTTTCATGTCAAGATTTTAAAAAAGGAAGGAATTCCAACTAACTAGCAAGAAAGCATGTGTTTTTCTTTTATAAAAAAACCCCAAATCTCATTGATTTTGATGAATAACTGGATTGAAAAGCATTAAAATTCAGATTTGACCTGAGGGTCAAATACCTGAAGGACTCTCAGACTTATTCTAACAATGAGAAGAAAAACAGGGGGGGAGGCATAAATAAGGGGAATAAAAAGGAATTATAGTAAAATGACTTTCACTTTTAAATTTCACCTCAGTTTTTAAAAAATTGTTATAGCTAACTAGGACTACTCTAACTGTAAAGGATTAAATACTTAGGTTGCTTCTAAGTTATTTACTTCAGTGTTTCATCAGTATCTCTCTTTGTTCAGGTTTGTTTCTTCTATTGCTTCCATAAAGAAACAAGAAAGGTGCATTTTGATTTCTTTCTGTACCTGCCCAATAGTGGTGGAAGTGGAGAGGTTTGGCACTGAAGGACATGGGCTCGGAAGGAGAATTAGGAGCTGGGAGGCTGCAGCTCCCCTGTCAGAAATGGCACGCCTGGGCATGCAGGGCTTCTGCATGCGGGAGGGAGCTGCTGTGCCAAAATTCACTTCCCAATTCACCGTGCCAGTCTTTCCTGCCCTGCTGCTTTCCCTGTGTGAGCTCCTCAGTCATTTAAGCCTAGAAAAGGTAACAGTCCAAGTAATTTTTTTTTTGGTGGTTGTTAGGGTTTTTTTCTGGTTTGGGGTATTTTTGTTTGTTTGGGTGTTTTGTTTTGTTTTTCCCTTTATAATAAAACCAACACAAATCAAAGAAAAACTTTCTGCACAGGTGTACTTGTTCTAATACTTGTTCTGTCTCTTCTGTATACCCTACAACACACACAAGTTTCACAGGCAAAATAATAATGGGAGGTGAACCATCCAGAACGCACCTCCCTTCCCACTCTTCCTCGATGCATGGGTACAAAAGAATTTTGGGTGGTCAGACTTTGATGGGAGTGGAGGAGTTATTCTGAGATTGCTAAGCTAAAGCATTGTCCTGGTTTCGGCAGGGATAGAGTTAATTTTCTTCCTAGTAGCTGGTACAGTGCTGTGTGTTGGATTTAGGATGAGAATAGTGTTGATAACACACTGATGTTTTAGTTGTTGCTAAGTAGTGCTTACACTAGTCAAGGACTTTTCAGC
>NW_008795283.1:760769-774473 GCF_000699145.1 Aptenodytes forsteri | reverse complement strand
GGAGTGAGCGAGCGGCTGTGTGGTGCTCAGTTGCCGGCTGAGGTTAAACCACAAGCATACAGTGAATAGCAACCTGTAGTTGTGTGGATGTGCTGGTGGTTCCTTCACTTTCATAAGCAGCTCAGTATTTCACAGCACTCAGCACTGTGAAGGATTCGGAAGGGTACTGTCTGTCTGCACAAGATCACGTGCGAGCAGACATTTCTGGCGGTGGGACTGCCAAATAGCTGACCAGAATGAGATCTTAAAGAGCAGTCGAACTGTTAACATGTAAGTCTTTTGCTGCTCTGCAGTACGGCAATACTGGGGCACAGTAATGCAGGTCTGCTTGACTGCGCTCTTCAGTGGAGGGTTTGGACTTTGATCAGGAAGATAGCCACAGTGGCTTCAGGGGCAGCTGCTAAATGCAAGGACATATGCTCAGCTAAATCTTTGTTTCCATAAAACACTCTAAAATCCATGATTAATATCCAGGATCTTAAAAAATTCAACGTTTGTTTCTTGTTGAACTAAATTGCAGTTTGGTACTCTGCTGTGCTGTTCTTGCACAGTTTCTCCAAGCCATGTTCAGAATGGTTATTAGTAGGGTCTAGTTAGGCCAGTGTCCTGCCTGTAGCTCTGGTTTCTCTGGAGGGGTAATCAAGGCGTACAGTATTGCTACTATTGGGGTTTCTTTGTGGGAGTTATTTTTGCTGATTTTAAACTTGCCCATGCTTGTTTTGCCCAGAGGAGCCGAATGCCCTCTCACCACCCTCTCTTTTGCAGGTGAATTCTCAAACCAATTTATAAATACTGATAAATCCACGTTATGTCATGGGATAGAAGATTGCTATCCCTACTATACAGACAGGTAAATAAAAGATAAAAGCAGCTTCTACTCTGAATCCCTATTTTGCATGTTCTTATACTAAGATGCTGAATGTGCAAGTATACACAGCTCAGCACAGTCATTCATGAAATCGCATAAAAGCAATTAAGCTTCTGAAACTGAAATACTCCATGTTTTGCAATACTGGAGCAGAGTAGGGTATATCTACTGGCATTCCCGTATTTACTGTTCTGCTGCCACCACCGGTGGCTACACGGCATAGCCAGGTGATGGTGCAGGGCTGCATCCCCTGTCCCGTGAAGCGGGTCCTTTCCCCATGGCTGCGTGCTGTGCCTTTCAATAAAGCCACTGTGGGTACAGTTTAAAGTTTCATTGGTTTAGAAGCTGATTCTTTTAAATGGAGTCCACTACAATTCAAATGCAAATACTAGTCATGTTCTTACAAATGTTCAAACTACTTAAATCCCTCTAGTTTATTTGCCTGAATGATTTCCTCTGGCAGTGAATTCCCCTGGTTAACTTTCTGCTCTCCTAAGGAGTATTGCATTTTTATCTGTTTTCAAAGTTGCTGCCTTTCAGTTTTGTCAGTGCCCCCATTTCAGGTTTCTCTGTAGAGTTGGTGTTTGATTTGCCACTTGATGAGAAATATCCTTGCCTAAGGAAAGAGACTTGAATTTGGCAGCAAGTGGAGTGGGTAGGTATAATGCCTGCATAGCTACACAAAGCTCTCACTCGGGCTCCTGCTACTCTGTGCAGGAGATGGAATATTTCGTAATTAATTAAATCCCTTGAATCAGGTCACAACAGGAGAATTTTGTTTTCCTGCTGAACAGTAATGATAAAAATCTCTATTTACACTTAGTGTTTTTAATTTCCTATTCCTGTTCCTTTCATCCGCTGAAGACACTAAGTGTTTTTGAGCTTGGCAAATGAAACGTCTTGAATGAAAGTGCAAAAGTTTTTTTTATATATCCATAGAATAAAGCAAATTGCATTCATCTGACCTGGTCATAAAATGATTCAGGTGACTGGGGAAGGGTTAGTTATCTGGAGATCCACTTGCTGGAAGTGATGCAGAAGTCTGTCCAGAACTGCACAGACATTAGTTGAGATGCTACGTGATTATCCATTCACGGGGAAAGGTTGAAGGCAAATGGCTTGAACGCAATGCCCACTACACAGTGGGCGGCAGGAAAAGTTCATGCCCTCAACAAGCTCTTCTGTGGTGCAGCAGCTCGTCCAGGGGCTTCAAAGGACTTTTCAGATTTCCCTAATGTGCTAGTAAGTGCTCTGTTAGAGGGGAAGGGAATCCTGACACGCAAGGTAATTCATTTCATCTGACTTTAAGCATCTACGTGACAGGTGTTTGAATATTCCCACTTTTATTTAATAATTTTATTGTGTTTATCTTGCATCCCTGTACAGTCAACGGAGAGGAAGAGGCATGTTTAAGGAATGCTCTGTCTGACCCCATTTTGCTCCCTACAGGAGGAGCGTCGATGAGCAGCTGAGGCATGAGCCTCTGGCCTCACTCGCAGGAATGGCCACCTCGCAGCCATGCCTGCCACCTGCCAGAGGGCTGCTTTAGGGGGTAGGAAACATCTAAAGGTGTTGGGAGAAACGGAGCACTAGCAGTGATCCTGACGTGGACTGGTGGCTTTGTGGTAGCGTTCCCTCCCTCCAAAGTGCTGCTGTTGTGTTTAATAACTTATTTTTGGAGATGGAGGATATATCTGGGGACTACTAAAGTAGTGGGGATCAAAATAGAGGATCCTGTACTATGATGCAGCCCCAAAATGCTCTCTTATGTCTATCAGTGCTTTTGTTCATTTTTTGCTCTTTGGATCTATGGGTAGCTATAAACAATCATCTTGTTTCTTCTTGCTGTACTATTGTCTCATCAGAGGCCTACATAGAATAGCCTTCCCTATGTTTGATTTACATTAATTTTTATTTATATGTATCTTTGATCTCTCTCCACACAAATACACGTGTATATGTGTGCTCACACGCATGCTCGTAGCGTAGTGGGGCCTGACCATCTGCTTTGAATTACTGGAAAGGAAATTGTATGTAACGGCCATCCAGGGACTATTAAAGAGAGAGGCAGAGGGAAAGAGCACTCTCTAATCAGCAGTTCATTAAATAGCAACAACTTGTGGCAGAATTGTGCTTATGAGACTGCTGAGCGCTCAGGTATCCTTAATTGTTTAAATTGGGAATTTGAAAACTTATTAGGATCTTGGATAACTGCTTCTGAGTTATCCATGAAAGGCAACATAAAAAAACCTTATAAACACATAAAAAGTAACGTAGCAAACAAGGGTGAAGCCATGTCCAAGAGAAACATAAACATGTAGGAAATCATTTAAATTAGACAGAAAGGGCAAAAATCGCAGGGCAGAAACCAAACAAAAGATGGCCCTGATGCTGTCTGTCTGTGGATGGATTTATGAGTTTGTGGAATAAACCTCTTTGAAGAGTCACAAAGGTGCTGGGGGGCTTAAGGGTCAGGGATCATATTCGGAGTCTATAAAATAAAATTAATCATAATCAGTGAACCAGGCTTTCCTGAAAGTAACTCTAGTCAAAGAAGCAAAGTCAGCTGTATTTTTAAAAATCAAGCGACACAGTCAAGTATATAATATTTGCTGTGTATTTTGGGAAGAGGAAGATAAGGGTACTGTAAAAATGCTGCTTTCAAGTTTAGAAGGAAAAAGTAGGTCAGGAGATTTTCATCCTTCCTTTACTTTTACCCTGAAGGGATTAATCTTATTTCAGATCTAGCAATGCATACAGACCCATAATCTACAGAATATTTTATGTAGGAAATCAGCATTTGTACAATCAGCATTTGTACAATCAGCATTTAATCTCAGTCTCTGTGGTTAGAGAAATATATGCAGCAGATAAATGCTGAGTCATTAACTCAATATTAATAATGTATTAGTGGCCACCTTATGGACCTCAAATCTGCAGATTCTCCTCTGATGCCAGGAAGTCTGAAAGCTTAAACAAAACAGACAAAGAATACTGTACCCCTAACTGCCTTAAACAGAAATTCTGAAAATGGGGTTTGAGTAAAAGACTGAGAATTTTTTCAGTACATGAAATACAAACAGGATGAAACTTCGGGGTGGCAACCCTAACTCTAGCTACTCCATCATGTTTTTATGATCTTGGCCATAAAGATCATATTTCATAAAAGCCAAGACCAAATTTTCCAATGTCAATGCCTAAAGTCAGGCAATTGAATGAATAACCCGACTTTCTTAAAGGTACTGGTTGAAGGCTTTCTACTTGAACTAGCTTTGAACTGTGGAGAGACAGGTGCCACTTGTTTTTCACCTAAAATAGGACTACTTGCATAGGTTTCCAGAAATAGGTTTCATTGCAGGAACCTGCAGACTCCAGAGTCTGAACATGGGAGGACGCATGGAGTCTGCTCTGGGTGGTAGTAGGTTACGTTGCCTCCTGTTGCTTCCTCTTACACTGCTGAGGTGTAACACAGCAAGCTATCATGACGGAGACGAATTTGCTGGGTGTTAAGGTACATTTGTGGAGACAGTGCCCAGATTTGTCAGCGGAAGCAACATCAGCCAAGCAATTTAGAGGAGAAGCAACAGCTGGGGAAATGGAGGGTTTTGGTATTTTCTGTCCAGAAGCTTTCTTCCAAGTTCAAAGCTAAAAACACAGTGGTAGGATTTCTGGTCTTTTCTCAGGTGCTTCGTATAGGTCTAGTGAAGCAGGATGTAGGGATTGTTTGGGAAAAGGCAGAAAGGATTTGAGAGAAAAACAGTTTGCTCCTGTCCTTCTTATAACTTGCATATTTCCTCTCAAGTTTGAGAAGTGCAAAGCCACTTTGCAGTCTCTCTTTTGAAATACTCAAGGACTGGGAAATTTTGTCCTTATGTGACAGTATTGCTCTGGGTACCTGGCTGCTGGCTTGAGGAGCTGGGTAGAAACATTGCTGGAGATCTTACGGCTGTGATTTCATAAGGAGGATCTGCTGCTGTTCTCTGAGTTACCTTTGCATGATGGATACGTGCACAAGCAACCTTGCAGTGCTACCAGTCTGATCCTGTGGGTTGCTTGTGGAATAAGAGAGAGAAACAAATTCAGACTGACAGGTGGGCACTTCAGTTTTCAGTTGGTGAATGATTTATTTGTGAGAACTCATACCTTGCTGCATAACTTAGTGGTTCTTGACACAGTCTTTTCCATGTAAAGGAGTCAGAGATTGGACAAAGGGCTGGAGATTTCCTACAGCAGATTTCCTATGGCAGCCCCTGCTCCCCAGAGAGGGGGGATATGGTTTTTATTTCACAAATGGGCTGAAGCAGTATCACTTTTTCCTGTAAAAATCTGCATGCTGAGCAGTGAGGGGAACACATGAGCACCGTGCTTACCATTTCCCTGACGGGGAAGTGGTTTCATTGCAAGCAATGAAATCAAACCAGCTGAGGTGCAAATAGATTGCCCTGATGATTTAACTTGCTTTCATTTTGGCAGTGGTGGGCAACACAGGTTATACAGTAAACCATACAGTATAGTGTTTTCTGACAAAAATAATAAACTGAGATGCCCATCATCTGCTGTAGGAAATATTGAAAGTTAAATGGTCATCATAAAATGCAAGAGTTGTTATCGATCGTTGCTGTCTCCCCTGAAGGGTCTAGCAGACATGTAAGTGTGGTGTAGGTAGTCACATTGCCTTTGGGTTTTTTCCCTTAAGTCACAAAATTTCACATTTGAGTTACCGCTGACTGGTGCTGTACCTTTGGCAGATGAGAGGTGAAGGTTGCTCTGAGCCCAGCAGTCCCTCCTTGTTTGAGGAAAGGCTAAAGAGTTTCACTGTCTAGCAGGTGGCTGCAATTTTGAAAATAGCTTAATAAATTTTCTTCCCCCTGTTTTTTGTCTGATGTGCTAATTAAGCTCACCAGGGAAGTGTGTGGCTTGGATTCCTCCTTTGCTCTCAGGCTCCTGCAAACAGGCAACAAATGTAGATATATTTATGCAATTGTGGCAAGGGGGAAGGTGTCCAAATTCTTGACCTGTGAAGGTACCGAAGCGTTTAATGCGAGGGATGGAAAACAGGGGCATGCTGTTCCTGAGGCACGGTGGGCAGGGCAGGGGTGCTAATGAATTGGAAGAGGAAGGCTAGATGCCCCAGAAGAGAGTGGCAAGTGTGTGAAAAACAGATTGTGTGAGTAATTACTTTTGCATACCTTCCTGGCCATTATCAGCAGGACTGGATTTTTGATGAAAAAACTTAATTAAAAAGTTTAATTTTTTCCTCTTAAGAAAACTGTGCACAAGGACTCATTGGTGGGTGGAATTTAGGACACTGATTAATTGCTTTCAAGTGATCAGCTGTGTGAATCCTGCTAAGATGAGAGAAACAGTAACAGTTGGCAACCTGCTGGGCTAATGGTACAAATACTTGAGCACTATTTTTAAAGTAAGGCTTTTCTGATGACTGCCCCATCGTTGCCGTTGCAGGTAGGTATTTGCTGCAAGAAGGGACAGAGGGGACTCTGGCGTGCGGCAGCTGCACCCATTTTGCAATCTTATGTCCCCTGATTACTTCTGTCTGATTATTTCTTTACCCTTAGGAGCCTTTCCTAGTGCTGGCCCCTGTATAAGGTGCTGTGCAAACGCAGACCTGGCATCTTTCTTCTGTGGTAATGCATTGCCCCCTGAGCCTGGGTATGTGGTTGACTGTGACATGGGGCCTTGGAGCAGGAGCCAGGATTTAATTGCATGAGGTCCAGGCTGCGCTGCAGACGGATGTGAGGGGAGCCAACTCTCTGTCTTGTGTCAGGTGCATGGGATTTGACAGATCTGCAAATACCAGGCAGAGATCCCGACTTCGAGACCTTGCTGCATAACAGAGGCTTTTACAGGCAGTGGACACCGATTGCAGTGGTTTTCATGTTTGTATTAATACAAATGTAGTAATTAAAACAGTTAATAAAACACAGCAAAGCTGTGTGTTGTACATGGCATATGTTATGCTGCATGGCAGCATCCACGCTTGAGAACCATGTTTTTTCGTTCCTTCCAGGCTTACATATTTGGTTCATTTAAAATGCTGTGGCATCACTCACTCTTCATATGGGTTCTTGTGGGTACAAAAACCACCGTGTTACAGCACAGCTAGTCTAAGGCAACTTTAAATGTTTTTTTCTCTAGCATGGGCAAAAGCTGAGAATTGAAACGTGATAGTTTACAGATGCTCAGTTTCAGTCTATTCAGTCTATTTCTTGAAGAAGACGACTCTTTCTGTTCCGTCTATTTCTTGAAGACATCTGAAGTACAGTTGTCACTGACCTCAAAGTGAGAAGCATAAACATTTGCCAGACTTCATGCAAAGAAATTGGCAACTGTGGTCCCCTTTGACACTGGTCTCTTGCATTGCCTTTCAGCTTTCTAAACTGGAAGACAGCCTCCCCATAGAGGGGAGGGAACATCATCTGTCTCCCAACGCCTTCTGCTGCTTTTTCTTCCCCAGCTCTGCTTCTTCATTTCTCGTTCAACATACAGCAACAAACTCAGCCCAGAGCACTGGGACGAGACAGGAGGCAGCAAGCGTGCCTTTCCACTGCTGCAGCATGCTGGCAGTCTTACTGCTCTGCTTTCTGCATGGCACTTCCCGGCTGCAACCATTGCTTGGCAGCTCCATCCCTCCCAGCCACCTCTTGCTAGCTGGGAAGCAGGATAGGTGCCTCCTATGCTGCTCCAAGTAGCTCTGAAGGAAGACCCTATCCTATGTTATCCTCTCTCCCAGAGCTGCATTTCTGGAGTTTGCTACCCGACACTGTTTAATTCTTGAAGATTTACTAATCTGTGCTGCAGATTTATGATCAGTTGCTGTTACTCCAGAGCAAAGGACACTTGACTAAATTCCCCCTTTCATCAGTCTTTCTAAGCAAGCTCTCTGCTGACTGAAAGCAGACAGGGCAACTTGGACCTGCAGGCAAGGCCTTCTACACTCAAATGTCACTAAGGAGCCAGTGGCTGGCTGAGTTAATCTGGCCGTATCACCAAAGGCACTACAGTTGGTCCCTGTTGCTTGCAGGGAAGTAAGTCTACGAAATTCAAGAAGCAAAACTTTTACTAAGAAGCAATATCTGGGTGAAGGAGAGAAGGGCGAAGAAGAGGAACAGAAGGCTTGTGCATTCATGTCAATAGTGAGTGATATCCAGGAATGCATGTTGCTTGGAGTGCCTGAAGGGAGAAGCTGTGACTGACTGCGTGGCGGGTTACTTCTCCCAGCAGCGGGGCTGTGGTGTAAAGTGGAGCCATACCCTCCAACTCCTTGTATTGCATTTACCAGTCATCCCTTCTTTAACACATCGAAGATGTCCCACTTGCTCCCTTACGCATACTTTGGGTGTCCTTGAAGATTTCAGATAGCAGGGAGGGAAAATGGGGTAATGCAGAAAGGTACCGCTTTCTAGTTGGGGATTATTATTTCTGTAATGCTTTCTGTGCCTCTGGGATGAGGCTGAGAGAAGACATGGAGTTTTAAGTAAGAGGAATGATGGGGGAGTGCAGTAGCTGGCGTTTCAGTTGTGTGAATAGAGAAACACTGGAGCGCAAGTGCTTTGCGTAAATACTGTGTACTGCACATACTGCACAGTGGACACTTATGGTCAATTCAAACGCCTTCCGAAACCCAACTTCCCAGTGAGAACAGTACACGTTGCATGATGAATATGAAGAGCAGCAGAAAGGATGCCTGTCCTGTAGCTTGTTTTAACAGTGCTTGAAAGTATTAGTCATGTAACAGTGGTAAAGAATCACAGAAAGACAAGCTTTCTTCTAATGCTAAACAGAGAAATTCATTATGATAAGGCCCAGAGCATTATTCCTCAGGCAAGAATCTCTCTGGCTGCCAGCAGAGAGATTAGAGCTGGATTTTTCCCTACTCTTGTTCGTACATGGCTTCTCTGCTGTTTTGTTTTGTTTTGAAATACAGGTGATTTTAGGATATTCATTCTTCCTCTTCTTCTCCTACCCTAGAAAAGCCTTGCTAGATTACTGAGAGCTGCTGTTTAGCATGTCATCATCCTTTATCATTTTTACGGTATGTATCTCTGACTTTTTTCCAGAGCATCCTTCACCATTCTCCTTTGCCTACCAGTGACCGTGCTTTCCTCCTGCAAGAGTTACATTTAAAGCATAATAGCACTTAGGACTCAGCATTTTTGTGTTAAGCCAAATCCTGTTGCTTTCGTATCCCATCATGCTTGTCAGTCCCTCATTTCAGATCCACTTTCTTCATTTGAACTTGTCCTCCTAAGAGCATCCTGCCCTTGGCATGTGCAGCCTTTCTTTTGAAATGCACTTCCTCACTGTGCCATTTTCCTCTTCATTCATCATCTCCAAATTTTTCCTTATGGGATATTCTCTTCTCTCTCCTACTCTCTCACTTGCATTGCTGTAACTAAATATTACTCTGTTTGGAAAGAGTTAATAGTATTGGGGAAGGATGCAGTCCATGGTATTCACATATTAGAGTTTTAGTCTGTTTCACTCTTGCCAGTATGTGGAAACATTAAAAGAAGAGAATTGCAGTAACGAGGCATAGTTTAAGATCCTGGTAACAAAGTGAGCGAGGTGAGCAGCAATCCTGATTCAAAATGCATCCATTCAGAGTGCACCCTCACTGGTCTCCTACCTCTGTACCTAAGTTCCCCTCATCAATATATATAATATCAAGAAATCCATCTCTTATAACTGAAAAGCATTGTTGTTGGTTGGAAGATCATTGCTTCCCTTGTTCTGTTATCTTACTGATTTACAGAAAATGTACTGTATCCTCAAAGCTAAATATCAGGAGGTTTTAATATATTTAATGTTCTGCAAATAACTTTAAGAGTCCAGTTCACACTGTAGATAAACTCTAGATCTGGCAACACACTTCAGAGCGCAGAAAGGCCTTTTTATATGGGGAAGGCATATTTAAATTAACTCCTCCTCCCCTTCTTTTCCATCCCTCTTCCTTCCGTCATCCTTTTCCTCATGATCTGCTTGTTTATAGCAAGCCCGAGGACAGAATAATGATTCCCAGTGCTTCAGGGGCTTGATCTGAAATTCTAGCTGCATAGGCACTTGTATTAATGAAAGCAGCTAAGTTTAAATTCTCTGCAGGATGTCAGATGAAAAGCATGTTTCAGTCAAGCTTAAGGGTGCAGTTACACACAGAGTAAGTGCACTTTGCCCCCAAGTACACAGGGAACCAAATGACAAATTGGCAAACCTCATTGCAGCTTCAGTGGGTTTAGGGAAACAGCACTGAAATAGTAAATCTGGTACCTCCTGGATTGTTTTTTCTTTTGAATAAATTGACTGAGATCCTAGGCAGTTCTGTTTTTTTCAGACAGTAATTCAGGGTACAGGATAATCATAAAAGCTTGATGAGTTACTTTTACCCATCTAGCAAGGTGGTACTTAAGAAACGAACACAAAGTTTCCTGTCTAGAATTGCCTACAGTGAAAAGACATGTTTTGGAAAATCGATGCCATCAATGAACTCAAGCCTGTCAATGTTTTATTTGGTGGCTTCCCATGCTGAGAGTTTGGAGTCACTACTTATAATACTTGAGTTTGTGCTGATGTCACTTGGTCTCATGAAAAAAGCAGGATTGATCTCTACCTGAAAAGATCCGTGTATCAAAACCTCTCCTTGTAAAGTTGGAAGGGACCTCCAGAAGTCATCTAGTCCAGCTTCCTGCTCAGAGCAGGACTAATGTTGTAGTTAGATCAGGTATACCAAAAGAGACTGAAGAAGCAACAGTGTATAAACACATTAAGGACTGGAAATCATTAATACACTACCTATCTGTGTTGCCTAATTATTAAGACCCTGTTTTCAGGTGCTTATAATTTTTGTCACACTTTAACTGTTTTTCCGTGCTAATGATTATGGGTCTGAACGGATGGCTCATTTCTGAAACAGAATTAAAGACGATCTTCTCTCTCCCATATAAATATTTCCATGAACTTTCCTTTGAAGAACTCTAGCAATCCTATGCTTTGGAGTAAGAATATGACTTTCGGCTAAGGTTTTGGTCTTTGTGTCATCTAGGTGGAAATCCATGCAGTATGCTTTAAATTCTTTGAATTTAATAACTAAGATTTCACAAGACTGACCATCACTGTCCCTACTTCTGCAGCCCTGGGCTCTAATGCTGAGTCTTGCTCTAAAACCAGCACTGAGGATGAAGCCTGCTTCATTCCTAAACTCCCTGGGTTCCCATGCAGTGTCTAGGAAAAGGCTGTCTCACTTGATTGCAGATACCACAAGATTTAAAACAGAATTGGGTACTGATTTTATGCCATGTGATAGAATCTTTGGGCTTTTTAAAAAATTACTCTATTAAAAAAACACAGAACTTCCTAGATTGTTATGCAGGTAACAAGGTAGCTCCAAAGAATATTAAGGCTATAAAGGCTGGTGCTCACAAGACTGCGAAATGCCAGAAGGAAGGGTATCTCCATGGCCCTGCTTTCCCCCGTTGTTTCTAAATTGTAATATAGTCTTTCTAACTGGGTGATTGCACTCTGGGTTTTCCACAATACTTTGGTCTCATTTATAGTACAGAACAGAGACTGTTGCACTTACTTTATTTGCTTCAGCAGCTGAAAAGTGCACAGCGACTGAAGCAAGAGACTGCAGGAAGAAATGATACGGTTAAAGGCAGGTGAGAGCTGCCCTGGAGAGCTGCATCCTGTTTCTGCCTGTTGCATCATTTTCCTGAAGTGGCTTAAACCAAACTTCTCGCTCGTTAGTAATGATAAGATCCTCTTTTACTGGCTGAGGCTTGGGTCCTGGTTTGCAGAAAGGTTAAGCACCACAACCACAAATGAATTCATACTTAAACCAGAGAGAAGATCATGTCCTGTGCTTCTCAGCTGGGGTTCCTGAAAGTCAATGGATGTATTTTTGACCTTGATCTCTCTGCAAATCAGTTACAAATATGTAAAACATGGATGATACAGTGGAAAAAATAATTAATATTTGTGAAGCAGTTGGGTTCAGTTGTGATGGTAACAGAGGCACGGTCAGCAGGAAATTAATACTTCAGGCTTCTGAGCAGAATGTGAATAGTGCACAGTATGCAAGACCTGTGGCTAAATGTAGAAGTATGATGAGAAAGCAGTCACGCTTAATAGTTGTCTAGTAGCTATAGAAACTATAGTTTCTATGCACTGATTGAGGGAAGGACCCTGTAGAAAAAACCTATATGAGCATTTAAAGTTTGTATTCCAAAGTATGCTTGATAGCTGGATGAAGGCTGCTGAAGCAACTGTAATTCTGACATATCTTTAAAGCTTTAAAATGCAAGCTTTAAACTTGCACGATCTTATAATGTAGGGTTCTTTTAGTAGTGTTTCTATGTATAAGGTATTTTTGTGAGCTTTATAAAACAGTATTAATAAAGACTGACTCTGTCCACTCTAGCTGTTGTCTTCCCATCCTAACTTTCTTTTTAATATATAGGCAGATTTTTAACATCAGTGGTTTGTTTGTCTGTTTTTTTTATATATGTATGCCTGTGCATTGTCCAACAGATTGACTGTACTGTTTCTTCCAAAACACAAGAGGCTTGCACCATTTGAGACATTTACAGCAGTGCAGATGACTGTGTCATATAGGTAAAATGCTGCTACATCAAAGAAGTGGTTCTTTAGACCATCGATACGCTTCGTGCTGATGTAAATGGCTGCAGAAGATACAAGGCCACAGGGAATCAAGCTCCATGTTTTAGAACAAAACATGTAATTTTGCTGAAAGTGATTTACAGGCAGAGTTTGTTTATGCTTCCCATGCCATAGCAAATAAACAGTGCTGTTCTGGATGCACCGTCAAACAGCATTGGAGGTTTGTGAAATATTGGGCTTGCTGTAACAGGAGATGGGCTGTTTTTTATTTTAGAATAGTTAGTGAGCTAGCTTCTTTCACAGATTCATTTCACTGCGTGTTTCTATAAATTTTATTTAAATACTTAGGGGGGGGCAAATTTTAGCTTGTGCTTGGAATGTCCTCAGAAGTTTGTTATCTAGAGAGAGGAACAGCCCTTGTTGCACATTACGCATGATTATGTCCCGCTTAGGGATGGAGACAGGCTTGAACAGTGCGGGACTGTCTTCCTGCCTTGACTTCTGTGAATAAATTACTGCTCTGTTTCTGTTTCCCACATATAAAGTAGGAATTATATTACTTAGCTCACCCTGATGTAAAAAGTTTTTGTTCACATAAAACTTGCTGATGGAAAGCAGTTCGTATCATAAATCACTTTTAGTTCCTTGAATGTATTAGACTGGCAACCTGAAGAAAAAACTGCAGCCCTAGAAGAAGCTTAAAACATAGAAACCAGTCAAAAGAGAGTATAAAATAAACCAGGGTCCACCCAGGCTCTTTATTTTCTTTATTTTCTTTCTAGAGAGAGGAACAGCCCTTGTTGCACATTACGCATGATTATGTCCCGCTTAGGGATGGAGACAGGCTTGAACAGTGCGGGACTGTCTTCCTGCCTTGACTTCTGTGAATAAATTACTGCTCTGTTTCTGTTTCCCACATATAAAGTAGGAATTATATTACTTAGCTCACCCTGATGTAAAAAGTTTTTGTTCACATAAAACTTGCTGATGGAAAGCAGTTCGTATCATAAATCACTTTTAGTTCCTTGAAGACTGGCGACTGGCAACCTGAAGAAAAAACTGCAGCCCTAGAAGAAGCATAGAAACCAGTCAAAAGAGAGTATAAAATAAACCAGGGTCCACCCAGGCTCTTTATTTTCTTTATTTTCTTTCTTTTTTTTAACTTTTTTTTTTTTTTTTTTTGAGGGGATTTAGATTGTTTA
>NW_008795283.1:755878-760632 GCF_000699145.1 Aptenodytes forsteri | reverse complement strand
TTTTTTTTTTTTTTTTTTTTTTAATTTTTTTTTTTTTTTTTTTTGAGGGGATTTAGATTGTTTAGGAGCTTAGACCTAAATGTCTTGTTACTCCATTTCCTTCCATTCTCCGGCCTCTCGCACCATTTGTGGGAACTCAGTCAGCACAGGTGGACACCTGCATGCATCGGCCAGAGTGGCGTGCCGAGAATCACCAGCTTGTCCTGGTGTGGCGTGCCAGGTTCCTTCCCTTCTCTTGGAGGAAAGTTCAGGTTTGGAAGAGCATTCTCAACTTGTAGCTACTTACAGCATGCCTGCTGTGAGGGGAGGGGTTTGGAGGAAGGCTCGGGGCCAGCCGTAGTCTCCAGTCAGGCTCGACCGTTAACGCAGAGTTGCTCCCTGGGAACTGAGGACTGGAATGGGGTAGGAATTTCTGAAAGAAAAACTCATCTGTTTAATTGTTTCATGAATTGTATGTGCAGAGCCTTAAAATATTTCCAGTTTCTGCCATTTTTCCTTCACAAGAAAGGTGACCTGTATGCTTCTAGTCATTAGCTTCTGTTCTTGCACGTATGCAGCAGGTAGCACAGGCATGAAGTAAAGATGCAAAGTGGAGTACAAAACCCAATATATAACTTAGGTAATTAATTACTATAAAAGTTACAGGTTGCTTCCTGGTGAAGTTGTATTTGAATCTGAAATAGAAAATTTCATCGATTCTCGGTAATTGTTCAGGTGAGTAGTAAAGCCTTTGGGTCAAAGTAAGTACAAAGTAAGTACTGATGTAATAGCAGGGAAACTTTCTGAAGTTTCTGCAGAGGAGAAAAGCACGTGCTTAGTTTAAAATTAGGGCAGATCTACTGACTTGACCAGACCCATGGCTGAAAATTCTGTCTTAAAACATAAACACATATCTATATCTTAAAAAAATAATTAAAAAATAAGAGAGTGCTAACTGAAAACATGCCACTTGCAGTGTAAGGTCTGTTTTTTTTCATGTAAATGTAGCTCACCACATGAATATTGAGTAAGTTGTATGGCTGGCCCGTCTCTGCTCGTGGAGCAGACTCAGTGCGATGGCACTGCTGAAAGCGAGGAGAACTTAGTGGATGTTCCTTCTGTGTCTCACCCCAATGGGACAAGAAGCGCTCTGCCGTGTGAGATGGGCAGGGTTTCTGCTGGGCACTTCTTCTGTCAGTAGCATGGTCACTGATGCAGAAGAAGCCTGTGGAGATCAGGCTGTGTCGCATGGTCGAACTCTTATCTGTCTGATCTACCTGCACTTGGAAGCGTGTTCCTGCAAATTCAGTTCTGAAGTTGCATCTGTGCAACACGTGCTTGCTGGGAAGTGAACAGCAGTAAAATAAGTTTCTATTAGTTCTGAGTAAGTATTAGTAAGCAGTGCTTGCTTGGGGTTTTTTTTTCTGTTCCTCAGAATTCACCCAGGTCTCTTGCACAAGAGAGCTGTAATTAGAGTGGAACAGAGCAACGTATGGAAAATGACAGCACTTATTCACTGGCAGGAAGATTTCTTTTCCCTGAGACTTCAAGTTGTCAAGCCCACTTCTCCTGATGAGAGCACCGCTGGGCTGCGAGTGATGGATTACTCTGGGAAGACAATCACGATCAACAGCAAAAAGGAAGCAGATCTGAAACTTTCTCCTAAACTCAGTCTCGATCAGAAGTGTTTGCCTGATGGCTAGCGGATCTGGCTACAGCTAACAGAGAGGCCTGCCAACAGTAGCAGGAGGGGTTTGGTAGAATTACATTTCCTTACTTTGTAAACGTTCTGGATCCAAACCTCCACTGCTGTCTTACCCAAGAAAAATTATGCGTACTTGGGAAACTTAGTAGCATTTCACTTTCCAAATGCAGAGGTATGCGAGTCACATCTCACAAGATGGAGAAGTGTGGGGCACTAGAGAATTAGGATGGTTAAAACACTGTAACTCCTTCGAGAGTTTTATTTCAAGCTGTTCTAACTGTGGCAATTTTTTGCAGAACAGAGGATGAGAAATAGTTGGTGATGCTGGGTTTTTTTTTTTTAATTCTCTGCTGGCATGACTCCCTTACGGTGCCTGTTGTGTACCAGGGTATTTGTTTTGGGCTAAAACTAATTTTTCAATTTCTCTTGGAGAAGAGAGTAACTTACTGACATTTTAGTCCAAACAAGCGTACAGACTCAACTATCCAGAAGGCCAAAAAGGTGGGCACTGTAATGCTTCTCGTCAAAGTTTTCAGCTGTTGAAGGGATAACTCTACTATTTTACTACCACTATTATGATGTGTTATATCAGATTACAATTCTCTTGTAGATCTGGAGGCCGGATAGCCCTATGATTCTAGTTAAAAATCTGTTTCTATTTCTGACGCTACCTCCAGATGAGTGTCCTGGGATATTGGTTGGTTTGCGCAGACTGGCTGTGAGGACAAGGTGATACGGACACTAGTGTACCCAAGTGGCACTGCTTGGGGGAAGAAGGTCCTTTGGAGAAGAGGCAGCCGCAGGGTTGCAGGAACTGTTGGGAGGTGGTGAGCTTGGGAAGCACAGTGCACTCCGACATCCCCGTTTGGCACATCTCTTCCAAAGTGTCCACTGGCAGAGCTTCAGCAACAGAAATGAAGGAACTGCCTCTGTGAAATGCTAAATCTTCCTTCGCTCTCAGAGAGAAAGAGCAATGTGTTTGCATTTATTGCTTTGTCTTCAGTAAACCCAGCCATTTATATATAGATACTATTGCTGCTAAAGTCTCTACGTACACATCTCTGTAGGGGCTCCAGGTTTCTGGGAGTATGGCTCATGGAAGAGGGTTTCTATATATCTACTATATGCTTTGTCCTGTAAACTCAACCAACTGCTTTTGAAAGCTCCTGAACCTAGATCACATTTCTTTTACAGTAACAGAAGAGGCTTTAATTACTGAGGCAGAAAGTTTGCTGGTTAGGAAACACAGTCAATTTTCATTGCATCTCTATTACAAAGCTGGCATAATTTTAAAAAACTGACTGCCTTCCGTCTTCCAAATGCATGGAGTCTCATTATATTTTAAATACCTTTTGTGATGTGTGACTCAGAAGAACATGAACAGTACTCTGCCACTGTGCAGTTTTTTGCTCCAGCTTCATCTGACTCAATTGCATTTGGCATTATTTCACCAATTTTATTTTTGAGGTTTGATGAACACGTAGCTACCTAGCTTTCTCAGTACATCATGTTAAAACTTTGGCCTAGATACAGAATAAAATATACTTGTCTGATCAACTATATTCAAATAAATCAAGATGAGTAATGCAGGAATCTGTTGTAAAGCTTGTTTAGCATGATGCATACCACTTTCCAGATGTTATTCTTTCTCTTCTAATAATTACTTTTAATTCTTTGCTGATTGCCATTAAGAAAAGAATTCAGCAGAACTTAAGAGAAAGAAAGAAAAAAAGACAAAGGTAATAAAAGATGCTGAAACTAAGGAGGCTTACTGTCAAATTGAGGCATATGTGTAAACTGCCTGGCTGCTCTCTAATTTTCAGGGTATAGAGCAGGGGGAGACTCTTACGCTGGCAAAAGTGCCCTATGGAAATAAAAGGGTCTGTCAGGATAAAGGAGAGCGGGTGGCTATGATCATTCCTTCCCTGTGCTGCCTACTTCTTTCCTTAGGGGTGGAACAGAAGTTGCCTCCAGGACATGCATCAACTTTCTTAGATGCATTAGTCATATTCCAGCTCCAGGTCTTGCAAGTGTAATGCCTCCAGTTGTATCTGCAGCTGAGCAACTTCTTAATTCCTGGCCTGGCTTTCCAGGCTGCAGTGGCATAGGTCAATGGAGACTGCTTCTCAGATGGGGCTGCCGTACAGCCCAGGGTTTCTCCCAGACCTGTTCTGTTTTTCTGCTCCTCGAGTTGTCCCTCAGTGGGTTTTTCATAGCAGCAGCCTGGCTCTGGCTTTTTGGACCACCCCTAAAACCACTGCAGAGAAGGTGAAGGAGGGGATGGGCTTGTCTGCTGACATGGACCAGCTGGAGGAGGCCAGGGATGGAGAGATCTGAGAGAGGGCTGGAGGCATGGGGGCGTCTGGGGCAAGAGCTCAGGTGTCTGGGTTAGGAAGTATTTTTGGGACTAAAGGGCCTTAAGGGTTGGGGGCGCTGGGTTGAGAAGCCCAGGTAGGCCCAGAGGGATCAGCAGGGTATGATGCATATTTTGGGGGCCAAAGAGGTGAGATGATGGAGGCTTTGGGGAGGGAGTTACTGGGTAGTAAGTGGGCACTGCCAGGTAGGATGCTGTTTGGGGCAGGGTCGTGTGCACAGAGCTACTGCCAGGCAGTGACTAGCTAACTTCTTGCTATTAACTAGTAAACTACTAAAAGCTTGTATAAACCCATAAATTAGTGAAACTGTAATTCATATAAATGTTTCCTGTCTCTTATTCATTGTAGGTGTTCAGGGAATTCAGGACAGTTTCTAAAGAAGCAAGTCTTTCTTGGGATTTTTGGGGCTGGTCTTGTTCAATATCTTTATCAATGATCTGGATGAGGGGATCGAGTGCACCCTCAGTAAGTTTGCAGACGACACCAAGTTGGGCGGGAGTGTTGATCTGCTTGAGGGTAGGAAGGCTCTGCAGAGGGATCTGGACAGGCTGGATCGATGGGCCCAGGCCAACTGTATGAGATTCAACAAGGCCAAGTGCCGGGTCCTGCACTTCGGCCACAATAACCCCATGCAGCGCTACAGGCTTGGGGAAGAGTGGCTGGAAAGCTGCTTGTCGGAAAAGGACCTGGGGGTG
>NW_008795283.1:723096-754958 GCF_000699145.1 Aptenodytes forsteri | reverse complement strand
GAGTCCCCATCCCTGGAGGTATTTAAAAGACGAGTAGATGAGGCGCTTAGGGACATGGTTTAGTGGGCATGGTGGTGTTGGGTCGATGGTTGGACTCGATGATCTTAGAGGTCTTTTCCAACCTTAATGATTCTATGATTTGTTTTAAAGGTCATAAAGATTGGACAGCTCTGGCTCTGCTTCAGAAATGGGTAATGAGACTTCTTTGTCTGTTTCAGAATGAAATGTCTTTCTTTTTATAGCACTAGTAAGAAGTTTCTCGTTTATGAGCAAAATGGCAGGTTGAGAAGATGTTATGGATGAAGAACAAACTGGGATGCTAACTGCAGGGCCTTTTTTCCCTTCTGATTAGAAGGGGAGACTTGGGGAATGATGGTAGGTGTGATGGGGGCTTCAGTAGCAATGACTTAACATCTCACCATTGCTTGGGAAATTATTCATACTTGAGTGTGAAGATGGATGGAGCTTGTTTACTCATCGCAGAGGTTTTGTTTCAGTGGTCTGTTCTCTTAGATGATGGTGTTGATAGCTGAGCCATTATAATTTCAGTTCTTCTGTGTATTGATGTTGTGCCACTGTATAGCTTGTTTTTATCAGTATTTCAGATAGGCTTGACTTAATCCAGCAAATCTATACATCCTGTAGTGTCCACGTGAATCTACCTAGACGGACATTTACAGATTTGCCCCCAAAATTACAAACCAAACTTTTCTGAAGTATTGGCTAACCTTTCTTGGATATTTGTTCAGAAAAACAGATTCTCAAGAAAATGGGATTATTTCTTGCACAATTGGATCCACCCTTCAGCAAGTAAATCAGGTTGGAATGTGTACAGAACAATTCATTCATTGTGAAAGTGGTCATGCTATCAAAATCTTAAAAAAGTAAGGGGGGGAAAAAAGCTCCAGCCTTTCAAAGCTGGAAATTTTCAGGTGAGGTACTATGTGGATGATCTGCATTTTGCAGGTTAATTTTATTCTTTATCTGTAGAATGTATTGATACTAAATGATGTACCATGTTTCTTCTCTTTGTTGCCTGATGAGACCCTATTCAGACACTCACACACATTTGAACAGATTAATTCTGGAGAAAAAGAAGTCACCTTCCTCATAAGGTTCTTGTGACTTGGCCATTTACAACTTGTGTATAAATTCAAAAGGAAGGTGTGGAAGATTTATACGTTCCATGGATTCCACAGAGGTTAATTGCTTTCCTTCTTCAAGGAGCTCTTATCGTGCAGAAATAGAGCAGTCCCACTGAAGAGCTAAGTATTTGAGTCTAGCCTCAACACCAGCAGAATGCAGAATGTTTTGGATGAAGAAAGATAGTGTAAGCTTGAACTCTTACCAGGCTACACTCAGCCTTGCTTGAAGTAGGTTGCTAACATTACTGATCTAATGATACAGAGATAAATTAGGCATTATGTTCCTGCAGCTGGCATGAGCAGTGAGGACGCTGCCTCTGAGGAGTTTAGTGAGCCCAAAGTCACACTCCCTGTGAGATGATGGAAATGTTTGCCTTGTGCAGTTTTCAAGCTCAAATAAGTAGGTTTAAAAGCTGGGCCATTAACATTGTCTATTCCAGCTTGTACGTGTCACAGGCCGTAAAGCTTTGTGTAGTGGAACCAGGTGGAGGATTTGGGGTTTCATTTGATCCCGGAGAGTGTTAGGAAGTGGAGATTGAGGCAGGAGTAGTTCAGTAGTCCACCTCTGTGTGTTCGTAGACTCTTCCAAGGTCACCCATAATGGAGCCTGTCTGGCTTTGGAGATGGGATAAAATGTTCTTAAATACTCACAGCTGTTAATTTTAGAATTACTGTTTTTACAAAATACAAGTTTTTTGGTGGGTTTTTACCAGCATCAGGAAAACATTTTTGTATTTTGAAGCCAAATGAAATTCAGTGATTAAATACGTTCAAACGCAGACCCCAGTCTCTGGGTGGCATAATCTCCTTCAGCTGTCTGTGGAGTTAACAGTGCAATTCTGAGCCTTAAAACTGCTTTTTATACAAGAAAGTCTGACATTGCCATAGCTCAGCAAAGACCTTTCATTAAAACCTGGGACCCCCCTTCCCATCCTCCTCACCCATGGCCTTGCTGTGGATATCATTACAAAGCTGGTGTGTGAATCAGCTTGCGTACTGTATGAACTTATGCAGATTTTTGACTAATGGTCAAAATTATATCCTCTGCGGTTCCAGTCATTTTTCCATTTGCAATTTTATTTTTATTTGAACCCTGAATGCAAAAATGACCCATGGTCAGGGGAGCACTTAAGCCCTGCGCTTGTGTGGATTAAAATCTGTGAGCTATTCACGCTGTGGGCAGCATGAGGGAGAACCTTATGAATTTGATTTCGCAGGGGAGGCATTTTTAAGTCCTGTTGAACCAATGTTAGCAATATTGAGTACTTTAATGGAGTCAGCTTGCCAGTTGCTGACAGTGTTTTCAGCAACCTGCCATCTCGCTCAGCCAGAATCATTTAAAATTGACATGGTGCTGAAAATGAGGAGGCTAAGGAGTCCGGATTTGCTGACATATCCGTATGTGGGCATGTTTTAAATACATCAGGATAATCTTGCTTGGAGGTTCTGTACATCAGTGCTGTGTATTTAGTGCATTAGAAAATGGGATACTTCTTATATTGGGACACTTGTCTCTAGAGACGTCAGAACATCTACAAGTACTTTTCTAAGCTGTTATGAAGCATATAAGGTACCCTTTGCTGAGTGGGACACACCACATTGCTTATCTCTGGTGATAATTGAATAACTGGTTTCATTTCACTAGGAAGAAGCTTCGGATGCTAGAGAATGTGTGTTCGGCTCCTGAAGACCCCAGAAAGTCACCATCTAAACAACCATTTCATCTACAATAGCTACGAGATCATGTGCACTTTTGCCAAGCGTGTTTGACAGTGAACTTATTGTGTCTTGTGCACCTTGTTTTTCAAGGCTTGATTATTTTATAACCCTTGGATTTTTGGCTAGAGTAGTGATTTTTAATATTTTTTATGTTCTTATTCCAAAAAATGTCCAGTGGATCTGCAGACTATTTTGGAAATTTCAGCATGAGTAGTTTTCAAAACACAAAGCGTTAAAATAGGCTCTTAGTATTTTGAGAGGCCTGAAATATGGTAAAACAAGCTCCTCTGGGTGTTACATAGAAAATCACAAATGCTGTAGTCCTTCTCCAAGGAATATGCACAAGGGATACCTTGAGACTTGGGTGATGGATATTACTTTGCCTGTCAGCAAGGACACATAGGGTTCCTAGAAAGGGCAATTCAGAGAAAGAGATTAACTTTCATTGTTCTGGATTTCCCCTTGGAAAAGGGGAGATCCTCTCGCTCTCCAGTGACAAGAGAAGGAGCTGGCAAATTAACCGGTCATTGCGAATTCATCGCTCTGTGACCTGAACCTGAGAAACAGCACAGACATCCCTTCAGTGTGACAGTAAGGATGCTCATTTCGGTATCTTGGCCACCTTTCATTTGTGATAACGGCATCGTTGATTCACCTCCTGTTTTAATTGGGTGAATTAACTTCCTTTCCAAGAAGGGTACTAAACTGTGTAACTACCTAGCACAGAAAGCGTTATAGGACCTGTCATGGGAAATGGAAACTGCAGCTTCTTTTACTGCTGTGTACTGACAGCTGTACACATTTATCACAGGAAGGGCTGGTCTTGTATTTGCCTGGTAAAAGCAGACAGGTTTGGGAGGGGAGGCTTGGGGAGGTGGGCGAAGAAAAGGGGGGAGGGGGGTTGTAGCTCAGTGATTAAGAAAAGATGTACATGACTCACCCTTTTCTAACAGCGCCGGAGAGGGAGAAGGATACCAGTCCTTTAATCCTTCTCATTGCTTCTGTGGCCGCCCTCGTTCTCGGAGGTTTAAAGGATCAAATGTACAATCTGGGAATCTTTCCAGATACGTTTTTGAAGCACTGTTTGACTGTTACAAAACCAGTTCGCTAAGCAAAGTGCAACCTCTCTGTCCCTGCTCTAGTGAATGGACACTTCTGGCTGGACTTCCTTATCCCCAGTCATGGATTTTAGTTATTTTCCACTAGAGGACCCATGTAATTCTGAGTTGCATCCCAGGGGTCCTCTCCAGCTTCCTGCTGTTTGCTTTGGTGCTTGTCTGCTGTCCTGTGTGAGGAGGTGGGAGTAGACAAATACTTAAAAATCCCCTGAGCAATATGAATGCTAGATAGTTAGTTACTCATTACTGCTAACTTTCTAAAGCAGCCAGTGTTGAGATGTATCAACGTGCCTGGCTTCTCTTTCCTCATCTCTCCAGATAGGGTAGCCTGGCTGGGCCACAGCCTTTTGTTGCAAAAGGCAGAATCTCCTGCCTGAAACACAAAGCTGAGGTTTTGGATACCAGCTCTCATTAAAGAAGCTTTGTAAATAAGGAAGTTTTAAACCTACAGGGGGGCCTGACTTCAGTTTCGTATTAATTTCCTAAAATCTCCTGGCACTTCAAATGAGTTAGGGTGTTCTCCAAATCTAATATTACGCAGCTGCCTAACAGCACTCCATGTAGTACCACCCTGGAAGTAATTTGTTTTGATTGATAGGTGAAGTGGTACCTACACAACCCCCCCAGTCTATCTCAAATACGCATTGGTATAATGTTTTTAGATCATTTGAGGTTGTGGATAGAAACTTATCTAGATGTATACAATATAATTTTTGTTCTCTTGGGATTTCTGGCAATTTGCTGACAGAGATAGAGCACTCAGTGCAGCACAGTGCTTTTTGTTTACTGGACTCTGCAGCTCTGTTACTGTGCTTGCTGAGCATAACAGTAATATGCAGTCCTTGTAGCATCACTCCAGAGAGTGGTAGACATAGGATGGCAGTCAAATGAATACAAACTTGAATTGTTTCTTTGATCTCCCCAGACTTCCTACAGGCTGCTGTTGCAGGTTTTTTCAAGGTCATCAAGTGTTGGTCATAAAGAAAATGCTGGCTTTTGTGCCTGTGGTTGGCTGGCTAGAAAACACACCAGTCAATGAGGTGATGGAAAAAAAACGACTTTGTTTAGATCAGACACTCTTTGGGCACGAGGGAAAATAATTGAGGGCAAATTGTATCTTCTGGGTATAAAAATGGGCAATAGCAACCAACCTAGTGTCCAAATAGTTCTGGAGTCTTAATCACTCTGCTGAAATGAACTATGATTTCAGTAAATCATGATGCAAATGTCCCTTTAGCTTTAAAGCTTAGGTGGCCTTAAGAGAATAAACATGTTTGTCAATACAGTCCAATTATTCTACTCGGATTTATAGCCTTACAGCTTCAGTTGAATTTTACCACTGAAAGAACAGGATGAAATCCAGGGTATTCATGTATTCCCAGATGTTACTGTGAGATAACTCTTATTCCCAGCTGTTATCAATTCTAGTGAAATAGCCTTTTCATTCAACCTAGCCAACAGCCTTTAAGCCAGAGATGAGACTTCAGCTGTTTTATTCTTTCAAAAAGCACAGGGATTGTGTCTAAATGCTAGTTTGAAGGAAGACAGAGTAGTTATCTTAAACCAGCAAGTGATGATGCCACTGAAGTACCTCTCATTCAAGTGAAATGTTGTTTGCCAGTTGTACTGGGATAAAATCCTGGGACTGCTAAACAAGAAGTCTATTACAGAGAACGCATTAATATTCGTAAAGCGCTTTGTGATTCCTGGAGGAAGAATGCATTATAAATACATGTATTATTATTAGCAAAGTTTATTTATGTGCTTTGAGACATCGTCTGTCAGATTCGGATTGCTGCAAGGCTGAGTTCACTGTTCTGCCCAGAGTCATGATGAGTCTGGGCACCGTCATGCTGCGCTTAGCCCAAGTGGGTTGGCACTGCTTGGGATCCCGCTGGCCAACTTCATTTCATCACCAAGTGTACCATCACTGCTGAACTTGCCAAGAACATGCTTGTGCAGTGGAAGTGCCCTGCATAAGGTATGCTGGTGTCCTAAAGTTATGTGACTGCCTAAATATTTCCACCTCTCTTTGTACAGAGAAGCCTAGAAATAACAAGGCTTAAAGGAGATATCTGTGGTTTTCTTCAGGCTTTGGTAGGAGTGGATGCAAGGTTTAAATCCAGAATTGCTAGCTATTTCTGAGGATGCAGTATTCTTTCCCATTTTCTTCTTGTCTCCTTCCCTTCATACAAGGTTTTCAAAATCAGTTGTAGAGCCACTGTCAGGCAGCTTCTAATACTGCACTGCGGATAGAAGTCTCTAGTAAAATTAGTGGTGTTTCTTCCAAATAGATAAAAAAAGAAGGACTTAAATCATTATCTTTGGCTAAAATAAAAGAAATTTCTCTCCTCAGATGCGTTCCTAACAGAAAGGCTGCAGTGTCTTTTCAGTGAGGTTATTGAAATAACCTTTTATATGCAGCACATGAACAAAACCCAAACTTAAGCTGTATTATTCTGATCTTTGGGAAGAAGCATAAGCAAGAATACCAGAAAGCCCAACCAAGGTATTTTAAAATATGCATTTTAAAGTAATTCCTAAGTCACCAAACAGCATCTTTTTCATCAATAAGTACATGCAACCAACTCATTTAATCTGTCTTTAATCGGATTCAATGTGATTTCTTCTTTGTTTTTAACACCAGAACCTTTAGGTAATTTTAAGGTTCTGGGAGGAGGGAGTGATTCCTTTCCTTATCAGCATCAGAAATCATTTTTTCTGACTGCAGAAATTTTCTCTTGGTGCATCTTGAACAGCTTTTTGGCAGCCAAGAATAACCAATCAGCCATCTTTTGTAATGCGTTGTCTCTTTATTTGTATTCAGCCAGTCTGCAATTTGCTGCCTTGAGAGCAGCAAATACTCATCATGTTAATTCATTTCTCTTCTTCTGTGCAGTTTGAGTGACATTAATTCATTCCTTTGCCCATTTCACATCTGATTAAGGACTACTACTTCCAATGTAGAGATGGAGTTGAGGAGCTGGGATTTCCTTCCTTACGAAGAAAAGCTGTGTAATGGGTCAGGATAGTACTTACAAGCAAGCAAAAGGATAGTCTGGGTCTGAGCTAGTGGCAACATTTTGTCTATAAACAGCGATGTTAAAGTTACTTCCTTTGTAAAAAGGACCTGGAATCTATTTTTCAGGTTAATTTCTAAAGCAAATACAAACATGCCAAATGTAGAGCTATAATCCTCAGATCTTTAGGGGAAGAGATCTTCTTGTGATGTCAAAGAAATTTAGAATTGAGGCAAAACGTGTAAAACTGTTTGCACATACCTTGTATGAGGATTTCTAGAGAAGGCTTAATGTTTGCATTTTGTAGCTTATTCCAGGCTGAGATTTCCAAAGGCGATTGCGCTAAGAGTTACGTGCCTACCCAAAAAGTATCCACTGCAGTATAGATGTTCACATATCCTATAGGCAGTGCTCTAGGTCAGGTGTTAATAAAACTTACTGTACTGTCCTGTACATGTACAAAAGTCCTGTACTAGGACTCTTCAATTATTTTGCTGCCCTCCTATGTACTGTTCTCACACTCTCACATCTCGGGCTGTGATTAGCTTTAAACTGATGCTATGGTTTTTTTCCCCTGTTTGTCCCACGAAGAATTTTCCATCTTAAAACCTATATTGCTTTCAGATCCTTTCTCTAATTGTAGGTTTTAATGATGAATTCTGTGTGCCTGAAGGGTAAAAGTAGCAGCTTTATTCCATTGGCATTCTCCTAAATTAAGTCTCACATCTGTAGCAGAAAAGAAACTTTGAGTTTTATTTTCCTACTTCTAGTTCCTGTGCTTGAGACTGGAGATAGTCATATTCTGCCAAGTGATTCATACATTCTGTGTTTTACAGAGATAAGATAAAAATGTAAGAAAATAAGAAAAACTAAGGTAGAAAATACATCTCAATATAGTGTCTTAGCCATTGTTATGGTACCATAATTGCAAGGGAAATCAAGTTAATATTTTAACTTCATAAAATGAATGCGGCTTTTAAAAGTGCAGAAGATGAAAACAAGTTCAGCCTGCCCTGAAGACCCCATGAAAAGAGCTGGAAGGCTTCTGCAGTCCTGCATCAGATCTCAGCCACAGCCACACACGCTGGCACGAGGCGCTCACCCTTGACGAGATCACCAAGCAAGGCCAGCCAGGATGGAGCAGCTCTCCAGAAAAACTCTGACTGCTGACTGTACTGTGCACGACAGCACCTGGGGCAGGAGATGGTACCATCTCTTTTCTCCTATTGTGGTTGTTTCTTTTTGTCTCACTGGAGCTGCACAGTGTGCTAATTCACACATGGACCTATCTCCATGGCAATGATTTGAAGTCATACCCCAGTTGAATGCCAGATCAACTGGAGAACAACAGTGTATGATAAAAGTGTTTTCTCTGGGAGCTGGAAGAAGGGCTTAGTACCTCATACCTTTCCATCACTTGCTTAAAGCTGTTGTAGTTTTCCTTTGACAGCCGGTCATACCTGTATCAAACATGTTTCACGGCTCTCAGTTTCTAACTCATCAGGGCAGTGGATACTCTCTTTGAAATTAGCTCTTCAGCTTATGACTCTGAGTAAAAATCTTTGACCTAATGCACAGAGGCTTCATTACTTGAGAATCTTGACCATAGACCTTCATCTGTACCTTTGTTGCCATCCTAAGGTTATGCTGTTATCTAGCCAACAGCTGGGGCTAACGCTATATTCTGAATTATTATAATGCCATGTTTACAGAATAATGATGTTAAAAAAGCGAGGGCTGTTCTGTTAAAATTCTGATAGCATATTGAGTCTTGAAAGACATAGCTAGTAATGCACAGTGTTGAAATATATGTACATTACTGTCTATTTTTCGATTCTAAAACATGAGAGTAATGCCAGGCAGTTTATCAGCAGCAGTTATCAGCTGTCACCATTTGTTTGACAAATTACTAATTGCTCTATTTCAAGCAAATGTTTTCAAAGTAGACAACACAAATAACTGACTTTTGCTGTTTATTTGGAGGCTCTTTGTTTCATCACAAGTAATTCCAAGAACACACAATACTGGCCAGTTAAGGGAGCAAGACAGCTTTATTTTGTGTAAAAGCTTTCAAGCAAACTGTATCCCCAGATGCCTCATGGTTTTGCATATGGTTTTGTTTAAAAAAAAAAAAAAAAAAAAAAAGAGGTGAACCCAATCTGAAAGATCTGGGTTTTGCTCTGTGTGTCTGTAATTTTGAAGAGGCTGGTTCATGACAGCAGTTTAGGAGCACATTTGGGTATGAGGGACAAACCAGCCCTACGTGCAATGGTATCACTTTCTCAGTGGTAAAGAAAGGAATTTAGTTTCGAGCAAGGGGAGACAAGATATGCTTTCAGATTTTTAAAAGCAAGTGATTTGCTGAAACATAAGAAGACGACTGTTCCAGATGGCAGGATTTGCAGAGAGAAAGGCTACTGTATTTAACAGCAACAAGATTAACTGAATGGGCCAACAAGACCCAAATGTTAAATCAAAGCAGAGAGCAGAGAGACTGGAGATGCCGAATGTACAAATTGTCATGAGCTACAGCTTGAAATCAGTGTGTGACTCGGAAGTTGAGAGTTGTGCAACATGGTTGTGCTTCTGTGCAAAAGGAAGAATGAAAGGAATGGCTATTTATGCATGCAGCAAGCTGAAATCTAAAAGGGGAGCTGTAATCAAGAGAGGAAAGGAAGGTCTTGGTAAAGGTGAAGTCCAAGACCTGAGAAGGTGCTGATGCATCTAGAGTTGCAAGCATAAAAGAGAAGGAAAAAATAGTGGCCTTTTGTGTTGTCAGGACCTCTAGGAGTTTTTCAGTTTACCCTTCAAGTAATCTGTATCTCTTTGTCTTCAAAAGTCGTAAGGGAGGCTAAAGGTAATCACACACATCATTTGAAAGTTTGTGATGTTTTCCAGCGGAGCTGCCCTGCTGACCGGTGCAGCCACTGAATGGAGCAGTGGTCTCAGCCCTTTCCCTCCCCGTTGAGATGGCTGTTTGCTCATCTTAGTCAGAAGACCTGGAGTTTTGAAAGAAATAGGTATGTGTGAAGCAACCCAATGCCTTACCAATCTAATGGAAGTTGTCATCTAACATCTGTGGGTCTTTCAAAATGTTTGCGTAGGAGTGTAAGAGCCAAGGCAACGGCTGCATTTCCCGTAGTTGTGTTAGACTAGATGAGGGAAATGAAGATGGGTGAACTCCCCCATCCATCCTCCTACATTTGTGCGTGCACATAAGCAGAAGCACAGAAACAAAGTTATATATGAGAAAGGGTTAAACATTTGAAATGGAAAGTTACGATGTTAATACCATCAAATATAAAATGCACGGATGAAAATGTGCTGTGACAGTATTTGCACTATCCCTGATGTTTCCTTCTGTGCATTTATTTTGGTGTCTGGATCTATCTGAATTGCTTCTGCCCTCAAAACTGTCTCATCTTGTATGTCTGAACTGTGCGTTTGTGTCTAGCCTAGATCAAAGCATGAAGTCATAATTAGTATATTTGGCTTATTAGTGAGCCATTGATCTGGCCTATAAGTGGCAGCACAGGTCTGTAAATTACCATTACACTACTAACAGGAATAATTCCAGGCAGTAAGGCTGGTAATAAACTGCATTTTTATGTTGTTGAGTAACAGCAGTGTCTTAGCACTCATTTATTGAGGAAAAATTACTAAGTATGATTCCTGCCAAAGGCACAATATGCAGTTCACCATTGACATGTAAGTAGTACGTCAATTTATAATATTGTAGGGAAAAAGGTAGTTTAAAGGATATGAGTAATCTAACAAGAGATTAAAACAATTAAAAATAAAACCAGAGCATAACAACAATAAACAGTCTGAAACGTACAACCTTTGCACTGATGCGGAGAGGGCACTCCTTCCTTCTTCACACCCACTCTGCCTAGATGTAAGCTCTGCGTGTTTCAGTTCTTTACCGTTGCAAAGTATATAATGATTTCTAAAAGACACAACAAAGAAAGCTAAAAGCTCGGGGAGTTCACAGAGATGGAAGGAATTTTCATGACAGGAGCTGTGAAGAATCCTGATTGATTTTACACCCCCCGCCCTCCCAGGAGCGCTCACCATGGTACAGAGTAATGGCTGACAAGAGCTGATCGTAAGTGTAAAAAAAAAAAAAGGCTTTTATACATGCTTTTATGATATGCAGAACAAAAAAGCTTGTGATATTCATGCGTTTTGCCAAAACATGGTCAAATTTAAAAAGGAAATGTTTTAACTTGTTACAAAGTTAATGGCCTGTCTACAAAAATAAGGGCTGGGAAGCTGTTGATTATGGCCAAGTTTTGTACCTCTGAAACTGTAGACTTCATTATGAGTTTGCTCATAACTACAGTGTCAATAGTGAGAAGCAAGATAATGAATGCATTTTATGTAAGATGTTATTAATGAAACGTTACTCTGTGCTTTTTTATTTTTTTAAAAACTGTGCTGTAAGGAGTCAGTTCTTGCCCTCCCAGCCCCCTCTTTAGCTATTACTGGGACAAATGGCTGGTGCTACTGGTGGAGCAAGCAACTCCGACAACACGTTTATGCCTTCTTTTCTCTTGTGGAAAAGCCTTGGGTTATCCCCACCATGACCTGCTGAAGTCGTAAGTGCTGTAGATGCCAACACGTGCTCTCTTGGGGGAAGAAGTTGTTGCTGGCTTGAACCAGGACTTTGTCTCTGGTAAATTCCCCAGTATCCGTGGCACAGGTGCTGACAGAGGGAGCAATCTACAGGCTCATTTGTTTCCCTTTGTCCTTCCATTGAAACAAATGCTTGCTCCTAACTTTATCCAGGAAGAGGGGGAACAGATGCCATTCGGGACACATTTTGCTCCTGAACAAGTATGTGCAGGAAGACCAGAAACCTGATTAACTAATGCCCTGTGTCTTGTGGTTGAGTGATAGTGATGCCTAGCATGGAGATAGTATTTCAGCAGACCACATGATTGGTGCCAGTCTGATGTTTGAGAGGATATGCTGGTGCTCAGTAATAGTCAAGGATAATATTCACTGCTGTAAAAGGCCTTTTTCTGAACTGTTGGATCTTTTGAATGCTGATATGTTCAGTGATGCACCCCAGCTTAATTCCAAGTGGTTTTTAGACATGTTTCTATGAAATTACATTAAAAGAACAGTACCAGGTAAAGTAATTCTGGATTACAAGTAGGGTAACTTTTGCCTAAACTGTGGAGTATGAAATTAGCAACTGTAACTAATCAAGTGTTTGGGGTAAAGTTTTCCTTTATGGGCTCTCTGGAAAGGGGAACAGGGCAGGAATGTTAAGCCCGCTGTTGTGGAGATGATTGAAGTTGTTGTCCTCAATACAAATGTTAAGCCGTGTTGTGTGATGTATTCACTCGTCTTGGCACAGGGTCTGTGCTCCAGTATTTTGTGGGGGAAAAAAGAAAACCATCAATGAGCTACGGTCACGATAACATTGCAACTTAGAACTACTGTGTGGAGTTAAGCATGTGTTTGGTGACTGAACATATAGGTACTCCTGATCCACCAGCTTCCCAGAAAGAAGGTGGATTTCACAGCCAGCACAGGCCCACCTTTCACTGGGAAAAGCTTGCCTCAAATTTCATGTTAACTGCCTCCTTCCTGCACTGTTTGCCAGCTTACACTACTGGTTTTACAATGTGCTAAGTAAAATTTAGCCTTTGAAATGCTGAAAAACTTTTTGTTTTGTTTTAGCTGAGCTAAAAATGGGGAGGTGTTGTGGATGACCTATTTCTGGTTGGAGTGCAGGACCATTTCAGCCACGTGTACGTCAGCAGAGCCTGACTTCATTTTAACCTGGCAGAGCTGCTTAATAGTGAAACTACACTGTGGAGAGCAGCTAACAGGTAAATAAATGAAGAGGAATCCAGCTATCGTGAAGCAAATCTATGCAAATGCTTTCTGATACATGTTTCATACAAGAAATGGTGTTTCTCAGACTTTTGCTAAAAACTTTTTCCCCATGAGGACAGTCAGGAAGGGAACAGGTTGCCCAGAGAGATTGTGCCATATCCATCCTTGGAGGCTTTTGAGACCCGATGGGACAAAGCCCTAAGTAACCTGGTCTCACCTCACAGCTAAGCCTGGCTTGAGGAGAAGATTGTACTAGAGACTTCCTGAGGTCCCTTCCAACCTGAATTTTCCTGTAATTCTATGAAGTTCTTCAAAGTAAATTAAAACAATGTAAGAATGCTGTTTAGGAAGAGATGTGTGTAATGTTCATCAACTGCAAAATTTCTCTGTAACTCACACAACAACTCAAAACTGCAACTTCAGTAAAACTGTGTATCAGTTGCATTCTACATCAGCTTAGCAAAGCAAGCTTAGGGACTTTCGAATCCTTCCATTTCAGTTGCAATGTTTCAAAATTTTTTGCCGTCACATACACAGGAACACTTGCAGAAGTGATTTCCAGTTATATTAACAGCAACTCTCTTTATATCATCCCTATGGAAATCAGTGCGTTGATCCAAGGAACAGCATGGTATCGGTGGAGAAGAGCTGAGGACCGGCTTTTAACACTGGAAGTAGTTTACGTATTCATGACTTTCCTGATTTGGAAAGTCCTGTCCAGTTGGCAGGACATAGATTTGGTCTGTGATGACTTCCGAAAGTCAGGCAGGGGAAGTTGCTATAAAATGGATTTTAACAGTAGCTGGAGTTAACCCTTTAGTGAGGATTTTCAGGAAGGCATTTGGAGTGGAGGTGGGTTGCCGATTTTTGTGTTTAAAGCAGAGGAAGGGGAAAAAACATGTCCTTGTCACCTGCAAACCCCATTGATTAAGCAGCCAGTTGGAGCAGATTTTGGAGCTTACAGACCCCACCATTAGGAAGATTTCCTAAATTGTTGTAGTTCTTTCCTTGCTTCAATTCTATTTCCATATTTTCAGTTCTGCATTTAGGAACCATTTGTTTTCATCCTAAGGGATGGTCTATTATGTGACCCTTGTTTTCAGGGACATGTTGGGTCAAACTGCCCTTGTTAATTTTTAATCTGCCCTTGCCAGGTGATTCCTCTCATGCCTTTAAATAATTTTTGTTCCTCCAGAAGTTGCCCCAAAGCTGAAAGCTTGTACACAAAGCACCTTCCTTAATATAAGCAAATGGGATAAAAGTGAACAAGGCGGCTTAGAAATCCACAACGTATACAGGTCGTTGGTGATGGAAACAGACTGACACTTCTCTTTACACAAAATTGAAGTTGCATAGGTGCATAAACTGCTTGTGTTTTGTATTTGTTGAATAAAATTAGTGACATGATAACATTAGTGAGATGATCATGATGGAAGTAGTATGTGATTATGTTCTTTTCCATTAGCAAATTTGTTCAGGAGCAAACTGGCCTTTTGAAAAGCAATTAGTAAACCTAAATGTCCTTTGAGAGATAAAAGAAGAGCCACTGTGCCTTGCTTTGAGATAGCAGCAAAAGTTCACTGCAAGTCTGCTAACAGTTCGTATCGTAGTGAAGGGACATAAGAAGATAATCTTTCATAACGCAGATCTCAGAATGAGGCCAGCATTACCTACCATGTCCTGCATATGCTGCCGGATGTTTTCCATGAATAAGATGTTAATGAAGTCGTTGCCATCCATTTTGGCTTGACTTGGAAACGAAGCCTTACTGCTTTCTGTAATGTCTCACAAAGCATTCCTCCTCCTTTCTACAGGCAGATCAGCACAGATTTCTGTTTCCTCATAATGATCCTTTTGCGAAGCCATGTGAGTCCTTAAGGAGCTCTCATTTCATATACAGTTCATTTAAGTGCATATCAGCAAAATGTTTCTCAGAAGAAGCGCTAAGTCACAGTCTGAGAAACAGACACTCCTGGGGCTGTTGCGGATCCTGCTCGGGATCTCTGCCTTCAGCTTTCTCTTTTATCAGTGTAAGGTGTAGGCCATGACATAAGTGAAACTGTACAAATAGTTGGGGAAACCCACTTGCCAGTCAACAGAATTGGATGATAAACATCCAGAGACTTCCGTCATAAAATATTTTAAAACGGTATTCCAACCTCACTGAGATCAAAACATTTGTGTGTGTCTGTATTTATGTATCTATACATATATATGAATACACATACAAGTGCATACATATACGCATACATATATATGCTCATTTGAAGATCCATAAAGTAAGAGAGGAAGTTTACACTGTCAGTTAGAAATTTTTTTTATGATAGTCTCAGCAGCTGTTGTGTGGTGCTGTACAGTAGAAGAAATCTGCCTAAAGAGGCAGGTCTGCTTTTTATTTCCTAGAGCAGGCTTTTAACCAAACATGCAGTGAAACCTCCAGCCCTATTTGTTTTGAGCTGCTTCTGCCATTTGGGGGAGTTCAGCTCCTTCCTCCAAAGCACCTGGTGATGATCGCAGCCAAAAAACTTTAACAGGCAAGAAAAAGTGCTGGTGTGACCCAGTATTTGATTGCTGTGTGCCTTGCCTTGGGATCAGAGCTGTGTTTGGGCAGATGATGATGCCTGGCAGCAATTCTGGTGCACGGGGCGTGTATTTGCACCTTGCCCTGTGTTGGACATGAGATGGGAACACAGTTCACACTGCTTCCCACAGCTTGGGAAGATATCCCAGGTTCCCTGTGCATCCCATGGAGACCTTCCCTGGCCCATGTGCAATGCTCCAGCTCATTTGTGGCTCCTCAAGGGGCAGTGATAATTTGAGAAGCTTCACTGGAAACATGGGCATTTCTAGCTCTAGGAGAATGAAGGTTAACAAGAGAAGGGAGTGGGGGACACCTTCTCCCCCCATCACTCCCATCATCTTCTGTGCCTCAACTTGGGTATAATACTAACAGGTATTTCTGAAGCCGTTAAACAGCTCTAGAATAGTGAGCATTAGCAGGGAGCCCAGGCAGTAGCAGGATTGGAGTGGGAAGGATCAGTTCTGTGGATGTATTAATTTGAAAACATGCTCTATTATTTCCTTTACTAGCTGTTGTGATAGAAGGCAATTTCCATTTGTATGTCCATGGAATATAAAATGAGTCATGTATTTGTTTGGAGGGGAAAAAAAAGGCATAGCAATATTGTATAATGTGGAACTAAAATTAGATATATTGACAGTGTATTGAAATATACAGAATATTTTGCTTAAATTAAAGCCACAAAATGATACTATGTTAATATCGATAGACTAAAACGAAATGGGAATTTTGTGCCTACTTTCTATTTTGTCTTGGTTCATTGTCTTGTACACCAAGGATTTTGCCAGTTTGTCTGTGTCACTCCTAACAAAGATGTCCTGAGCATGACTCTGTAATCTTTGCTAACTACCGAACATCCCCAAAGGGCATCCCACCTTTCAGCGTGAGATCAGCCCTGTATTTTTTCAGCCTGCATTTGTCTCCTCATGGGAGCATTGTATATAAAACCCAGTAAGAGGTCAAGGTTTGCAGCTAGGATCCTCACCATATTAAGTTAGAAATTCCGCCCCTGATTTTTTTTCCCTCCCTTTTTTGAGCTTATTGGGCAGCTGCTTGAGTGTCCTCAGTTTCTTTTGTTCCCTGGCTCTGTTTCTGCACCCTTAAAACAACTCTGTGTGCAGATGAGGAGGACCAGATTCAGCAAGCTGTGGTGCTTCCAAGTGTCAGTCTGTATATCATCTTGGGGAAAGCAGACGGTCATCTGAGTATCAGTTGCTTTCTGCAACACCCTGGGATGTTTGTAGTGGGCTAGAGGCCACAAGTCAAATCTGTGTTTATTTTTATATGGAAGAAAAGCAAGGCAGTCCTGAAAGCATAGGGGAGCAGAGATTGAGGCTATTCTGATTTTGTTGAGAAGTACTGCAGTATCTTCATTTCAGAAAAACATACGTAGAAACAAGTGACTAAGAGTGAATGATTTGTACTTCTGCGGCATCCTTAATCTTCCTTCGGTGACGTTAATTTTGTGGTTGTTTATCCCTTTAACTCAAAAGTATCTTGCAGGTATTAACAAATATTTTATTGTCTGTAGTTTTGTAAATGGGACTTAGACTGAGGGGGTTTTTTATGCGCTATGGGAAATATATGTACAAAAGTGTGAGTAGTTCAGCACTGGAACAGGCACCCGGCGAGCTTCTGTGGGCTCTGTCCTTGGACATTTCCAAACCTGATCTGCCTTTGAGGTTAGCCCTGCTCTGAGAGCAGAGCTGGACCACAAGTCACTCCCCAGCCTGAATTACTCTCTGCTCCTATGTAAAAACAGGATCTCCTGGAGCTGTTCTAAGCAAGTAGAAACCACGGCAGCTGTCTACAGCCCCATCTGGGGGGGATTCAGTGTCCTGGTAGGCTAAATTAAATATAGTGGTAGTCATTCAGTGTGCAGAAGTGGGAAGGGAGGAGCCTAGGGACAGCCTCTACCAGGACCTCCCATGAGCCACATTGGCACCTCTTCTGTTTTCCATGCCTACAGCACTACTCGTCATGTTTCTTCGAAATGTTTTTCATACTCCAGGGACAAACTCTGTCACCCTTAAATCCAGTAGTAAATCTTCCAGTAACTGTAGCTACACTTTCATTTCAGGTCACTGTCACAATCCACTCATTCCCACAGATAGGATAGGTTAGGATAGGATAGGATAGACTATTTCAGTTGGAAGGGACCTACAACGATCATCTAGTCCAACTGCCTGACCACTTCAGGGCTGATCAAAAGTTAAAGCATGTTATTAAGGGCATTGTCCAAATGCCTCTTAAACACTGTCAGGCTTGGGGCATCGACCACCTCTCTAGGAAGCCTGTTCCAGCGTTTGACCACCCTCTCGGTAAAGAAATGCTTCCTAATGTCCAGTCTAAACCTCCCCTGGCACCTCACACAGGTATCATCTCCTGGGTTAAATTCACATGGTTCTGTTTTTCGTGAAATTCATGTTTTTAAGTGCACCACTAAACTCTTTAGGCTCATTCCTTACAGGATGGTTATGCTCTTATGTACTTGCACTAAACTAGTGATTATTTTTAGTTAACTTTAAATGGTTCAATCTTAATATTCCCAGATAATAATGGAAATAGGCAAACACGGTGCATAATAAATGCTCCTTGAAATATAAAATGTTGGTTCAAATATATTTGCTGTTTTGCTGTACAAAGTCAAACTAAGGTGGAGCATGGGACTTTGCAAACTGCTGTCTCAGGATAAATAAAAAAAATGAAATTTAAGAGCCTAAATTTTGACATCATTGTTTTACAAATCAGTGCAGGTAGCCTGTCCTTGCACAGGAACGTTTATCCGAGGGTTCTAAAATTAACTCTTGTTGAAGGAACAGAACCTTCTGAAAATCGAATAAAATTTGAAGAGCCTTTGAGTGATAGATAGCTGCTGAAAGAAATATGAGAAATATAAAACCATGCAAGACTCTAGTGAGAATTTGTAGCTTTCAGTTGCAGTCCAGAAACATCCCAGATCCTGTGGGTATTTTGGATATATAAATCATTAACATTCAGTCTTAGACTATTAGAGTCATTTTACATGTCATGGTTAAAGTCATTTTGTGTGTAATTATATAAACTCTTTTGAGTTGGCCTGTTGTATTCTTTTAATGCCAGGGGTTAAAGTGTTCTCAGCACAGTAATACATAGATTTTATTTTAGATTTCCTAGCAATTTAGTAAAATATGAAACGTAATTATGCATGTAATTATATAAACTCTTTTGAGTTGGCCTGTTGTATTCTTTTAATGCCAGGGGTTAAACTGTGTTCTCAGCACAGTAATACATAGATTTTATTTTAGATTTCCTAGCAATTTAGTAAAATATGAAAACGTAATTAAGTGAACTAATTTATAACAATTTTAAACATCCCAGAAAGGAGATCCTATTATTTGTTATATCTCTGCTAATGCCTGCTAGTGTTGTATGAGACAGGTTTTGAACCACCGTTCATAAGTTTCAAACACATGGAAGTCTAAAATGCTACAAAAATTAGAAGTTAGAGGTGAAGAAAAATGATAAACCAGGAACAAATACTCTTTCATTTAGTTTGAAATTGTATCTATCCATTTCATTGAATTAACCATGTTTGGGGCGAATACTTTTTATTTTGACTGGCAATTTTTGAAGAAAACTGTTTCATGAAATGTTAAGTTTGACTCTTATAGTGCAACTTCGCGTTCCCAGTTTGTGATAATAGCCTGTTGTATAAATTTGGGTGCCCAGGTTCCTGTGAATTTTGAATCTGTGATCTTTTAAGCAAGCATTACTATAATTGCCATATTAATAAAAATGGTTGTATTTAAATATTTATTTTGAAATTTGTATTTTTTTGGAGAGGAAGACTTGCTGAAGCAATGTCACGGGAGAATGAAACCACAAAGACCCAGAACAGCGACTGAAGACGGCTGTTTTTGTTTTGCTCTTTTATTCTGTAACCTTGCTCTGCAAACTCCTGATACCCTGTTTCTGCAGAGCTTGGCAGAGGGAGTAAATCTGCTGTCAGAAAGTGTTACGTGAAGCTGCCAAGCAGGCAGAGCAGTCCCTGCTTCCTGTAATCTCTGCCTGCAGACAGCTACCACTGCTGGTCTTTGCCTGGGTAATGTATTTCACCCGATGGAGAACCTCCTGATACTGGTTGCTGTTGCAAATTACTCCCTCTTCACTGACAAGCTAGCGACCACAAGGTGGTCTTGGGAAATTAGGACTAGTTTTGGCAGATGGCACTATGGTTTTTCTTTAACCTTCCACCAGGTTAAAGGACCGGGGAAAAAATGAACAGCAAAGTTTACTTGTACCATCACTGACATTACATTCTGTTGCTAGAATATTCCCCTGATTTTTTCCAAGATGTTGGCTTTCAGATGTCTTCTTTTGAACAGGTGGGATCTAATTTTACTCTTGTGGAGCTTTATATAATTCCTGTGTCATTGATGAGATGGAGCTGTTAAGACTGAGAATGAGGTGAATGCTGTGTAAGTAGTAGGAAAACATCACCTTACTATGATAAGGAAAAAGGAAAAGGGGCAACAGTTATCGTTACTTGGATTAAATAACTGTCATGTAAAATAGTCTTGCCTATCAAGATTCTTAAGACACTTGTGGTTAGATTTTGCTGTAGTATTTGAAATGATGATCGTTCTTTAAAGAGGATGACTAAGAAATAGGTCTGTGAGACAAACCCCACAAAACCTGCTTAGATGGTAATTGTCCGATGATGCTAAGTTTTGCATTCCCCTCACTGCCTTTCCCTCAGTGTGGCACTAATGGGGTTTCCAAACTCTTGCACCTGGTCACTTGTATTTTCCAAACACATTTTTTGGACTCCTAGGAGTCTGCTTAACTGGGTTGAAATTGGCCAATTGATTGAAGAGTAAGAGGACTGGAAGACAGACAGACAGACACAGACCGACGCATAGACCATACTACCACATGAGCATTGCTTCCTCAGGAAAAATTAAGTCTGAAAACAAGTCTCTTGAGAGAGTTAGTTATCTGCATAACTATGCAGATTACATACCTCCGTGATCATTTTAACACATTCGGTAAGATACGAAAAAAGCTGATGTCCTCTCCTGACTCACTAGAAGCGCAGCCAGTGGGGGAATCTCCTTTTTGAATGGGAGACTTCCAATGATGAGAGTGACAAAAATGAAACTCGAAAAAATCTTGGTGTTGAGGGGAAAAAAAAATCAATTTTGAGTAGTGCAAGGTCTGAGGAATCTAATGGGGAAATAAATTCACTGTTTTGCTGACAATATCACCATAGTGATACCAGCTTTCTCTAAGCTGTCCTTCTTTGTTACTTGACTGTGACCACTTCAAGGGGTGGCAGAGGAGATGTGAGTATGTTTAGACCACTCCATATTTGACCACCCTGCAGAGGCTGACAGTCGGAGTACCAAACATGGAGATAGATTCAGAAATATATCACTGTTCTTGAACTTCAAAGTGCTACTAAAAATAACTCGCATCCACAAGAAAAAGCCTGATGTCTTGCATCTGGCACTTGCAGATGCACCTCTGGGAATATGGGCTAGCAGCTGAAACCAGATGCCTGGCACTGAGTGGGAGCTTCTCCCAATCATGCAGGTAGTAAATGCACTTTTTTTTTTTTTTTGAGGTTTCTTATGTTTAAATTTTATACATCTCTGTAATCTTTTCTATTCTAAAAGATCATCAGCAAGGTCCATCAGCAAGGCTTGTCAGCACTTTACTGTAGAGATGGAAGATGGAAAACAAAGTGGATTGTTATCATTTGAAAGCCTCATGGCGTCACGCAAGGCAAGATACCAAGTTTGGACATAGTTTTGTGGTGTGTGATCCCATTCCAAGACTGAAATCAAACTCAATTATTTAAAGTCACATTTATGTGGACAACTGTAAAGACAGCTGAGAGTACCAACTCATTTCATGTGAGGTACCGAATAGGCAGGTTTTGCTTTTTAATGGACATACACTCTATGTACATCACAGCAAATTATCACCGTATAAAAGTACTGTATGCCCATGTGTGCACACCCTTGATGATCAAATTGGTATGTAGGAAGTAATGCCCTTAAATCTCTCTAGAGGGTGGACCTCTAAACCATTTTCATAATAGCATTTTAACAATCCATTAAGAGCCTCCAATCTTTTTAGCAATGAAATCCATCACTTGCTCAGCATGTGTCCTTTAATGCAGCAGTCTTGCTTAAAATCGCTACTTATCCAATTATTATTTTTTTCACTTGGTTTACAGCCAGTATCAAAAAGTATAATGTCCACTTGCCAAGTAAATAGAAAAATCCATCTGCCACTGTTTCCATTTGCCAAGTCTAGGGTATTATCATCGCATTTGGGCTTTTTATTTGCCTGGTAATAGCAATGTTTCAGTTTGCACTCAGGTTTAAATACAGATGTAAATTCATGCATTTGCCAGTGTTACTCAGTGAATTCTGTCATGGTGTCTGTTTGTTTAGCCTACCCAGCTACCTGGCAGTTAGCAAGCAGCAAAGCTTTTCTTCTTAATGGTACTGACAGTTGCTGGAAGAGCTGATCACCCCTTTTCCAAGAAAGGAGTGGCCATATTTTGCCTTATATCCGATGCTCCCTAATCCGAACCATAACAATAAGACATGTCCGATGTTGCTCCATATACTAGTTCTTGATTCTGAGATGGAAATTAAGATGGAGGTGATGCATTTTCACATTTCTCTGAGGAGTCCTTCTCCTGCATGAAGGGGGAAAGAGTGAGCTCCCTTCCAGCGATGTGGGTTTGGAGGTGAGCAGTTGTTACTGATCCATGCATGTACTGGTTGTTTTAAAAGCATCTGGAAAGATGGTGTAGCTCAGATTAAAGTTCTTGTTAATAACAGGTAAATCCCACAGTTATTGCAGTGTTTAGACAAAACACCAGATAAATGATGGGGAGTAGACAGGGAATAGTAGGGCTTCAAAAGTAAGATCATTGATTCCTCCAGGTTTCATTAAATACTTACCTATAAAATTGGGTACATTTACATGCATCTCTTTGCCACGTTCTAATGCAGAAATACTGGTGAGATGTCATCCAGCAGTGTGGTCCCCCGTCACTGCTCTTACTGGGTGACAGTTTGGGTGTCTCTCCATCCCTTTTATGTGTCATGGCTGCGGGCTCGTGGGAAAGGCTGCCATGGCAAAGCCAAGAGGTATTTCTCCCAGCCTTCCATCATTTGTTCACTGCTTTCCGCCATCCCAGGCATATGTCTTCACTGTGCCTCAGGGAAACACTGTGGTAGTTTGTCCCTTCTAGCCTGATTCAGCAAAATACCCTTTATCTCAGGTGGTCACTTACTAGCAGGGGCTGCTAAGATGCAGGGAGCAACCAACTGGCGATAGTAAGTGCAGCAGGAGAGTAATGAGCAGTCACAGAAAACAAGGTTGTGCTAATAATTTTGTTTAAACAGAAGATGGAAGTATTTGGCTTGGAACTCATTTTAGCTGAGAGCCAGCACAATTCAGTAATAGCAAGGAAAAAGGAAAGGACAGGGGGGCAAGCCCTAGATTATGATAGTTCTCAGTGTGGGACTAGGGTAGGTCTTAGAGCCTGTATATTTTCCTTAATCAACATCTTGCATAAGTGCCTTCAGGTCTGCTCCTTCCATGTGTTTAATTCAACATTAAAAAATGACACAGCATGATTTTATCTTTTTTTTCCCCCCTCAATATTTTCTTATTTCAGTGTGCCCACCCATAACATAATGTTTTTACCTATCAGATTCTCATATTCAGCCTGGGATCTGGAAATGAAATGGAGTTGCCTTTTTTTTTTTTTTTTAAGTGTGTATTTTGTCAGTAATAAAATTAACTCCATAATATTTTGTGCCTTAGTTACAAAAGATACAGTACTCTGATTTTCACGGCCATTGGCCATCAGCATTGCTTGTATGCAGGTCTAGGAGCTCTCACTTATTTCAGGTACCATGTGTTTCTTCATATGTCTAAAATGAAGCTAGAGAGACCTGGTTCTGTTCTTTATGCAAAATGCTAAGTATCATGGGACTCACTGTATGTTCAGAATTTGGAAACAGGCTATTCGCTCCGCCAAGTTGCATATGATCAGAGCTATATACTATAAGCCAACACCTGAACCCTTGGGATTCCTTGGGGTGATAGAAGTAAAAGCTGTCACTTAAGTAATAGCTATTGCTTGTGGAAATACAGTGGAGGAGAAATATGAGGAGTGAAAATACAGTATTTTGGTCATTGCTCCACAAGAAGACACAGCAGAAGATGAAATAACTGGAAATGTATCAAGAAAGAAGGAAAATTACATGTGGTTTTGTGTGTATGTGTATATATACACATCTACAAACGAGTCTTGGTTGGACAACTGAGCCTCAGCAACAGAAGGTAGAAGCTCTGTGTTTTATGGGAAATTCTCATTCAATGCTTCCTAACACCAGAACATGAAACGTACAGACTTTGTCACAGTTAACTCTTGCACGTCAGTTGAGTGCTGTTAATGTTAGAAATGTCTAAGCTATTGCTGTCTATTACTGTCACTGGTCTGTGCTCCCTTCTCTTCTGTCCTTAGTGGCACTCATACCGGTTCCTTGGTCTAAGTCAAATAACGTAACGCAACAAGATAGCAACAGAACTTATGGGCCTGTTTTAGTGACTGTGTTCAAAAGGTGGGACAGCTGCTCAAAGTCAATGCAATTACAGTGCTGAAAACTGATGCAGTGGAAAGATGAATTAGGCCCCATGAAGTTATTTTTCATCCTTTTGTCAAAAAATTTCCATGGTTGGAAGCAGCAACAAAAAAGGGATAGCGTGTTTTAGGAGTCAGAGAAGGAAGGTGAATGCGCTGAGAGGATCATTTGACATCAGTTCTGGGCAGTAGTCCATGCGCTTTGATTCACAAGTATGCATCAGGCAGAAGCAATCAGTCTGCTGGAAGATGTGCTACGCTTTTTTGTTCTGTTTGTGTTTTTTGTGGGTTTTTTTATGTGTGAATGTCAAAAATGGGTGCAATGAATGTGAAATTAATGGAGTAGCTTACTTAACTAGTTGCCTCTTTCTTTGTGCTCTTAGACTAGCCCATCTCTGGTTTTTTCCTGGTGTGACTTAAAAAATTTTAGTTCCACTGATATTTTCGAATAATTTTCTGTGTGTTTTTCTGTAAGGTGAAATAATCCTTTTTCTTGACGTAGATCCAAGCTTGGTGGAGGGTGAAGCAGAAATAGCTGTATAAGCATAGGTGGGTCTTAAATTAATGAACATCTGAAGAGATGGAAACGTCAAAGATAACCAACACACTTCACAGGCATGAGTTCAGTTGGTGGGGAGGATGCTGCAATAGCCATCGGTGCGTAAGCTGCAGACAGAGCCCTGCTGAGGAAGGTAGGCATTTGCTTTGAATACTGCGAAGCTGTCCGCTGGCTAAGCGTTCAGATCCCTTATTTTGTGTAGGAGTGTTGGGTTGTTCGGTGAAACATCGTACAGCGCAGGCCACTGGAAATGGGGGTAGAGAGCTGCTTGTGATGGCATTCATTCCTCTTGCTAATTGAAAAGGAAATTACAAACTCCAGTGCTTCACTGTTCATTACTACCATCTGCTAACAGAGTGGCTGTTTATCTGTGTATTCTGGGCTCTCTCTCATTCTCTCTTTAAAATGATATTGCTTTTGTTCTCACATTCTCCATTTGGCTAGAATAAAAACTACTCAGCAGTATGTCAGACCGTTCCAGGTCTTTCCCAGATCACTTTTACGGTGATAGGTTAATGTGAAAAGAAATACTGGTGTGCCATGGGAGCATTTATTAATACATGCCGTAAGCCACTCTAATCAGACATGCTGTGATTTTTTGTACTGTACATGGTGCTGCAGGACATGAAGAGAAAAGCAAAGGTTCTGTATACAGTCACACAATGGTTCAGAGTCCCAGAAATTAAAAATGAGACAAATCCACTAAGCCATCTTACCAAGTCCCCTCAAGCCCGTCCGTTTTGTTCCCTGCTATCTTGTTTCCCTGTATTTTCTGTAGTCTCATCCTAAATGCATCACATGATGGGCTTCTGCTGTTCCCCTTGGGAGGCTGTGGCAGAGCCCAGGGGGTCTTGCCATTAGAGCACTTTGGATGATAGCTTTTGAGAACTGTGCAGAATCTCCCTAGTTACTGTGCTGCATCCCTGGGGTGAGCGCTGCCCACTCATTTCCAGTTGTGATTGCAGGACTTGCTGATCTACTGTACCAGATTAGACTCCCTTGTTTAAAATATACTAGGGAGAAATCAGCTCAAAATATGGATGTTATACATTCAGTGTGTTTTGTTTTTTAAAGTTGATGTTCCAGTATACTGTAATTGGCACCTTTAAAATTTCCTTGTACAGTTAGTGTTCTGTTGCACTTGCCATTGTCACTCAAAACAGTCAGAATCTTAATTTCATCCTTTTCGTCGGTATGTATAAAGAACAGGGGGCTTTGAAGACCCCTGCCAGAGTAACTCTTTGTACAGATGTAACTGCGTTGTTCAAACATGCATCTGTTCTGCAGGCACACGCTTAAGACCAGATATTGAAAAGCTATCTTGTAATGTCAAAGGAGTGAAAACCAAGGGAGAACAGTTTTCTTCTCTCTTCATACTCCTTTATTCTTTTGTGGAAGGAATTACCACTGAGTTGTAAGCCAACTGTTTTCCCCTTTTGAGATTTTGATGCAAGAGAAATGCTTTATAATGATAAGGCAGAATTATTTTCCTTATTTTGTAATTGGTAGAAGCACTGTGCATGTAAGTGACTTGTCAGTGGGACAACTGAGAAAAGAATCCATTAGGTTTGATGATTAGTAGTAATAACAGGAATAAAAATTATGATAGGCTTTAAAGATCCTAATTAACACTGTGGCTTGACTGTACTGAGAATTTGCACAAATCTGTGAGTTGGGAGACTTTATGGTTCACAGGTGCAAGCATCTGAAGGGTAGGGAGATGTGTATAAAACACCCAAGCAAAGAAATGCGGTAAGGAAGCAGTACAACTCTGTCATGGGGCAGGAGATAGAGGTAGGGACTGTGGGAGTGGAAAAAAAAGGGAAAATCAGCATAGTGTGTCATCTGCTTGAAATCTGAGCTTGTGTACTGCTGAGGAGAGCAGTAGTGGACTAGGAGCCCGTTGTGCTAAGCACAGCACAAACACAGAACAAAAGCTAGTCCTTGACCCAAGCAGCAGTGCAGGGCAATGTGGCCATTGATGCTGTTCTCCACCAGTTAGTAGCTGCAGGAGCATCTCCCTGTTTATGCCTTCTTGTTACTACTCCACTGCTTCCCTTTGCTTCCTTTTCCTGGAATGTAGGAAATTGAGGAAGGGGAAGGTAACCAAGACATACCAAACTCCAAAATCAAATCAGCTCAACAAATTTTGACAGAAGCTTGTCTAAATTGTTCTTTAAAACCTCCAGAATGGATGATCTTTCCAGATCCCTTCCAACCTGGGCTGTTCAGTGGTTCTGTGATTCTAATCCACACAGTCAGTGTTGTTCTTGCTGCTCTTATCCTCCTCCTCATGAACCAATGGGTTGTCTTTCCGCTACCAGTTTGTGACTAACTCTAAATGTCGCTCATATGCAGTATACTTATACTTGGGGTATCAGAGATGCCTGAGCTCATTGTCACACTTTACCAGGAGATTACTAGGTAATTCATGCTCCGCTGATACACTGCATTCCCTTTACTTGAATAAAACAAAGAAGCCAAGACTCCTTTTACTCAGAGGTCAGAAAAGCAAAAAAAGGTGTCCTCACGGAAGTTGTAGCTGTGAGCTACAATTTTTCAAATCACACAGACTGGTGGAAGTCAGCCTAAAAACACAAGAGCATTTGATCAGGAATATGCTAATTTATTCCCAGGCTCATACGGAGCTAGGAATTTTGTAACCTACATCCTCATGAAGTGTTTTGATTTCTGCAGCTGTAAAGTGCTCTGGAAGTGGAAAGTGCTACTGTATTGTAAATGCTACTTCAATTAGGCAATTCAATATATGTGGTTCGCTGAAAAGCGGAATAACTCATGCAACTTTCCCCACCAGTAGCAGAGATTCAGCACCTTCATCCTAATGAGGGAAGCCTGTGGTGTGCGGGAAGTGGAAAACTGGGAATCGATGAATGAGTTGGGGATTTAATCTTCTGTATGGCAAATTACAGAACAAGCTCATTGGCCTGGTGTTAAACAAATGCTTCCTACCGGAAGAAATCATCTTTAGCATGTGAGCATGTCTGTAGGCCTGTGAACTATTTCAGTCCAACGGCTCACGGCACCAGAGGTTGCCGTACAGTACAGTGATACCCGTTCTCCCAGTCCATGTGCACTACCAGCGCCAGGCTCTGAGGGCTAGGCTTACCTTTTCCATATCGTCTGCAACTACACGAATACTTATTTTATCATCTCTCCTGGCTCTCAGAATTGCCATCAGGATGAAACCTAAATGTCTGTGTATCATATAACTACTCTAGTTTGCTGGACAAACGATTATTATCAAGGGTTATAAAAGAGTCCTGCTCAAAATATCTGATGGTCCGAGTTCAGTCCATTGAACCCAAATTAATCGGTCACAGGACTGCATTTCACTGCACATTTTCCCTCAAGAGTTTAGGATGCAGTTCCCAGCTGCAGCATACAGTCTTGTGGATTTCAAATGCCACAGAAAGGTAAATATCCTCTCATCATTATCTAACAACTATATTGATAATTAAATTTGTTTAAAAGGCTGGTAAAGGGAAAACAATTCCAAAAGTGTGATAGGAATACTCTGGTTTCATTTTTTTCTTGAGTAAAGAGATGCTATTTGTAAGTATTAGCAATTTTTTTAAAAGTAATCTCATAAAAAAGCAGAGGGTTTTAAATGAAATTAACCGTATTAAATCAGTCTTCTATAGCACACAAAATAAACCAATCTCCGCAACCTTCCCCAAATTTTCATTCTAAAGCAGACTGATTTGTTTATAGAAGTACCACATTATAAACTGCACATGCTCTGCTGTCGGAAGTACAACAGCCTTGCACAATCCATAGAATAAGAAGTATTTGAATTATCTTAAAGTGTGGAGTGCTGAATGCCTGTAAGTCTTGCCTAGTCAATGATGAGGATTTTCCCCGCCCATCAGTGGACATCATCGGTACATTGTTTTTTGAGACATTTGGCAGTGGGACCGTGATTCACAGGAGAAGTCTGCATTAATGTTGTGCCTTTTTGGTGAACAGATAAAGGGTTCTAGAGCTGTCAACATATGAAAATTGGCTGGTTTACAGCTGAAATTCCTGAAATGTATGGTCTTCACCTTTACACCGAAGAGTGCAGTCCAGGCTGAGAAGGTGGGGTTTGGCATTGTGTCATCTAGCAATGACGAGTTAGATGCTTAATTTGGGAGGTAGATCTCATATTTTCCTCACACGCTTTCTTTTAAAAAAAAGATAAATTGTCAGTTCCTGATCCTTACCTGGCTGGCTTGCTCTGAGCAAGTTGTGATCGGCCACTACTGTGGTTCTGGCTCTTGAATGCCTTTCATCCCATGTCTGTGGCTTTTATGGAGCCCTTCATAAACTTGACCAAATCAGCCCATAGGAATATAGTTCATGGAGGATGCTGGCTTTATTTAATATGCAGCTACTGCTCTTGCAGGGTATCTGCAGTACAGCACGAAGTATCATTTAGGCTTAACTTACTTTTACTTAAAAGTGTGAGGGGCAGAATGATCCTGCAGGTATGGAGGCACAGCAGGATCAAAAGAGGAAAAATGCTTCTTAGGGAAAGATATGCTGAGATGAAATTAAGGGGAATTAAAAAAGAAAAACGCTTCTGACCATATGGTCCTATTACAATGGGGAAAGTGTAAGGAGAGCTCAGGCTTTCCCAGACTTCAGTTAGGCAAAGTCTTACAATTTGCCAGTCAAGATTAACTCCGTATTTCCCATTTCCACAGCCTCTGAAGTGCCCTGGTGGGAAGCTCTTTGCCCATATGCAAAGACTCCCCAGGGGAGTGAACCACATCGCTGGTGCTGAGGCTTGGCTAAGCACATAAGCTGGGCTTTGGGGAAAGGCTCTTTTTGTTGTTTCCAGTCCTTAATTTTGTTATCATTCTGTTTAGTGTAGCTGTTGTGCTGAGAGGCCTGAGCAGTGGCAAAACCCATCTCCTTCCTCTTTTTCAAGGATAAAGAATCATCTAAAACAGACATTGACTTCCAGAATGGCACGGCACAATACCCATTCCCCAGCACACCTCCTGCTACATGCCCTGGAAACAGGTGGCAGGTATTCCTCCTGCCCCGCTCTGTATGCCTGGAGCTAGTGAAATATTGGGTATAGTTAGCATTAATCTAAACATGGACTGTAAATTGCCCAGTAGATCATGTTCTTCGGTTTAGCCGAACAATATATGGTCTTACGTGACCTCCCAGTTCCTTCTCTCTTCGCTGCCAAAGGAAAACTTGCCATGATGAGTTATAATCTTGTTTTAAAATCTGAACTGCTTAATGAATTTTCTGCTCTCTGAGGGATGCCTCTTTGCTGTCATGAAATTGCTTCCTGAGGTGAGAGTTATATTTTTGTTCTGCATAAATGCAATTTCCACTGTGTGGTGGGTCACGTAGATTAAGAAACATTCTCAGGAAGCCGAAAAACCACTCAGAACAGCCTTTTATGCTCTGCAGTCACTATAAGGGCTGACGGAATTACCACCCAGGCTTACCTGCGAGCATCCTAATGAGGGCAATGAAAACAGTATCTCCATGTGCGTCATGCAACATAACACAGTGACAGAGGCAGTCATACCTGATCAAGAAAAGTAACAACTGCTTTTTTATTTGTAAGAAGAATCTGGAAGAAAATAAAACTGTTAACAATGTATACCATGTTTGGTTGCAGTCAATAAGTGTGTGTATATTTAGCTCGGGCATACTGCTCTGAATAAGGCTGATTGTCTCATTATGGAAAATGAGTCAGTGAGAATATTTTTTTAATCATTTGCTATTGATTTAAGTGGTGTCACGGTTAGAGGCGTAGCTGGTAGTGGTGAAATGAAAGGACTTCTGAATATGAAAGCACAGGGGAGATGCAGGGAATAAAGAAATTGAAGTACTCTCAGTGATTGTAGGTACAGGCCGGTATTCCTGGTTCTTTATTCTTACCCGTGACACCGATTCCCTCTGTGAGGATGAGTAAAGCACTTAACTCCTCTGTGCCCCACTGCAACAGCAAAAGGCAGGTACTACAGGGATGCTAAGAATTGCATCTCTGCATATAACATTTGCCATGGTTGTGGCTGAATTACCTCACAAGTATTCAAAAAGCAACTGTTAGTCATTATGTTCCTTTTCCTAAAGACCAAGAAAAGGGTGGAGTAGCGACTACCTATGTTAGTGCTGCAACATTGCTACTGCCAGTCATAACCGTACCTGCTGGCTTCCCTCCTTGCTTTTCTCTGCCTTCAGGGGAAAAAAAATTCTTAATGGTGTGTGTTTGTATGAATTTGTCTGTGTGTGTGTTAAACGGTGACTTCAGATACAGGTAATTCAAAGAAAAATTACTTTTATGTCTTGTCCTGAAAATGGGAAAGCCCTGACATTGTTTAATTTTTAAATACATTTTGTACCTTATAAGGGCCACCAGAGTTGGTTTTTCATCACCTGCAAGCAATATTGTACAGGAATTCATGGCTCCGCAGAAATCTGACATCTGGCTGAGAAAGAGGCATCTGATAGAGGTGGGGGAGGGAGAAGTCCATTCGCATGGATCCTGTATCATGGCATAACAATTCTAGTAATAGCAAGGAAGTATTTTTTAAGGAAACTAGGTTTGGTAAGCTGTCAGGGGCTTCCTGGAAGGCTTTTAGAGCATGCATTCTCTTTTCCCCATCTTCCAGCTATTAAATGCTGAATATTCAATTTCTTTTTAGATAGAAAATGCATTTTAATCATATTACTTAAAAATCCAACTCGATGTTGTTAGAACTGCATCTCTTGGCCTGTAGTGGTAGCATAAATTTCCTTCCCCTGTTCACTTAAAATTAACAGGGACAGGAAACAAATAAAGCACTTTGATTTCCTCAGCTGCAGTGCCAGTTGCTGGCTTCAGCGTTTGTCTGTCCTTCTCCCAGCTTGGGAGTCAAGGTAGGCAACAGATCAAGGTCATGATTGAGGCTGGGCCCTCGGCAGGGCTGGTTTCACTGTCCTACTGGTAGAAATCAACAGTATTTCTATTGAAACTATGTATTAACCTTGGTTTAAAACATCTGTAAGGGAGATTAGGTTCAATGTTGTTGGCAAACCAGCAGACAAGAGTTTTCACATTTTGCTTCCCTTAAAGAAACACTAATTTAAGCTTTCCTATTTCCTAAATCATAGAATCATAGAATCATGGAATCATTGAGGTTGGAAAAGACCTCTGAGATCATCGAGTCCAACCATCGCCCCAACCCCACCATGCC